>NW_022589721.1:7859537-8459537 GCF_004348235.1 Phoca vitulina | reverse complement strand
AGAGTTTAGCATCTAATTATTCTTCTTTATTGACTTCATCAAGTATTTTGATCCTAATTTTCATGTTTATATTGTTATTATTATAGTATGTCTTCTTTCAAAAACACGTCCTCTTAATTTTTTTTTTACATCCTCTTAATTTTTAAGGAAATTTAGAAATAATTGTTTTGACACAATATAATTATATATATATATATGTCATACCCATTAAAATTATCCCTCAGAAATGAAAATTCCCCAAAAAGAAACTTCCAGGATGAAATTTTAGTTGCAGAATTCTACCAAACATTTAAAGGAGGATTAACATAAGATTTACAGTGTATTTCCCCCATCCCAGCAAAGAAAAAAGGATACTGCCCAGTGCATTTTCTAAGGCTGTTACTACCCTATTACCAAAAGGAGAGATGACAATACAAAAAAAGAAAACTCCAGATGAATATTACTCATGAACTTCTATGAAAAATTCATTTAAAAATATTAGTAGATCAAATCCAAGAATGTATAAATATAATTTATATGTGATGACAAGTGGAATTTAGTCCAGGAATGCAAAGTTGGTTCAACATTAGAAAATTTATCAATGTGGGGCACCGGGGTGGCTCAACTGGTTAAGTGTCCAACTCTTGATTTCAGCTGAGGTGATGATCTCAGGGTTGTGAGATCGAGCCCTTCATTGGGCTTCAGGCTGGGCATAGAGCCTGCTTAAGATTCTCTGTCTCCCTTTCCCTCTGCCCCTCCACCAACCCCCACCTCTTTAAAAATAAAGAAAAAAAAAAGAAAATCAATCAATGTAAGCAACCACAAAAGGCTAAGGAAGAAAAATTATGATTCTATCAATTGACTAAAAAATAGCAATTAACAAAATCTAACAAACAAATAAAATTCTCAAAAAACTAAAAATAGAGGGGAATCTTATTAACTTGTTATAGACCATTTACAGAGAACTGATTGCTAAGTATTAAAAACGTAATGCTTTCTCCCTAAGATCTCTCTAAGGTCTAGAGAAAAGAAGGATTTTTTTTAAAGAAGGATGTTTGCTTTTATCCAACATTGTTCATTTTAATGAATTTGTTCTGACACGGTTTTTTGTTTTGTTTTGGTTTTGGTTTTTGGGTTTTTTTTGGTTGAGTCTTTAGGGTTTTTGACATATACTATCATGTCATTTGCAAACAGAGATAATTTTACTTCTTCTTTACTAATTTGGATGCCTTTTATTTCTATTTCTCATCTAACTGCCCTGGTTAAGACTTCCAAAACTATGGGTGCCTGGGTGGCTCAGCCAGTTAAGCGACTGCCTTCGGCTCAGGTCATGATCCTGGAGTCCCTGGATCGAGTCCTGCATCGGCCTCCCTGCTCAGCGGGGAGTCTGCTTCTCCCTCTGACCCTCCCCCCCTCATGCTCTCTCTCTCTATCTCATTCTCTCTCTCAAATAAATAAATAAAATCTTAAAAAAAAGACTTCCAAAACTATGTTAAATAGCAGAAGTGAGAGTGGTTACCATATCTCAGAGGAAAAGCTTTAAGACCCCCCTCCAAATAAATCCACACATTTATAGTCAACTAATCTTCAACAAGGGTACCAATAATATACAATGGGAAAGGATAGTCTCTTCAACAAATGGTGCTAGGAAAAATGGATATCCACATGCAGAGAATGAAATTGGAACCTTGTCTCACACCATATACAAAAATCAACTCAAAGGATTAAAGACTTAAAGATAAGACCTAAAACCATAAATCAACTAGAAGAAAACATAGGAAAAAAGCTTTTTGACACGGGTTTTGGCAACAATTTTTTTGGGATATGACATCAAAAGAACAAGCAGCAAAATCAAAAATAGACAAGTTGGTTTTCATCTGACTAAAAGACTTCTGCACAGCAGAAGAAACAACAGAGTGAAAAGGCAATCTCCCAACTGAATGGGAGAAAATATTTGCAAGCCACATAACTGACTATGGGGTTAATTTCCAAAACATATAAGGAACTCATACAACTCAATAGTAAGAAAACAAACTGGTCAAAGTGGACAAAGGACTTTTAATTTCTCCAAAGAAGACATACAAATGGCCAACAGATATGTGAAAAATGCTCTTTATAGCTAATTATCAGGGAAATGCAAATTAAATTGCAATGAGACATCACCTCATACCTGTTAGGTTAGCTATTGTAAAAAAAAAATGTCTTCCAAAGTTTGTGGATAAATTGAAATCCTTCTATGCTATACTATTGCTAGGAATGTAAAATGATATAGCTCTTTTGGAAAACAATATTTAGGTTCCTCAACAAATTAAAACTGGAAATACTATATGATCCAGCAATCTCATTTTTGGGTATGTATCCAAAGAATTGAAATCAGGATTTCAAAGAGAGATCTGTATTTCCATGTTCAATGCACCAAAATTCACAATATCCAAGATGTGGAAACCATATAAATGACCAAGAGATGAACAGATAAAGAAAATGTGGTATATACTGATAACAGAATATTATTCAGCCTTTAAAAAGAAAGTAATCCTGCTCTTTGTGATAATATGGATGAACCTGGATGACATTATGTTAAGTGAGATAAGTCAGTCGTAGGACAAACACTCCTATATGAGGCATCTTAAATAGTCAAAGGTACAGAAGTATATAATAGAATGGTGGTTACCATTAATGGAGGATATGGAAAGGGGAATATGGATAGTTGTTGTTCAATGGGCATACAGTTACAGTTATATAAGACAAGGAAGTTACAGCAATATGTTGTACAAAGTGCCTATAGTTAACAATAAACTACTGCATACTTAAAAATGTATTTAGAAGGTAGATCTCATATTAAGTGCTCTTACTACAAAAGAAAGAAAAGAAGAGAAGAGAAAAGAAAGGAAGAGAAAAGAAAAGAGAAAGGAAGGAAGGAAAGAAGAAAGGAAGGAAAGAAAAAGAAAAAAAAGATCACATCAAAAAAGGGGCACAAGGAGTCCATCGTCTCTCATGGTTCGTCCTCCCCTCCAATTTCATGGAATACTACATCAAAAACTAATGATGTAATGTATGGTGATTAACATAACAATAAAAAGGGGCGCACAAGGAAACTTTTGGAGGTGACAGGTGTATTTCTTTCCTGCGTTGCAGTGATGGCAATATGAGTGTATACATATGTCCAAACTCCCCAAATTATGTGCATTAATTACATGTGGTTTTTTGTATACCAATATACCTCAATGAAGATGAAAAGAGCCATTAATAGACATCTCAATGGAGAGGATATATAGAGAGCAAATAAACACAAAAAGATAGACACTGGGGAGGGTATGTGCTATGGTGAGCTCTGTGAATTGTGTAAGACTGTTGAATCATAGACCTGTACCTCTGAAACAAATAATACATTATATGTTAAAAAAAAAAAGAAGAAGAAGAAGAAGATAGCAGGAAGGGAAAAATGAAGGGGAGGAAATTGGAGGGGGGGAGGAACCATGAGAGACTATGGACTCTGAGAAACAAACTGAGGCTTCTAGAGGGGAGGGGTGTGGGGGGATGGGTTAGCCTGGTGATGGGTATTAAAGAGGGCACGTATTGAATGGAGCACTGGGTGTTATACGCAAACAATGAATCATGAAACACTACATCAAAAACTAGATGTAATGTATGGTGATTAACATAATAATAATAAAAAAAGATGTTCAACATAATTAGTCATTAGGGAAATGCAAAATAAAACCACAATGAGATGTCACTATACACCAAACTCTTGTTAAAAACGGAATAAAATTAAAAATCCAGTTTCTCAGTGGTACTAGTCTCATCTCAATTACTCAATAGCCACTTGTGGCCAGTGGCTACTATACTGCATAGCACAGATATATATTTCCAACCTAATTTTAGTACGTTTAGCATAATACAACTCTCTTCGCCAATTTCCCACATAAACTTTATTTACCAAAATGAGATTATGCCCTTAAACACTGACATCCAACAACAATATCCATAGGCTAATCTCACACAAATACATGCGGAATGGCAGGATGAGTCCATAACCAATTTATTTGACCCAAGTCTGTATGCATGGCAGAGCTTATTTGACAATATTATAGGCTCCAATTAGGACCACTTAGAATTGCACTAAACTATACAAACACTTTCATAAAACCATAGAATACAGGCAACAGAGGGAGCCTGGTGAACCGGTAATTGCTTCTCTTCTCATAAGCTTCCCTCATCCAACTTAGGACAGTATTTCCTGTACTTGGGTTTGGCTCAAAATTCCCATAGATTTTTATTGAACACTGAAACCCCCAAGTACTTGACCCTAAAAACCATACTAGCTGCAACCCTCCAATGACACAAAGCAGCTTTCCTAATAGCCCTCCTGGTATTATCCACCCTAGGATCCGTGGGTTTTGAGGTAGTAAGAACAGCATAAGTGTGGGGCATCACACAACAGTTAAAGGAAACACCAGACAGCCATGTCCAAGGGATTATCTACACAAAGTTGTATATAAAAAACATGGAGCCAAGGGATGAGTCGTTATATAAATGGGCCAAAGATGGTACCTCTTTATTGGCCTCTTTGTTGATCACTCCATAGCAAACTCGGATCATTAGCTTAAAGACTGTTGGCACAAAATTCAAATTCTTAAACATCCAATTACTTGAAATACAGCTCAGATCAGCAAAGTTTTAGCCATATAGATCTTACCTGCTTTCTATAACATATGAAAATTCACTCAACATACAATAGCCATGAAAAAACAAAACTTCCACCAAGTTCTGTTGTTGTTCTTTGGAGCTCCATGATTCATATTCCCCACCTTGCTGCTAAGCAACATCATTGAGACATTAAATCCCCTCTCCAAATTCCTTCTCCCATGGGAGTTCCCCTGTCCTTTCCATTTCTAGACTATGGCCCTACACTGAGGCCTCTGGAAGGTCTCTTGGTGTGAATGAATCCCTCAGGCAATCCTTTCTAAGTGGCCACCCAATAAAGCTTACTGTGCAATTCCGCTTCTTGTGGTCACTTTTTTTTTTTTTTATCAGCTCCGAAATCCTCGAAGATACCACATTCACTCACAGCTTTCAGCCATTCCTTCACATTTACATCATGGAGACAATTGATATATTCCTGTACTTTTCTAAGTACAGGACTACTGCTTCCTGTTTCTTCATAACTGCAAGTTTGGTGGGAGGGACAAAACATTATTTAATAAAAATATTAAATAATATTTAACCAAAATATTAAATAATTAAAAAGAGGGCCTACCAGTGAAAATGAATTTGCAAAATTTCAGATGTTTGTAGAATATTTACAGTTGTAGTATCAAATCTTAACTGTTTACCTGTCATAAGGAAATCAGAATAGTAGCGTACGATTTATGTAAAAATGTAGCTTCCAATGGAAAGCAGTCATATATATGTATTTTTTTTCTTTTAGTGCTTTTTTTCGTTTTAGTAAAATGAATGGAAGGGATGCCTAGAAATCTATACTCATCTGAATAGCCTCCTTTTCTCCAACAGTCATTGATATTTAGCATTTTAAACAATGTGATTCTCCATGGGCACAGGGGCTGTCACATTCTTTTCTAAGAAAGACTACAGGGGTGTCAGAGTTTCAAGATAGCATTATTAGAATAAAACCTTATACTCATACCAAGCATATCAGAAAATCACTGTTGTATAACAGCTTGAAAGCTCTGGGCTTTGTTAAGTAGATAGCATCACAGCTTGTCAGAATCATCAACCACCAACTGGGACTGTGATATAAGAGTTTAAAGAAGCACTGTTACCTTTCCAGTGGAAGGAATTAATATTTAAAATGGTGTTTTTCACCCTCTTTTATATTTCCCTGAATTGAGTTAGTTGATTGTTTTACTCTGGGCAAAACCATTCACAGGCTTACTGTGAATTTAATCATTGTATTCCTTTCCCAAATGCTTGCCTTTATAAAATAGTTTCCTTTTAATATTTCTCCAGTTTAAGTATTTGTGACTAAAGAACAATTAGAGTTATTCTAGCCAAAAGTTTTAAAAATTAATTTAAATGGTAACGAAGGAAAGTCTCCTGTCTCTTCCAGTTTTGTCATCCGTAGCCTCAACACTAGGTAGTTGTATTAGAAAATGACAAAACTTATTTGATAAGTTGCACATGCCATCCCATAATTAAATCTAAAATTAATGAAAAATTATTTCTCAATTTATATGAATAACCATTGCTTTTATCCTGCAATCTATTCCACCCAAATGTTCAATTGAAGGGAATAACTTAAATATGACACATCATTTGTTTTAATCACTGCACTATTTAAAAATTGTTCAAATGTGATAACTTGATGGATAAAAACTGTAACATTTACTCCCTGTCTCTTGTACGGAATAAGAAACGTGTGTTCTACACTATTTCTCATAGTGCTAGCTGGTTTGATAACACAACTTTACTGGCCTTCTTTCTGTTCCAGTTTCACTTTCCCACTGCCCTACTAGTGTCTCTGTACCTTCTAAAAAACTACTTCTTGAATTCTTACCTCAGTGTGGTTTAAAATATTCATCAATTAGCCTTTTGGTAGTCTTTCCCTTGCATCAACAAATTTTCAACTTCCATTGGTTTATTTTCAAGATAAATGAATTTCTCTATTTTTTTATTATGTGAATTTTTCTATTCTTGTTCTTATAATAACCCACTTTTTAAACAGCATATTCCCCTCCCTCCCCAAATAAACATCATATTCCCCTCCAGATTTTCTCATTTCTCTGCTCAACTTCAATAAACACTTGATAAAAATTTATATCACCCAGGTGCACTTACTCTTCCTGGGCACAGGGCCACAGGGTGTCTCACTCAAACTTCTGCCTTTCTCTGCATCTTAAGCACTGTGGGAATAACTCCAGGCTACAGAAAGAGGGACTAATGAGCTAGCTTGGCCCATGATTCACACCAGCCTACGAGGGCAGGAGGTACCGTGAGGAACAGTGTACGTGAGCCGGCTCCTCCTCCCAACCTGCAGGCAGCCTCCCAGGGATCAGGTCAGGGCATGAACCCTTCAGGGCTCACTGTAGCCACAGGTGGGGACCTATGGGGAAACACCATTAATAAACACTTTTTAATAGCGTTAATTATAGAGTATCACCTCCTAACACCTTATTGACTCTCCAAAACACTCCAATCCAGCAAAAAGCTCTAACCTTTCCAAATTATTAAATGTGTTCTTGCCAAAGTAACTATTTTTAGATCCACTGAACACATCTCTGCCCGCATCAATGTCATCAGGATTTGGTATTACTGAACACACCCTACTTCTTGGGAACCTTTGCACTTCTCTGGCTCGGAACCATTCAGACATTTCCTCTCTTTTTCTTTGATGAGTTCTTCTGATACGTGCTTTACACAAGCCATGGATGTCTCTTTAAATTTTATTCTTTCTTATATTTGTAAATGGACAATTTACCCAGAGGCTCAAAACAAATACTCATGAATCTACATAACTTGCTCTGTGTAGCCCTGACAATATGCTTTAAAAACAAAACAAAACAAAAACCTCCTTGTTCATTTATAGCACTTTATTTCATCCCTTTCTCTAAGCTTTCTATACCTTCTCAATCTCATCATGAAATCCTGGACCAAGTCACCATTATCTTAAGCCTGAATAATAAAATACATTTTCAACTGTTTTCTGATTCTGTGCTTGCTGTCTCTCCCAAATCTATTCTTCACACCAGAACCAGAATGACTTCTTCCTTCTCCCCCCTCCCAACACAAGCTCAGTGCTGTAAGAATCTGACTTAAATTCATTCCTATTGCCTAAGTCCAACAGAATCTGACAGTGCACTAGCTTTCACCTATCATTTCTTAAGTAGTTTATTTTATAATTAAATTAACTTCTTTTCCACTTTTGTTGAAGATAACAATTCTGTGAATGGTCAGCTGTTTAGAAAGAGAACGAGAGCTATTAAACATCTTGTTACCTTTTACTTTTTTGAGAATTCATAGATGTTACTCAAAATAAGTGGTAAATTATAACATTACTGTAAATATTTAACAATAGGCAATGAAATAGTACTACTAACAATACTTAATTTTTGAGCACAAATTATGCTAAGCACTGTTCCAAGAACTTTATAGAACTTAACTAATTTAATTTTATAGCCTTTTTTTTAAAGATTTTATTTATTTATTCAACAGAGAGAGAGAGACAGGGAGAACAGGAACACAAGCAGGGGGAGCAGGAGAGGGAGAATCAGGCTTCCCGCGGAGCAGGGAGCCCAATGAGGGGCTCGATCGCAGGGCCCTGGGATCATGACCTGAGCCGAAGGCAGACGCTTAAGGCCTGAGCCACCCAGGTGCCCCTAGCCTTTCTTTGAAAAAGACACTATCAACAACTCTAATGTATGGAGGAAGAAACTGTGTTGCAAAGAAGTAACTAGTATAGGATTCTAAGCTAGAAAGTTGGGAAACCAAGGTTTGAACATAGGCCTAAGTAAGATACAATGTCATATATATATATATATTTTTTTAAATTTAAATTCAATATATAAATTACAATTCAATGTATAAATTACAATATAGTGTAATATTAGTTTCAGGGTAGAGTTTAGTGATTGATCAGTTGCATTTAACACCTAGTGCTCATTACATCAAGTACCCTCCTTAATGCCCATCACCTAATCACCCCATTCCCCCATCCACCTCCCCTCCAGCAGCCCTCAGTTTATTCCCTAAAATTGAGTCTCTTACCATTTGCCTCTCTCTGTTTTTATTTTATTTTTCCTTCCCTTCCCCTATGTTCATCTGTTTTGTTTCTTAAATTCCACATGAGTGAAATCATGTGGTATCTTTCTCTGACTTATTTCACTTAACATAATACACTCTAGTTCCATCCACATCATTGCAAATGGCAAGATTTCATTCTTTTTGATGGCTGAGTAATATTCCATACATGCAATGGAGTGTGTAATATATATTACTTTATCCATTTATCTGTTAATGGACATTTGGGCTCTTTCCATATTTTGGCTATTGTGGACATTGCTGCTATAAACATTGGGGTGCAGGTGCCCCTTTGGATCACTCCATTTGTATCCTTTGGATAAATACCTAGTAGTCCAACTGCTGGGTTGTAGGGTAGTTTTATTTTTAACTTTTTGAGGAACCTCTATACTGTTTTCCAGAGTGGCTGCACCAATTTGCATTCCCACCAACAGTGTAAGAGGGTTCCCCTTTCTCTGCATCCTCACTAACATTTGTTGTTTCCTGAGTTGTTCATTTTAGCCTTCTGACTGGTGTGAGGTGGTATCTCATTGTGGTTTTGATTTGTATTTCCCAGATGATGAGTGTTGTTGAGCATTTTTTCATGTGTCTGTTAGCCATTTGTATGCCTTCTTTGGAGAAATGTCTGTTTATGTCTTCTGCCCATTTCTTGACTGGATTTTTAATTTTTTGGGTGTTGAGTTTGGTAAGTTCTTTATCGATTTTGGATACTAGCCCTTTGCCTGATATGTCATTTGCAAATATCTTCTCCTATTCCATAGGTTACCTTTTAGTTTTGTTGATTGTTTCCTTTGCTATGCAAAAGCTTTTTATCTTGATGAAGACCCAATAGTTCATTTTTGCTTTTATTTCCCTTGCCTTTGGAGCTGTGTCTAGAAAGAAGTTGCTACAGCCAAGGTCAAAGAGGTTGCTGACTATGTTATTTTCTAGGATTTTGATGGAGTAACATTTAGGTCTTTCATCCATTTTGAATTTATTTTTGTGTACGGTGTAAGAAAGTGGTCCAGTTTCATTCTTCTGCATGTGACTGTCCAGTTTTCCTAACACCATTGTTGAAGAGACTTTTTTCCATCAAAGCTCACATTCTGTTTTGTTTTTTTTTTTTAAGATTTTATTTATTTATTTTACAGAGTGAGAGAGAGAGAGTGAGCGAGCACAAGTGTGGTAGGGGCAGAGGGAAAGAATCTCAAGCAGACTCCGTGCTGAGCATGGGAGCCCAATGTGGGGCTCGAACTCAGGACCGAGATCATGACCTGAACCAAAATTGAGAGTCAGTTACTCAAACAACTGAGCCACCAGATGCCCCCTAAGCTCACATTCTTAATTATATACTTAACTATATCTATGAGACATATCAGAACATGAAATAAAATAAATTTACTTTGTTTAAAGTCCAACCTTTGCTGGTCTGCTTTCATAATGTTAATATTTTAATGAGAAGACTTTTAATCTGAAAGCAGTGCCAAGTTCCTGGATGATAGTGACATGCTGCTCAAACTATTATAATTGTGCTTAGGCATTTCATCCCTAAAGCATCATAGTGATTGTCACAATTTCATATAATTATCTGCCTTGGAAATGAAAAGACCTGAAAAAACATCCATCAAATGTCTGTCTGTTTTTTTTTTTTTTTCTATGAGCTTAGGACCTTCTGACAATAGTTATACATTTCAAGCCTATAGCTCAAAATCCCATGATACAGAAGAATCTGAAAATTGACATTATGCATTTTACCCTACAGCAACATGCCTTATTATATAGATGACTTCATCCATTTCAAAATGTGCTCCAATTTAAAATGCCTTCGTATTTTGCACTTATTCTTAAATTTGGAACTAAAATAAAGTTCTTTGCTTGTGGTTTCTGTGGGGATGGTTTTGGAAAGTAAGGTAAAAGAAAATGAAAATTCCTTGACCTCACTCTATCCTAATTATTTGAAATACCTTTTCACAACAAATTCATATCATAGATATAAATATTCACTGTGAAAACTTTCATGAACTGGCATTGAAGACAGTGCTAAAGAGTGAGGCATTTCTGTAACTTATAAAGTTTTCATGAACTGGCATTGAAGACCGTGCTAAAGAGTGAGGAATTTCTATTACTTATAAAGCCACAAATAACAATATTTCCTTACATATTTGAGGTATTAATCCATGAAAACATTGGGGCATAAAGTAAAATCCAATAAAAACATAAACAAAATTAAATAAATTGTAATCTTTACAAGGAATGCATGCTACTTTCAAATATACAAAACAAGGGTACCCAGATAAAAATATGAAATGGAATTTTTAAAAAACATTCCATAGAAGAAATAAGAAAAAATATAATATAGTCACACCAAATATTGAATTGTACATACACTTATTTAAAAAAAAATAGACACTATTTTTTAGAGTGATTTTATGTTCATAGCAAAACTGAGAAAAAGTACAGAATTCCCATATACTTCCTATCCCTACACATGCATAGCCTCCCTACTATCAACATTCTTCACCAGGGTGGTACATCTGTTACAATCCATCAATCCTACATTGACACATATTTACAGAAGTGCTCACTCTTGGTGTTTATATTCTATGGGTTTTGATAAATGTAAAATGGTATTTTTCTATTATTAGAGGATCGATTATACAGAGAAGTTCTATTGCCCTAAAAATCCTCTGGGCTCTATACATTCTTATTTATTATTTGACTGTTCATTCTTCTCTATCTCCCAACCCTTGATATCCAGTGATATTTTAACTCTCCCTATAGTTTATCCTTTCTAGAATGTCATATAGCTGGAATCATACAGTATTATAGCCTTTTCACATTGGCTCATTACTTAGTAATACGCATTTAAGATTCCTTCATGTTTTTTCATGTCTTGATATTTCACTTTTTTTTTTTTTTTTTAAGCACTGAATACTATTTCACTGTCTGGATGTATCACAGTTTATTGATGGATTCACCTTTTGAAGGACCTCCTAGTGGCTTCTAAGTTTTAGCAATTATGAAGAAAGCTGCCACAAATATTCATGTGCAGGTTTTTGTGTGGACATAAATTTTCACTCATATCAAGAATCAAAACTGCTAGACTGCATGGTAAGAGTATATTTAATTTTGTAAGAAACTATTAAAATGTCTTCCAAAGTAGCTGTACTGTTTTGCATTCCTTGTAACAAACAAAGTGAGTTCCCACTGCTCTACAGGCTCACCTCACATAATTACCATTTTGTTTTTGTTGCTATTATGGTGACAATATTAAAACTCTACTCTCAGCAACTTTCAAGTATAGAATGCATTATTGTTAACTATAGTTACAGATAGATAACTTTAACTATAGTATCCATACTATATAGTATACTATAGTATACCATCTATACTATATAGATACTATATAGATTCTATACTCTATAGATACTATGGTTATAGTTATCTATATGTACATGAGATTTCTAGAACTTCTTTCTCTTATAACTGAAAGTTTGTTCCCTTTGACCAACATCTCCCATTTCCTACACCCCCCAGCCCTTAGCAACTACTTCTACTCTGTTTCCAAGAATTTGATGTTTTTAGATTCCACCTATAAGTGAAATCATATGGTATTTGTCTTTCTCTGTCTAACTTACTTAAGTAATGCCCTCAAGTTCCATCTACGTTGTTGTCAATGGTAGGATTTCCTTCTTTTTGTGGCTGAATAATATTCCATTCTATTAATTAATTAATTAAAATAGCTATCTATCATCTATCTATCATCTATTTATCTATCACATTTTTTAACCTCTTCATCTGTCAGTGGACATTTAGGTTGTTTCCATGACTGTCTATTGTGAATAATAATGATACAATAAACATGAGAGTGTAGATATCTCTTTGAGGTATTGATTTCATCTCCTTTGGATTTATACCCAGAAGTGGGATTGCTGGATTACATCAGTTGTATTTTTAATTTTTAAGGAAACTCCACAGGGCTTTTCATAGTAGCTGTACCAATTTAGCTTTCTACTAACCATGTACCAGGATCTTCTTTTCTCTATATCCTCACCAGCATTTGTTGATATTTCATTGTGGTTTTGATTTGCATTTCTCTGATTAGTGATATTGAGTATCTTTTCATGTACTTGTTGGCCAGTTCTATGTCTTCTTTGGAAAAATGTCTATTCAAATTATCTCTCCAATTTTTAATCTGATTGTTTCTTTGATACTGAGTTGTAGGAGTTCCTTATATAGATATTAACTCTTATCAGATATATAGTTTGCAAATATTTTCTTTTATCCTGTAGTTATTTTACTTTGTTGATTGTTTCTTTTTCTGTGAAGAACTTTTTTAGTTTGTTCTAGTCATACTGGTTGATTTTTTTTCTTTTTGCTTTTGTATTTTTTAATCAGGTTGTTTTCTGACACCTTGAACATCTTGTATGTGTTTAAGTTTTGTATGTTTAGAAATTTATAAAAGTTTCATACTTAACATGATAGAATTTTTTTAAAACACATGAAACTCTCATGATTGGCAATGTAAAACAATTGTACTCTGTATGAATTGCCCATGTAATTGCAGTTGGAAAGATTGTTACTCAAAAGTAATTCCATCCAAGCCTTTCCAGTTCACTCCACTTCACTTTCATTAGGAAGTCATGGTGCTATGAGGATATATTCTATGATTTTAACATAGAATTCTTAAGCAACTGTTTTATCTTGGAGATACAGTATCATTTAATATAAAATTACTCACATATTCATTGAAATAAAAATAAAATTTACTTTTATTTGTAACCTTAATTTTGAAATTTGAACTGAAATCAATTTGTAAATTAATACTTTATGAAAAAAAGTAATACTTTGTTGAATGTATCAAAATTATTAAAATTTTACAATGTGTTAACCAAGTAACTCATAGAAATAAGTTTAGGAACTAAACTATGTTGTTAAGCATTTCTGCTGATAGATGTTCCTTACAGCCCTATTTATATTGATGAAGAATTGGAAAAATCTATACAGCAAATATCAGGAGACTAAGTTATGCAAAGCAGAAGCATCTTTTACCATTTTTTAAAATCAGATATCCAGAAAAATATTTATGACATATGTTACCAAATTAGGGATTAGGTTTAGGATTATCTCTATTATGAAGCAATTTTTTTTTTTTTTTTAAGATGAAAAGGAGAAAGAGGGATAGGGAGAAAGGTGTGGAGTGTGGAGAAAACTTTAAAATTTATGCTAAGTGTTTTGATCTTTTTATTTATTTTGTTCTTTTTTGTTATGCTACTGTAAATGAAATTATTTTTTTAATTTCAATTTTGTATTGTTCATTGTTAGTTAACAGAAACACAAATGATTTTTGTACATTATCATGGTTTTTTTAAAAACATTTTTTTATATTGATTAGCAATACATATCTTACATTCATTCAAAGACTACCTTAAGGACAAACTCCACTTTGACACATTCTCTGACGACTCATCCTTACTAATACAACCATTCAGTAAATGCTCAAAGATATCAATTCTTATCACTGTATTAGTTGACTCTATAATAAATCACTTATATTTTCTATTTGGTTCACATTTACCTTGTAACCTCATTAAAACTGTCAACTCTTGGGACTGAAAAACAGGACCCAGTGAATAGTGAATTATATGTGATGGTAGTGCCCTATGAGTGAAACAATAAGGTATTATTTTTTAATTGATCATCTGTTTCCTTTCCTCTTTATTCTGGTTGACTAGCCTGTAAAGTCTTCTCCCACAATCAAATATTACTATCATGTACATTTTTCTTTATCATTTTTCCTTATGCTTTATTCAACAAAAGAGAAGAAAAACTGCTAAAACCTGACTAAGTAAATATGCTTCATTTGCAACCATAGCTATAAGTAATCCCTCAGAATAGGGTGATGAGTTATAGCTTAACTTTTCATTTTCCTGTTTTCTGTGGCTCCTTAATTCTATTGTTCTTAGTTACACTCTGTTATCACATTCACAAAATACTCCTAAATACAAAGATGAGAAAAGATGGGATGTTATGTTAGTTACTATACATTGCCATGTGTAGTAACCATGATTTGGTGGTACATATGAGGGATTCCAATCTGTAAAAGAAAACTGATTGTCTGTATATATATATATATACACACACACATATTATGTATATATATATGTTATATATATGTATGTTATATATATTTTATATATATATAATATATGCATATATATATATAATACAAATATACTTTGCTTCGGTTATTTAAAAATAAGGTAGAGATTATGTTACCTTCAAATTTTAGTACTTAATGTTCTATATTCTAATTCACTCATAATAAATTTAATTTCACTATTTTGTTTTTTATTCATGTAATCAGAGTGGGGAGTTTCTTTTCAAAACTCAGCATCAATGTGAGAACAATTCTCAAATATGTTGAATTACTAGGTTCTTTGATGGTTATTTTTAACATTCTTTTTGTTCTCATTCTCATTACACTTCCACTGTGTATTCAAAGAAATATCTAAACTTTTTTTTTTTTTTTTTTTTTTAAAGATTTTATTTATTTATTCATGAGAGACAGAGAGAGAGAGATGCAGAGGGAGAAGCAGGCTCCCAAGGAGCAGAGAGCCCGATGCGGGACTCGATCCCAGGACTCTGGGATCATGACCTGAGCCGAAGGCAGACGCTTAACCATCTGAGCCACCCAGGCGCCCGAAATATCTAAACTTTTAACAGTAATTTGGAAAAATGAGTTTATACAACTTTGACCTCTATTTAATAAATGAATATTTCTGTCATTGCAATAAAATTTCATCAGATGTTGTAATATAAAAGTATGACAAACTTTAATGAGTAGAGGGGAAAAAACATTCTCTTCTGCAAAGTTCTGATAAGAATTTGTTTCTATAAGAGATGTTACCCTTTTGTAATTGGAAAAGGCTAATCCTCACATATTAAAGACCAAATGTAATAATATATTACTCTCATATTTCTTTAGAAGACTAAGAAATTTGACATTGCTTGTGTGTATCTTTACCCTTTTATAAATAAGTTGTTCTTTGAACTATTAAAATTTAAATTATTTTAATCAATATTATGCTTTTTTATTGAAGTATAATTAATATACAGAGTTGTATTAGCTTCAGGTATACAAAATAATGATTCAACAATACTATACATTACTCAGTGTTAATTAGTGTTCTGTTTTTATGTTAGATTAAGGTTATCAACACAATAATACATGTTTTAAATACTGTGGTGTATATATACTTTAATATCTATGATTATATAATTCCAAATATAAATGTCTCATACTTGTATTTTTCAAAAAAACTTTGGTGGCACCAAACAAAACAATTTACTTTGCATCGCATTTACAGTATATTGTATTACATAGCCAAGTTATATTTAAAATTGCATATACATGCTTATTTTTATCCATGGTATAAATTTGAGGTATATTTTGGCCAGCCTTTCAGACAAAATCTTAAAAAGCCCTGATAAGATAACACACATGTAACCTACATTCAGTAGTATTTCATTTTCTCTGTTTTATTGTGGTGGATTTTTTTTTTAATTCCTCTTTTTGCCTATGGACATTATCCACATCATTAAGATTCAATGTGAAATTCAAAACCTTAGAAAAAGATTCATAGTGATCCTTAAAATAGTAAATAGTGATAAAGTTCTGAGTGTGATAAGAACAAAAGTGTTTGTACAGATGCTTCAAATTTGTCAAATACAGGCGAAAAGATGTTTTTTGAGGTGTGCACTGTCAACCTTCATCATTTCCCTTGAAAAATTTTAAGTAATAATTAATGACAGTGTTTATTTATTTTTAATTTAAAACTCTGATTTTATAGCTTCACTGGTGAAAAAGAGAATCTGGTGTCACAAAGCCTATATGGTTGCCCAGGAATAATCAGACAAAGCTGAAAGTCATCTGTTCCTTTTGGGGCAAGGTACTGCTTCCATTCTAGCACTCACTATTCCCTGGTATCTCCGGGCAATCTGAGGCTGAGAGTGTCACCATTTATCATCTGTTAGCACTCTTGTTTTCTTCTAGTTGGAATTAATAAAGAAATTAAAATACACTTATTTAAATAACATAGTACCTGATAAAAAATCCAGTATTTAATTAAAATGGGTTTATTGTATATATTAAGCCATCTTCAATATAAAGAAATATGTTCCTGTCCCAAAGAGAAAAATCTCTCCTATTTTTTTTGGGGGGGGTTGTTTATATCTTACTTTGAAATTCTTGAATATGTTAGCTTTAATGAGTGTAAAGGAAATAGAAAAACTCCCACAATAATGCATAATTCATGGATTTACTAGAAAGCATACATTTAAATATATCTTACAGAAACTAACATAATAAACACTATTGTTTTATATATGTTCATTTCATAAAGCCAGTGTACTCAAGCTTTTCACGTGAATCTTCAAATTTGCTTCTTCATAATTACTATAGCCTACTTGTCAGAATTAGTCATTTTACCTTCATGTCTACTTAATTGTTTGAGTTATCATAAAATTTAACCATCTTAATATAGCTGGAACTGTAACCAATTGCTATACTGTATTTTAAAGTGTTATGTATACTTGGAAGAAGTAAGCAGTAGTAGCAAAATATTCAGTTTATTTAAGATGCCATAATATTAGAGAGAGCAATAAGGGTAGTAAAGCCAAAATCTCTATGACAAAAAAAAGCTTTAAAAAAAAAAAGAACCTAGGTGACAAGGCGTCTTAACAAAATCCAAGAGTGGGCATGTGGGAAATGCCACTGATATAAGACTTCCACTGTATTAGCAACTAGAGAAATCAGAGAAAAACAGTGACTAAGGTAAGAAAAAAAAAAACAAAAAAACTTCTGGGAGTAGAAACTGAAATGAACAGAGCAGGTACAATAGAGAGAAAGGAAAGAGAAGATCAAAATTAAAATGGTGAAGTATTCTAGGAGATGTATATGAAAGCATATTTTTAAAGGTACTTTGATGTACTAATATTCCTTTTAATAGTGCTAAAAAATTTCATCTACAGTTATCAAAATAAAGTAATAATGATCAAATCTTATACAAAGTTACAAGGAAAAAAGTAAGGAATAAATTAATGAAATATTAGATAATGACATGTCAGAAAGATATATAAAACCTGTAAACAAATGTCACTCACACCTTTATTAACAATTACCTCAAATTAAAACTCATCCAGATGACCACCAAATGGTGAACTGATAGCCAACATATGAGACACAGAAATGATGTAATACTACCCAACAGTAAAAATGAATGAATAACAAATATGCAACAACATGAATTAATATTAAAAACATTATGCTAGGGGCGCCTGGGTGGCTCAGCCATTAAGCGTCTGCCTTCGGCTCAGGTCAAGATCTCAGGGTCCTGGGATCGAGCCCCACATCGGGCTCCCTGCTTGGTGGGAAGCCTGCTTCTCCCTCTCCCACTCCCCCTGCTTGTGTTCCCTCTCTCGCTGTGTCTCTCTCTCTGTCAAATAAATAAATAAAATCTTTAAAAAAAAAAAAAAAAAACATTATGCTAAATGTAAGAAGCTAGACTAAAAAACTTACATACTGTATGATTCATTTATGTGAGATTCTGGAGCAGACAAAATAATACAGAAAGGAAATAAATCCTATTATTTGCTTATATGTATATTTGTGCAAAGGTAGCTGATGTCAAAAAGGCAGCTTAGGGGTGCCTGGGTGGCTCAGTTGGTTAAATGTCCAACTCAATCTCCGTTCAGGTCTTGATCTCAGGGTTGTGAGTTCAAGCCCTGCATTGGGCTCTACACTGGGTGTGGAGCTTACTTTAAAAAAAAAGGAAAAGAGAAGAGAAAAAGAAAAGAAAAGAAAAAAGAAAAGAAAAGAAAGCAAGCTTAAGGGAAATTTGATGGTCAGTGGAAGTGTTCTGAGTATTGGTTGTGTTAGTGGTTACTATACACATTTATCAAAATATAAAATACATAGAAATGTATTCCAAAAAAAGTTAATTCCAGTACAAATAAAGAAGTTAAGGAATTTCAAAAACAAAAAAATAATCTGAGGATAAATTTGAAAATATTTTCAACACTTGTGTGCTGAAAAACAAACTATTAACAAGAAGGGGTCTAAATAAATGGAGAGATGTACTACACTCATGTATTGGGAGACAGTATTATTAAGATGCCAATTCTACCCAAATTGATCTATAAATTCAACTGATCCCAGTAACATTTCCAGCAGGCTTTTTTGTTCTTGGAACTGACAAGCTGCTTTAGACATACATGGAAATTAAATGCATCTAAAACAATCAAAACAATTATGAAAAGAAAGAACAAAATTAGGGAACTTACACTACCTGTGTCCAAGATTTATGTTAAAGTTATAGTTACCAAGTTCATGTAGATAGGGTATTTATAAAGATATACTGCTTCATGAGACAAAATAGAGCCCACAAATGGACCTATACATACATACATAGTCAATTTTTCAACCAAGGTGTCAAGGCAATTCAGTGTCAAAAGGTAATTGTTTTAACAAATAGAATACTAGAAAAATTGGACAGTCATATGAAAAACAACATTTGATATTTACCTCACACCACATAAAAAATAATTTGAAAATGATTATACTCCTATAGGAAAGAGATACAATTAATAAAATTTAAAAAGAAAACAGAATAAATTCTTAGAGATCTTAGAATTATAGATCTCCTAAATGGGTACAAAACTATATGAAATATAAATAAAAATGTTGATAAATTAGATGTCATGAAAGTTAAAAGCTTTTTCTCTTTTAAAGTCATTATGAAGGGGTGCCTGGGTGGCTCAGTAGGTTAAGCATCTGACTCTTGGTTTCAGCTCAAGTCATGATCTCAGGGTCATGGGATCAAGCCCCACATCAGGCTCTGTGCTCAGCAGCAAGTCTGCTTGAGATTCTCTCTCTCCCTTTCCCTTTGCCCTTCCCCCTGCTCATGCTTTCTAAATAAACAAATAAATAAATAAATAAAATCTTTAAAATGAAAAATAAAATCATTATGAAGGGAAGAAAAAGAGAAGCCACAAAGAGGGAGAATATATTCATAAATGTGATTCTGGGAAAGAACCTTAAAACTTTTACAACTTTCTAATTAGACAAATAATCCAATTAAAAATGGAAAAAAAAAATGTATACAGACACCTCACCAAGGAAATAGTCACATGACAATGATGTTATATGTAAATACACAGGACACAACCATGCTTATCACAATTAGTCATTAAATAAATGTTAAGCAAGCCCTCTGTGAGGTATCATTGCATACCCAGTAACCCAGAAGAAAAATTAAAATTAAAAATGGTTGTTCATGTTAAGCGTTGGGTAGGATGTGGAAGCAACTAGAACTCCCATACCGTGATAGTGGGAATATTACCTTAAAGTAATTTAATTTTTAGATGACATAAAATAAATTGCCATCATTACCATAAAATATCCCTATGAGTTAAATTACTTTAAAGTAATATCTCATTGTGGTTATGATTTATATTTCTCCGACGAATAGTCATATTGGGCACTTTTTGATGTGTATGCTATCTGTATGTCTTCTTTGGAAAAATGTCTATTCAGGTGCTCTGCCCATTTTTAATTAGATTATTTTTGGTATTGAGTTGTATATTTTCTTCATATATTTTTGATATTAACCCCTTATCAGATACATCATTTACAAATCTCTTCTCCCATTCTGTAGGTTTCCTTTTTGTTTTGTTGATGATTTCATTCACTGTGCATAAACTTTTTACTTTGGTGTAGTCCTAATAGTTTATTTTTGCTTTTGTTTCCCTTGCCTGAGGAGACATATCTAGAAAAATGTTGGTAAAGACAATGTCAAGGAAATTATTGCCTATATTTTATTCTAGAGTTTTATGGTTTCACCTCTCACATTTAGGCCTTTAATCCATTTTGAATTTATTTTTGTGTGTGGTGTGAGAAAGTGGTCCAGTTTCATTCTTTTGCATGTAGTTGTCCAGTTTTCCCGGCACCTTTTATTGAAGAGACCGTATATTGTATATTCCTGCTCCTTTGTCATGGATTAATTGACCATATAACCTTGGGTTTATTTCTGGGCTCTCCATTCTGTTCCATTGAGCAATACGTCTATTTTTATGCCAGTACCACACTGTTTTGACTACTACAGCTTTGTACTATTTCAAGATATACTTGAAATCTGAGATAATATTTTTTACATATCAGAATGACCAAAATCAAAAGCATAAGAAGTAACAAGTGCTGAAGGTTGGCTGGGAAAATGACTGAGTATGGGACCCTAAGCTCACCTTATCCCATGGATACAACTGGATAACACTCACATCAGCATAAATAATGCAGAAAGTGACCTGAAGACTGGCAGAACAAATTCCACAACTAAAGGTAGAGAAGCCACAACAAAGAAGGTAGGAAGGGTGAATACATGGTCTAGGAATGAAATGGACTGTGGCTGTCTGTGATGGGGAGAGAGCCAGTGGCATGGAGATGGGTGAAAAATAGACTCTCACACTGCAGAGCCCACATATGGACAACAAATCCCCATATCATTTGCCTTTGAAAGTGAGAGGGGCTAAATTTGGTGAGTTTGTACAGCCAGCGAGACTTAAAGCCTGGCATTTTAAAAATCAGCAGTCTTGGCTCGTGAGAGCCAGAGGGCATTAGATAGCAGAATCCCTATCCTTAGAGAGACAGCAGGACAAAGAACAAGAGCAGATACAGTGTAGAACCAGCAGTTTGAAAAACACCGGGGGAGAGGATACAGAAAATGATTTGCTCGTGCCATTTCTCTCTCCCACCCCCCACCATAAATAACGGCCACCCGAGGGAACCAGTGCAGTGCTGACAAACCACAGCAAGATACCAAAGTGAAACAGATAAAAGTAGTATGTATGATCCAGAATTTAAATAATGATCATAAAGATACTTACCAGAATTGAGAAAAAAAATGGAGGACATCAGTGAGACTCTTAACACAGAGATACAAAAAGGAACTAATCAGAGATTAAGAACACAATAATGAAATTAAAAATATACTTGATGGAATAAACAGCAGGCTAGATGAAGCAGAAGAATTAATTAATGACTTGGAAGACAGAGTAATGGAAGGTAACCAAGCTGAGCAAAGGAGAGGAAAAAAAATTAAGCAAATTGAGAATAGTCTTAGGAAACTCAGTGACTCCATCAAGCATAATAACAACCACATTATAGGGATTTCAGAAGAGAGGTGAAAGGGGACAGAAAATTTATTTGAAGAAATAATAGCTGAAAACTTCCCTAATCTGGGGAAGGTAATCAATATCCAAATCCTGTAGGCACAGAGATCCCCCCAAAAATTCAACCCAAGCAGGTCCACACCAAGACATGCAGTAATTAAAATGGCAAAAAAAAAAAAAAAAGCAATAAAAAAAAATTAAAGCAGCAAGAGAAAAGAAGACAGTTACCTACAACAGAAACCCCTTAAAGCTATCAGTGGATTTTTCAGCATAAATTCTACAGGCCAGAAAAGAGAGGAATGATACATTCAAGGGGCTGAAAGGGAAAAATCTGTAGCCAAGAATACTCTATCCAGCAAGGCTATCATCTATCATTCAGAATAGAAAGAGGGATAAAGAGTTTCTCAGACAAACAAAGACTAGAGTAGTTTATGACCACTAAACCAGCCCTACAGGAAATATTAAAGGGGACCCTTTGAGTAGAAAGGAAAGACCTTAAGTGAGAATCAGAAAAGTAAAACACACAATAGCAGTAAAAATAAATATTTATGTAAAAATCAGTCAAGAGGGCACCTGAGTGGCTGAGTCGGTTAAGCATCTGCCTTCAGCTCAGGTCATGATTCCAGAGTCCTGGGATTGAGTCCCACACTCAATCCTGCTGAGTGGGGAGTCTCCTTCTCCCCCTGCCCCTCCCCCCGCTCGTGCTTGCTCGCACATGCTCTGTCTTGCAAAAATAAATTAAAAAAAAATTTTTAAAAATTAAAAAATCAGTCAAGAAAATCACAAAATAAAAAGATGTAAAATATGACACCATTTACCTAAAATGCGGGGATGAGAAGAGTAAATAAATTTTTTATAAAGATTTTATTTATTCATTTGAGAGAGAGAATGAGTGAGAGAGCAAGAGAGCACAAGCCATGGGGAGAGGCTGAAGGAGAGGGAGAAGCAGACTCCCTGCTGAGCAAGGTCCCTGATGCAGGGCTTGATCCCAGGACTCTGGGATCAAGATGTTTAACTGACTGAGCCACCTAGGTGCCCTATGAATGGGTTTAAACTTAAGTAACTAAATATAGACTGCTATATGTAGAAGATGTTATATACAAACCTAATGGTAACCACATATCAAAAACCAGTAATAGATATGCAAAGAATAAAGATAAAGGAATCCAAGTATATCACTGAAGAAAGCCAACAAATCATGAAAGAGAGCAAGAGAAGAAAGAATCTATAGTTTATTGATGACATTCTGTCATATGTAAATATGACAGATTGAGTGATACATATGCTAAGATGCATTTAACACTCTTTAATGCACTTAATCTTTAGCTGGTACATACATAATAAAAAACCCAAAGTAAGGACCAAAGTGTATAATATAATAAAAAAAGTACAGAATTTGTAGGCGTTCTGGAGATGTTAGAGAAATATAAATGTAAGAGCAACTAAAAGTACTTGGGAAGACTTTGCAAGTCACAGAAGATATGATGTTTTATCTGGATAATAAAGAATAAGTAAAATTCCAAGACAGAGAAGAAGAAAACACCATTCTTGGATGAAGGGGTAGTCATAAATAGCATGGGAAAGTAAAGGTAAAAAATGATATTTCATGATCATAATAGAACAGGGTCCTCAGGGCCAACCAGTAGAACTACTCTCATATGTATGGGAGAATTATAGTTAGTTGTGCAGGACACTAAAACAAAGTGATGACACAGTTTCCCTGCACAACACAGAACTCTAAGATTCCCTTGATTCCCAGGCTTGACCTGCTACCTCTACTATTCAATGACTATCCTCATAACCTGCATGGAGGAAGATACTATTTGACTTCTCTGATATTATCAAGTTATATTTCTAATATTTTTCCTTATCCCAATACACTATGGCTTGGTTATAGTGAAAAGGTTTCAGGACTTGTATCTAAAGACCAACTGTAGTGTTTCCTCTTCTGGTGTTATCTAGAGTATTTATTAAAATACAAATCCACAGCTATGGAATCAACATTTGGAGGTAACCCCTGGTATCAGAATATTTAGCAAGCTGCTCATGTGAATCCTATGTGAACCAACTGTGAGAGAGTCATTGATGTGAACTTTGCAATATGCCCCTAGTATGGGCAGAAGGAGAGCATGATGACATGAAGCCATGCATGTTTTTATGGAGAATGGGTATGGCAAGCTTCATCTTCAGAAAATGGAATTTGTTCCTTACCATGCTACTGAAAGTGAGGAAGACAAACACACAACAAAAACAAGGTAGAAAGAAATGCAAAGTAGATATTTAATGAACAGTTAAATTATTCCAGTAACTACTCAATTCTCCTGAAAGTTTTGAATCTTGGCAGTTCTATGAGGCAAATATTAAGCTAATTTATAAAGAAATAAACTGAGGCATGAATATGATGTTAGAGCCCAACTAGTCTATCTAGATTAAAGTGGTTTCGGGATCCCAATATGGTTTTTCTTAATTCTAGGAGATATAAGTTGTTATGATCTTATTTTCCTCCACAGTGACGGTAAGTGCATATTCACCTACTCAGGCAATCTTCACAAACAGAAAATGTCCCCAAGAAAATCTCATTGAAAGTTCATGAACAAAAGGGTAGATAATATATTGAACATTCCTTCTGGTAATTGCTTTCATTTTAGCATATCTGGTAGTTTATATTTAAATATAAATCTTTGCTATGAGTTTAACATATGCAATTGCATCTTACAAAAATAATGGAAATACCATTATAATAATATAGTTAGTGTTAGACTTCTGTTAACAGTATTTTCTCTCCTGCAATTCAAAATTATTAGGGTATTTCTTGTTATACATTTGTTCAAGCTAATAAATTTTTACGTTTTTTCTACTTACTCATTATCTCCTAATAAGTGACACAGTTTAAAAAATTAACCAATCATTTGCTTTTTTTTTCAATTTTTTAGTGATGTTTAATGTGTTACCTTAAAACAAGTGGTGCATTTTCTTCCAAAAGAAAACATTTGACATAATTTAGACCTATTTTATTATCATACAATAAAGACATTAATATAAACATTTGACTTTTTTCATTATCATTATAATAAAAGTAATAAAAAGAGAGCTTTTCACCTTTAAACAACTTACTTTGTTCCAAATATGTGCCAAGCACTACAGTATATGCATTCTCTCATATTATACAAAATTAAATTTATAAAGAAATCTTAAAATTTAGTCTTTATAATTTTCCTCACTGAAAATGAAGAAACTGAGAATTAGTTTCGGTACCTAACCCAATGCTATCAAATGATGCGGCTGAATATCAAAGCCAAGCTTTCCCAATACAAGTTCAGTGTTCTTTTCTTTCACAAAATAATACATTTACTCTTGCTTTATGTGATTCATTTTTAAGATGTCCACTTCTAGTGTGTCATTAAGGACACACACAGTACAAACATTTTACAGTCCTGACTCAGGCAATTAAAAAATTAAGCTTTATAAATTCACATGAGAAATTTTTGACTAAGGCAGGATCTACGCACAATTCACCCTTGCTCTTTTTCTGTTTTTCTCTGAGTGTCCTAATTTTCCCCTTTCCCAAATGTTGGCTTTATCATTCATTTGGCATCAAGATGATTGGAGATGTGACAGATAATCAAAAACGATATGCACAAATGGGAAAAATGTCCATGTTATTCAATAGAGTGAAGAAATTTTACCCAGATTACTCCCAGGTAATATTGCCTCATGTCTCATTCGCAGACTTAGAGTGCAATCACATTCCTGAACCATTCACCAATATAGGGCTGGTGAGCACCATGATTTACTTGGGTTAGTAAGAATTCATAACTGGATCTGGGAGTGTGGTTGGCCTACCTTAAGTTACTTAAATGATACAGGGATTCTATGAGGAAGAAGGAACCAAAGGAATTTATATACTAAGTAAACCATTAACAGTTCACTAACATTATTTGATTGCAAACCACTAACCACTAACAGCATCTGCCACAATTGTCTTCTGTAGTGAGACTATAGATAAACTGAGATATACATTCTGAAAGAAAAGATGTGCAAACACTCCTGTTTGTTGTGTGTGTGTGTGTATGTGTGCATTTGTTGAAAAACGTGGGCAAAATATGCAAAAGAATAGAAATTTGAACAAGATAAAATACGCTACTTATTTTAAACAAATTAGTATAAACTATATGCATAGTTACATATTTTATTTTTAATTTTTTATGATGAAAACTTAGGGGCTATGTTTATGATGTTTTAATTTTTCTATGGACACAGGACTTTACTTGATAATTAAGGGGAGTTTTATTATTAAACTATTAAGGGTGACAGAAAATTTCAGGCATTTTACTATGGTTTATATTGTTTACTTAGGCTATGAAGTCATCTTGTACCTTTTCTGTAACTTTGTGAGCTTGGCTGGGAAAAAAAAGAATAAATCAAAATGAGAATTAGAACTCTGTGTCCTCCTAGCACAGTGCAATTAGTACCAAAGTAAAATATACACCTATTGCTGGCTTTTGAGATAAACGTAAGTGATAAAAGTTCATAGAGATATAATGTATTATTTGTTTCAGAGGTACAGGTCTGTGATTCAACAGTCTTACACAATTCATAGTAGGAAGGGGAAAATGAAGGGGGGGAATCGGAAGGGGAGACGAACCATGAGAGACTATGGACTCTGAGAAACAAACTGAGGGCTCTAGAAGGGAGGGGGGTGGGAGAGGATGGGTTAGTCTGGTGATGGATATTAAAGAGGGCACGTACTGAATGGGGCACTGGGTGTTATACGCAAACAATGAATCATGGAACACTACAACAAAAACTAATGATATGATGTATGGTGATTAACATAACATAATAATAAAAAAAAGTTCATAGAGAAGAGCAACTGAATTAGTCAAGTTAAGCCAGACTAAGACTAACTAATAAATTCCGAAAATACGTTGTTGTAGAATAAGAAAAGTTTCTTTTTTTAAAGATTATTTATTTATTTATTTGAGAGAGAGAGAGAGAAGCAGAGGGAGAAGCAGGCTCCCTGCTGAGCTGAGAGCCTGATGTGGGGCTCTATCCCAGGACCCTGGGATCATGACCTGAGCCGAAGGCAGACGCTTAACCGACTGAGCCACCCAGGTGCCCTAAGAAAAGTTTATTATTATTATTTTTTAAGATTTTATTTATTTATTTGACTGAGAGAGACACAGCAAGAGAGGGAACACAAGCAGGGGGAGAGGGAGAGGGAGAAGCAGGCTTCCCAGGGAGCAGGGAGCCCGATGCGGGGCTCAATCCCAGGACCCTGGGATCATGACCTGAGCCGAAGGCAGATGCTTAATGACTGAGCCACCCAGGCGCCCCAAAAAGTTTATTTCTTATTCACAGAAAATCTACTATAGGTCAGAGGAGTGACTAAATACAGTGACAGATTGCCACACTGTATCTACACTTCTTATGATGCTACCATCTCACATGTGGAACTCAAATAGTGGAGAGGTGAAGAGATGAAATGGCTTTTAATTGCCTCAGTTGGACACATATCACTTCAATCTAACCCAACTGCAAAAAAAAGTCTGTGCTATAACAGAGAAAATATGGATAGTCAGTGTGTATTAACAAACTGCAGCAGGGGCTTTGGCTGGGTGAGTGGCATTAGATTTAAGAGGTTAAAGAAAGAAGAGAGAAGGTAAGAGGTAGTATCAGATATTACAAATGTACTCTAGTATTCATATCTCATCTCTTGAGTGATTATTCTTCCATGCTTCGCTGAATGATTTGCTTTGATCAATGGAATAATATCGAAAGAGAAATTCCACTCCTGAAGATCCAGTATTTCCTATAATCTCTTTTACTTCTGAAATGATGACTGAACATGCTCCAGAGTCTGCTTAATCAATGCTACAGGTGACAAGCAAGGTTAACTGAGTGATCCTTTGGACTTTCTTTTTATGGTTTCAGGTTTTCATGATTGTCTCAGCAACCTCACAGGCGTGCATTTATTGCATTGTTCAAGTGAATGCTAACTCCCTCACATGAAATTCCAGGAGAGATACCTGAGGATCCCTGAGGGATACGAGGCCCACAGCCAAACTTCTGAAGATGAAAGCTAAACCAAGTGAGCTATTATAGAATCCAATTTGTTCCAACTCCTACTAAAGCTGAAGAGCTCAGAGATTACCAGCATGTTCTGGGTAATGCCTGTGCTAGAGAGCAAGTGGTTCATTTATGGACTCTGTGCAAGGGTAGGCTGGTCATTTGATGTCTCTGAGGCTCAAATTGGGAAAATAATAGTAGCTAATTCAAGGGTTTGTTGTTGTTATTGTTTTTAGACTATACCTAATTATGCTGTTTAAATTGATGTCTCAGCAAAGTTAAATGTTTTTGATATAGAACTAAATATTTGTCAAAGGAAAATAATTATTTGATAAATTTAACATTTAAAAAATAGGCTGATTGGAAATATCACTTATATATTTCTAGGAGGAATGTCTAAAAGTATCTCTATAATATAAGGACTACAAAGGTGACTTAGATTTCTGTAACTGATGCCACATTCCCAAACTAAAATATATGTCCTTTAAAAAAAAAAAGTACTCCCCCCACCTTTTTTTTAACTTTCAAAGCAGCAATGTGGGAGAAGGCAAAAAAGTTCAAACATTGATGGTTTTTGGTAAGGAACCCATGTGTGTACATGCACACAGGCAGATAAGACTTCAGTACTTTACTGTGTAGGTGGTTTTAGGTGCATATTTATATCTATACTTATCCACTTTGAGATGTAACATGTGACTTGAACAAGTTTGAAAGTCCCTTCAAAATATATATTAGTGGCTTGAAGTAAAGAAAAAAAACTAATTCAGTTCTCAGTTGTGTCTTCAAAGCTCATTTATACATAGGAAGCAGATTAGAAATTTATTGCTTTTTTAGACCCAGGGTAAAGGAATCACAAGATATATTTTCACAAGGACAACTAAACCAGTTGAAGTTTATAGCATAATAAAATAACAGAAATTACTGAGTGTTTGGGGGGCAACAAATGGCAGTGATTTCACTGTGTTACCACAGAAGTTTGAAATGTTAGAAGAATCTTGGTGTGTAGGCTATAATTGATAATGGCAAAATACTCAGTGGAAACATGAAAGAACAAAAATGATGCTCTGAGGACCAACAATGATTCAGAAGACTCTCTAGATAGTAGGCCCATGGTAGTCGTTTGCTTTGAATTATGTTTCTTATACCAGTTAGAAAAAAAAATCATTTATTTGAAAAGCTAATCACAAATATATTTGTTAGCAAAAAAATCACTAGTAAGCAATCTTCATCAGGATTGATGTTTTTAAAAAGTATTTATTTTAAATTTTGAAGAAAATAAGAATATTCTGTTCAAGATTTTCATAATATAAATTAAATTTGAAATTCAACTAATGGTGTTTTAAAAATATGAGTCAATTTTTAAAAGTAGATTACTCTGATTCTGTTTTCTTCCAAAAAACTTTGAATAGTTCTGAAATATATTAAAATCAATCTTTAAAAAACAATCCTTCATTTCATACTTGTCTATGAACCTTAATATTTAACAAAGACTATATACATATAACATGAGGGTGATGAATATCTTAGACATAAATATCTTAGACATTTCAGAAATCTTCAATTATACTAAAACTGTTGTAAACTTTTCAGCTCACGTGAATTATTTTTCCTTGCATTTCTGTTCTCAAAGTGCATATTTTCTAGCTAAGTAATATAGATCAAATCCTGAGTAGGAACTGCCTTTCATTGAAAATAACTCTGGAGCTTTAATTGAGCTAGAAGTGCCTATTGACTAAATGAGATGGTATATCCATTCAAGTATTTTCGGTGTAGTTTAAAAAAAAAGTTCACATATTGGGATGACTATTCATATAAACAGACTGGATGACTCAGATATTTAACAAATTCATGGAAGGTCTTTCTGATTTAAAAAAAAAAAAAGAAAGAAACAAAAATCATAGAGATAATCATGGGTAAGTTCACCAAACATTTTTTTTACAGAAAATAAAGGACACAGAGAGGAGAAGGAAAGATGGTGGAGGAGTAGGGGACCCTATTTCAACTGGTCCCCGGAACTGAGCTGGATATCTACCAAACCACTCTGAACACCCACGAAACCAGCCTGAGATGTAAGAAGATCTGGATCTCTACAAGCAGAATATAGCAGGTGGTTGGTTTCGAGGTCCGAAGGGGGGAGCCCTGATTCCACAGGCAGATATCAGAGGATAAATGGCAGCGGGAGGGAGCCTGGCCGTGGGGATCCTACACCACCGGTGAGTGACAGCCTCGCGCACTGGGCACAGAGCACAGACTCACAGACTGGTGGTGGCGAGGAAAGGACTTTAGGGCAGCCCCCGGGGCGGAAACCCTGGAGCCGCAGGGTTGCGCGGGCGAACTGGGAGCGGCTGGCGGTTTTAGAAGCACAAAGGGCAGAGACATGCCCTGACCTGGAGGCAGGACTGGGGGCGCTGGAGAGGGGCGCACAACCCAGGCTGCTGCAGTTTATAGCAGCCCTGACAGAAACGGAGACAGTGTGGCCTGGAGAGCTCACTGAAGAACAGACTGCGGTCTCTCTGCTCTGAGGCAGAGGGTTGGAAACGGTCTCTTCTGCTCTGACTCATGGAAGAGACACGGAAAGCCGCCAGGGAAAGCCGCCAGAGAACAAAAGCCCCAAAAACTGATTCCCGCTGAGCCCACCCTCCCCCACAGGGGGGCAGGGCAACTCCGCCCAAACAGGGTTGCCTGAGCAACAGTGGGGCAGGCCCCTCCCACAGAAGACAGGCTGGGAAAACAAGAGGCCAGGAACCCTAAGGTCCCAAGAAAACAGGTGCATCTTGCTTGGGTTCTGGTCAATAATTTGGACTCTATACATTCCTTCAAACACCCATCAGCAGAATGACTAGGAGGAGGAACCCCCAAAATAGAAAAGACTCAGAGATTATGACTTATGCTGCAGATTTACAAATGGATGCAGATATAGCCAAGATGTCGGAGATGGAATTCAGGCTAGCAATTGTGAAGACAATGGCTAGAATGGAGAAATCAATGAATGACAACATAGAGTCTCTAAGGGCAGAAATGAAAGCTGAATTGACAGAATTTAAAAATGCTATCAATGAGATCCAATCCAATCTAGATAATCTAACAGCTAGGGTAAGTGAGGCAGAAGAATGAATAAGCGATCTGGAAGACAATATAATAGATAAAAAGGGAAAAGAGGAGGCCAGGGAAAAACAACTCACAATCCATGAAAACAGAATCAGAGAAATAAGTGACACCATGAAGTGTTCCAATGTCAGAATAATTGGAATCCCGGAGGGAGTGGAGAGAGAGAGAGGACTAGAAGATGTATTTGAGCAAATCGTAGCTGAGAACTTCCCTAATCTGGGGAATGAAACAAACATTCACGTCCTACAGGCAGAGAGGACCCCTCCCAAGATCAAGGAAAACAGGCCAACACCCGGCATGTAATGGTAAAACTCGCAAATCTTAGAACCAAGGAAACCATCTTAAGGGCAGTTAGGGGGAAGAGATTCCTTACGTACAGAGGGAGGAACATCAGAATAACACCAGACCTATCCACAGAGACCTGGCAAGCCAGAAAGGCCTGGCAAGACATATTCAGGGTACTAAATGAGAAGAACATGCAGCCAAGAGTACTTTATCCGGCAAGGCTGTCATTTAGAATGGATGGAGAGATGCAGAGCTTCCACGACCGTCAGAAACTGAAAGAATATGTGATCACTAAGCCGGCTCTGCAAGAAATATTAAGGGGGGTTCTATAAAAGGAGAAAGACCCCAAGAGTGATCTACAACAGAAATTTACAGGGACAATCTATAAAAACAACGTCTTCACAGGCAACATGATGACAATTAATTCATATCTTTCAATAATCACTCTCAACGTGAATGGCCTAAATGCTCCCATAAAATGGCACAGGGTTGCAGATTGGATAAAAAGACAGGACCCATCCATATGCTGCCTACAAGAGACTCATTTTGAACCTAAAGATACATCCAGACTGAAAGTGAAGGGATGGAGATCCATCTTCCATGCCAGCGGACCGCAAAAGAAAGCTGGAGTAGCAATTCTTGTATCAGACAAACTAGATTTTAAACTAAAGTCTGTAATTAGAGACACAGAAGGACACTATATCATTCTTAAAGGGTCTATCCAACAAAAAGATCTAACAATTGTAAATATCTATGCCCCCAACATGGGAGCAGCCATCTTTATAAGCCAACTGTTAACCAAAATAAAGTCATATTGATAACAATACGTTAATTGTAGGAGACCTCAATACCCCACTCTCAGCAATGGACAGATCATCTAAGCAGAAAATCAACAAGGAAATAAGAGCTTTGAATGATACATTGGACCAGATGGACCTCATAGATATTTACAGAACATTCCACCCTAAAACAACAGAACACTCATTCTTCTCGAGCACGCATGGAACTTTCTCCAGAAAAGACCACATACTGGATCACAAATCAGGTCTCAACCGATACCAAAAAATTGAGATTATTCCCTGCATATTCTCAGACCACAATGCTTTAAAACTGGAACTCAATCACAAGAAAAAATTTGGCAGAAATTCAAACACTTGGAAGCTAAAGACCACTCTGCTCAAGAATGTTTGGGTCAACCAGGAAATCAAGGAAGAACTTAAACAATTCATGAAATCAATGAGTACGAAAACACATCGGTCCAAAATCTATTGGATACTGCAAAGGCGGTTCTAAGGGGGAAATACATAGCCATCCAAGCCTCACTCAAAAAAATAGAAAAATCCCGAATTCACCAACTAACTCTACACCTTAAAGAACTAGAGAAAAAGCAACAAACGATGCCTAAGCCACACATTGGAAAAGAAATAATTAAAATTAGAGCAGAAATCAATGAATTAGAAACCAGAAACACAGTAGGTCAGATCAACGAAACTAGAAGTTGGTTCTTTGAAAGAATTAATAAGATCGATAAACCACTGGCCAGACTTATCCAAAAGAAAAGAGAAAGGACCCAAATTAATAAAATTATGAATGAAAGGGGAGAGATCATGACTAACACCAAGGAAATAGAAACAATTATTAGAAATTATTATCAACAACTGTATGCCAATAAACTGAGCAATCTGGATGAAATGGAGGCCTTCCTGGAAACCCATAAGCTGCCAAGACTGAAACAGGAAGAAATTGACAACCTGAATAGGCCAATAACCAGTAACGAGATTGAAGCAGTGATCAAAAACCTCCCCAAAAACAAGAGTCCAGGGCCTGATGGATTCCCTGGGGAATTCTACCAAACATTCAAAGAAGAAATAATACCTATTCTACTGAAGCTGTTTCAAAAAGTAGAAACAGAAGGAAAACTTCCAAACTCATTCTATGAGGCCAGCATTACCTTAATCCCCAAACCAGGCAAAGACCCCATCAAAAAGGAGAATTTCAGACCGATATCCCTGATGAATATGGATTCCAAAATCCTAAACAAAATCCTTGCTAATAGGATCCAACAATACATTACAAGGATCATCCACCACGACCAAGTGGGATGTATCCCCGGGATGCAAGGGTGGTTCAACATTCGCAAATCAATCAATGTGATAGAACACATTAATAAGAGGAGAGAGAAGAACCATATGGTCCTCTCAATTGATGCAGAAAAAGCATTTGACAAAATACAACATCCTTTCCTGATTAAAACTCTTCAGAGTATAGGGATAGATGGAACATTCCTCAAGTTCATAAAATCCATCTATGAAAAACCCACAGTGGATATCATCCTCAATGGGAAAAAGCTGAGAGCCTTTCCCTTATCATCAGGAACACGTCAAGGATGCCCACTCTCGCCACTATTGTTCAACATAGTACTAGAAGTCCTAGCAACAGCAATCAGACAACAAAAAGAAATAAAAGGTATTCAAATTGGCAAAGAAGAAGTCAAGCTCTCTCTTTTCGCAGATGACATGATACTTTATGTGGAAAACCCAAAAGACTCCACCCCCAAATTACTAGAACTCATCCAGCAATTCAGTAATGTGGCAGGATACAAAATCAATGCACAGAAATCAGTTGCTTCCTTATACACTAACAACGCAACTGTTGAAAGAGAAATTAGAGAAACGATTCCATTTACAATAGCATCAAAAACCATAAGATATCTTGGAATAAACCTAACCAAAGAGGTAAAGGATCTATACTCTAGGAACTACAGAACACTCACGAAAGAAATTGAAGAAGACACAAAAAGATGGAAAAATATTCCATGCTCATGGATCGGAAGAATAAACATTGTTAAAATGTCTATGCTACCCAGAGCAATCTATACCTTCAATGCCATCCCGATCAAAATTCCAATGACATTTTTCAAAGTGCTGGAACAAACAATCCTAAAATTTGTATGGAATCAGAAAAGACCCCGAATCACCAAGGAAATGTTGAAAAAGAAAAACAAAGCTGGGGGCATCACGTTGCCCGATTTCAAGCTATATTACAAAGCTGTGATCACCAAGACAGCACGGTATTGGCACAAAAACAGACATATAGACCAATGGAACAGAATAGAGAACCCAGATATGGACTCTCAACTCTATAGTCAAATAATCTTTGAGAAAGCAGGAAAAACATGCAATGGAAAAAAGACAGTCTCTTCAATAAATGGTGCTGGGAAAACCGGACAGCTACATGCAGAAGAATGAAACTTGACCATTCTCTAACACCATTCACAAAGATAAACTCAAAGTGGATGAAAGACCTCAATGTGAGACAGAAATCCATCAAAATCCTAGAGGAGAACATAGGCAGTAACCTCTTTGACATCGCCCACAGCAACTTCTTTCAAGATACATCTCCAAAGGCTGGTGAAACAAAAGCAAAAATGAACTTTTGGGACTTCATCAAGATAAAAAGCTTCTGCACAGCAAAGGAAACAGTCAACAAAACAAAGAGGCAACCCACAGAATGGGAGAAGATATTTGCAAATGACACTACACATAAAGGGCTGGTATCCAAGATCTATAAAGAACTTCTCAAACTCAACACCCAAAAAACAAATAATCCAGTCAAAAATTGGGCAGAAGATATGAAAAGACACTTCTCTGAAGAAGACATACAAATGGCTAACAGACACATGAAAAAATGTTCATCATCATTAGCCATCAGGGAAATTCAAATCAAAACCACACTGAGATACCACCTTACACCAGTTAGAATGGTAAAAATGGACAGGGTGAGAAACAACAGATGTTGGAGAGGCTGTGGAGAAAGGGGAACCCTCTTACACTGTTGGTGGGAATGCAAGTTGGTACAGCCACTTTGGAAAACAGTGTGGAGGTGCCTCAGAAATTTAAAAATAGAGCTACCCTATGACCCAGCAATTGCACTCTTGGGTATTTACCCCAAAGACACAGATGTAGTGAAAAGAAGGGCCATATGCACCCCAATGTTCATAGCAGCAATGTCCGCAATAGCCAGACTGTGGAAAGAGCCGAGATGCCCTTCAACAGATGAATGGATAAAGAAGATGTGGTCCATATATACAATGGAATATTACTCAGCTATCAGAAAAGATGAATACCCAACTTTTACATCCACATGGATGGGACTGGAGGAGATTCTGCTAAGTGAAATAAGTCAAGCATAGAAAGTCATTTATCATATGGTTTCATTATTTGTAGAACATAAGGAACAGCATGGAGGACATTAGGAGAAGGAAGGGAAAAATGAGGGGGGGGGAATTGGAGGGAGAGATGAACCATGAGAGACTATGGACTCTGAGAAACAAACTGAGGGTTTTAGAGGGGAGAGGGGAGGGGGGATTGGTTAGCCTGGTGATGGGTATTAAGGAGGACACGTACTGCATGGAGCACTGGGTGTTATGCACAAACAATGAATCATGGAACACTATATCTAAAACTAATGATGTAATGTATGGGGATTAACATAACAATAAAAAATTAAAAAAAATAAACCAATGATGTATTGTATGGTGACTAACATAACATAATAAAATAAAAAATAATAATAATGATAAATAAATAAATAAAATCGTAAAAAAATAAAAGAAAGAAAATAAAGGATACAGCCACATTTTTAGAATGTTGAGCATAATTCCTTCCTAAACTAAACAATACTCATTCATTGATTAGTTAGTGGCTATAAACTAACAATTTAAAATTTCTTTGGAGGTTGGCTGCAAAAGCAGACTGGGTGTTTATATAACAGACAATAACAAATGAATATTTAACAAACAGATACAAATCACATAAACTGAGCACAATTATCCAAAACATAGTCGTATAATAAGAAATAAAGACAGGAAAACAATAGTTTTAGGATGCAGACAATATAATTACAGACATCACATGCCTAAAGAAAACACAATTTTATAGCCAGTACCTTTCTTTTTAATTTTCATCAAGAAAGCACTGATGCCTTTATCTTTTAGAGACAGCTGGGATTAGAGTCAGGATATTTTAACTCAAGAATGAGTTATGGTTACTCATTGTCTGGGCCTTTGCCGGCCACAATCCATGTCTTACAGTTAATGATGTTTTATATTACAGTACAAGTCAATATTGTGTATTAAACAAAATAAAACATTTAAAAAACATATATTAGAACTGTTTTCTTATTAAACTTCAGTTTTGCTCAACTATGTTAAATTACTTAGTTCATAAATGTCAATATCCATCAAAATTTTATTAAACTATCACCGAAAGTGAGAAATTAATATTTATACATTGGAATTTTTATTTAATTTTCTTAAATAGTCATATTTGTGAAATATATTTTTATCATTTTTAATAGGACTATAGTCACTGCATGCATTCTTCAATTAAATAAGCAAATCAGCTAATTAAAATTCCTTTATATTTTCATGTTTACCCATTCACCCCTTGCAAAATGTCATTACTCCTATAATATCATTAAGATATACTCCTGAGCTTTATTACTGAGAAAAGAAAATCTACCATTAAATCATACAATAAAAATATTAATTAAAATAAAAAAGCCATATAATCAAATATGGCTAAAAAAATTGAATAGTACAACCCCCCCAAAAAAAAGGTAGAAAAATAAAACGCTAAAAAATAAGGATTTCTTATGTGCTCACAAATTTTGTAGTAGCAAACCAGTCTCTTCCTTCAGTTTAGCTTCATAGTGCTGACAGAATATCCCACAAAGCCTTGTAGTCAGGAATCACAGACAGTGGTAGATAGATTGGGGATTTAGAGGGCAAGGGAGATGCTCTAAGTGAAAGCACCAATTTATCAGCCTCTGACAATCCTGAGTCTGCAGGAAAAACCAGGAAGGTGGACAGATAGCAAATGACAATGAAACAAGGAGTGGAAACTGAATGTTTATCTTCTGATTCTATGACGAGTTAATTGACAAAGGGGAAAACTTCCTATTGAGATTTTTTTTAAAACATTGTATAAATTATATACTGTACACTTGGATTTCACCCTAAGGTACTTAAGGTTATGAAACAAATTTTCACTGAATGTCATATATAACTTCATGTAGATTTTCTATCATGCATCTCTAACATCACTCGTCTATCATGCATCTCTAAATGTCATTCAATAGTGATATTACTGACTTTAATTTCAATTACACTTATAGAAAATGATTAAGTCTATCTCAAATGCCTATATAATTGGAAAAATAATGTATCAAATTTATGTGAAGGGAAAACAGGTAAACATTTTAACCTATTTAACATAGATAATTTAACATTCAGATAACATAACTGACAGTATTTGTTAACATAGATCAATTCTAATATATTCTAATATAAACCAGGAGATTTCCCAAGCCATGCTACAAATTGATGCCAAACATATGATTCTTTACTATGAAAATATTGGTTCATCATTGACCTATACATGTTAAGTACTAACTGGTTTTGGAAATGTCCTATAATTCACAGGCCACGTTGTTTTATGCAGATAATTACACTGCAGTTTTTTTTAAAGTTTTAAGCATATTTTGTTCCTAGATATCATGTTGTAAAATTCCAGAACTATCAATTTCAACAAGTCCAGATATATCATTAAACTTTTTAAAAAATATTCTAGTTTTACTACTACCATCGCTACCACAGCTACTACTTCTATTATACTACTACTACTTACTACTAGTGGTAGTTCTACTAATACAACATTCAGTAATGAAATGTGTCACATCTTTCACAGTTGGCACATTTTTTTAAAGATATTTATTTACTTATTTAGAGAGACCATGGGGGGGGAGGGGCAGAGGGAAAGGGAGAGAGAGAATCTCAAGCAGACTCACCCCTAAGCATAGAACCTGATTCTGGGCTCAATCTCAATGATCCTGAGATCATGACCTGAGCCAAAATCAAGAGTCAGATGCTTAACCTACTATGCCACCAGGCACCCCATGGCTCTTATTTTTAAGGCTGAACTATGTTTTTCTTTCTTTATTCCATGATGTTAAAGGTCATGTGCACTTTTTGTTTGTTTTGTTTTTTGTCCCCCCAGCCCCCTGCACTGTACTCTACTGTGGTACTTAGTAGTTATTTAACACCTATGTGTTTACAGAACACAATGCTTTGGCTAAAACTTCAAGGAAAATACTAGTATTTAGTTAAAACTTTAGTTCTTGAAATATTTTTGACATTGATTTTTAATTGTGGGATTGGGCTCCTGGGATAAGATGTGTGGATATCCCTTGAGGATTGTATAGTCTTCCTAAGAAAAGGCATTTTTTAAAATAGATATATGAGGTGCTATCAACCTGTAAACATTAAAATAAATCACTATAGGTTTCTTTGAACCACATTTAAATTCATGTATGTTACTCTGAATAGAGTTTTATCACTTTATGTGTGTGGGTATAAGTGCGTGTGTGTACATACATATATTTAAACGAGTTACTTTTATTTAATAATTTACTCGAAGTTGTATAAATGTAATTTTGATATTTCTCTTTTGCCTAAATATTTAAGGAAAAGTATTTATTTTGTTCTTTGTTAACTTGGATTTCACTGTTAATTTTTACTTGTATTGTTTTCACAGAGAAACTTGGCCTGAACAAATTCTGCGTTTTGACTTTACTAAAGTTTTCTTTGTGGATCAACATATGTCCAGTTTTGAAAATTCACCATAATTGGCAACAAATGTGCACTTTATATTTGTAAGATTCCCATCACATGCAATATGAAACATATAGTCAAATACATTATCATCTTTCAATTCATATGAACCTGTTTATACTTATATTGATAAAGGTATTTTAAGTTTCACTTAATGCATATTTTTTCCATGTCTTTTTAGATAAAAATATTATTTTCATGCTAAAATCTTGTATTTGTATAGAAATATCAGAAATATTAATCAGATTGTATCCATAATCAAGATAAAATTATCCATTGCTACTTTATCATTTTTAATTTAATTTTTATTAAACAATGATTATCTTGGCTTCTTAATTCTCTTACGATCAAATTACTATATTTTTAAACATTCTTTAAATTTTTCTGTGTTATTTAGATCTAGATTGATCTCTCTTACAACATTTTAACCAAAAATTTTCTCTAAATGTTATGTGAAATTTCCAAAAAATAAAATGAATTCCATCTGGGAAATTTGTCTTACTTCATTTGTAAAAATAAACATTACAACCTTTTCAGATAATATGAGATAAACTGTCAGAAGAAATTAAAATACAACCTGATGATGAGAGTGGCTTTATCATTAACATATGGTTATCTACAGAACATGAATAAAGTTAATTCTGACAAATAAATCACACCTGACTTTCTCCACATTCCAAATCTTGGCACATTTTCCATTGTCCCACCTTGAATTATAGCAAGAGGTGATTGGAGCTGCAACACTCATGCCGCAGCATTTAAGACATACCAAGTTTTCCCACTGATAATAATCAATTCTAGCTCTTTTAGGAGCTCTGAGCTTTACAAACAGTGCCTCCTCAAGAGGTAACCTTCAGACCAAGCAATCTTTAGTAAACTCTCTACCATGGAAGACCTTCCTTCTCTTTCATGCTAGTGTGTTAGACAAGTGGACATAAAAAATTATTATCCTCTCTCTCATGGTTTGTCAAAAAAAAAAAAAAAATTACTATCCTTTCCTCACAATCCATCTGCCTTAGCTGGACCAGCAAGCCCTTATCCTGGAACACATTTCAAAAACAAAACAAACATACTTTATTTCATTCTCATGAAAGAGTACATTACCCAGTACCTATGAAATCAATTTACCTTTTTGTTCTCACTCCCTGCTATACCTATGCCTCTCTTCTAGAATAACTGCATGCCTAGGCTGAGTAGCAATAGAATGAAAGTACGGAAGGTCTGCTAACCGCGGCCTGATTAACTGTAAAGGTGAATCCTTGCTGTGTTTAGAAACAGAACAAAACAAAACAAGACACTAGTCTCCTTAAAACTGGATAGTTTTCCTATCTTTTGTCTTTATGACTTGGTATCTTTGAAGAATATAAGCTATTCACTTTGTAGCAGTACCTCTATTGGGTTTTTCTATACTTTTATTACAACTGTGTCTTCATAGATTCTGTATTTGCTTGTTTGGCATTCATTCAACACTGGCCAAATTATATTAATTGTATCTTCTTATTTTCTGTATTCTGGATGTGTAGGCATTTGCAGCCTCACTATGTGGGAACAGACTGCCCCTTCTCAGAGCTAAGCCAATTTTTAGGTAGCCAAGTCTAACCTGGGAGCATGCCTTTCACATGCAAACTAACCAGTCCAGAGCCTCATACCAGCCATTTTCTTATCAAACTCACACACAAAGCCAATACTTCCCCTCCCCTAAATCATCCAGGACCAGGTGGAGGCAACTAGAGCCCATTCGAATCTATAGCCCAGAGCTTGCTGATATTATTCAAACTAGCCAGTCCTAAATTGTTTATCCTGCTTTGCCTTTCCTTTCCTGTAAAAACCCCATTAAAGATTTTGGCCTGGGCATTCCTCTCACTCCTGCTTCTGTCTCCTAACCGATATATTCTCCCTGTGGCCCTGCATGGTGTGGCATTCCCTTCTTTCAGAAGTGTAAGTAATAAAAGTCTTCTTTCAATGGCATTGGCCTCTCTGAGTTGTCACTCAGCTACCTCCATAAATTAAAATTCCATGGGTACACTTGAGACAACTTCCTTATAAACAGAATCAGATTATGCTTTTTGGTCAGGAATTGCATAACGGTCATTTTTCCTTCTCAATATAGTGTATCAGGAGGCATATGATATCTATTCCTCTAATTACTAGTCATATTAATTTGATTACTCAGGTAAGATGGAATCTGCCAGGTTTTATAATATGAAGTTATTTCTCTTTAAAATTTGTAAGTATTTTGTATGGCATAAATATGAGATACACATACTGTCTTTCACATTATCTCTCACCCACTGGGCTTATCATTCATCAATGACTTTTGCCTGAAACAATTATTACTATGATGATTACCAATAGTGATCAAATATCTTTCATCTAATCTACCTATGGAGATTGAGTTTACTCTTCAATGTTTAGCAACATATGGCTACATTAAAAAAAAAATTCTTCCTTTGTTTCATATGGATAACATTAATACTTATTCATTTATACATCCATAATTTTAATTTACAACTTCAGCATGTCATATGGATTTGACTTAATTGCTTATGCATTTTAAATTTTCTCTTGTTGGATTATGATCTTGCCCTAGACACAGTTTTTTCCCTTAAGCAAATATCTGCTACAACTTACAGCAGGTAATAATAGTGATTTCAAAATATATGTACATTCTTTGATACTTCTCTCTTCAAGAGTTCTAGTCAATGACATGTAAATAGAAAGTATGTGAGCCATTTTTAATATTGGCTCATGAACACAGAGGCAGAATCTTCCATGTTCTTTCTCCTTCTACTGGTTTGTTGTACATGATTACTTGGCCTTGGAATTCAACTCTGGAAAACGGTAAAACTGCACATTTGAAGAATCCTGTGTTCCTGAATTACCACTGGAGATAAGCTGTCCATCAAACAGGAACAGCCATGGTGGACTCTGTATAAATGACATCAATATTTTTCATGCCTGTTTCAACCACTGTACATTTCAATAATTGGTTTTTGTTACAGCAACTGATAGCACCTGATTTGATATACTTCATTTACTTCAACTGAGGTCAGGAATGAAATATTACCTCAAAGTTATATGTGACAATTGAAAAGGGTCCATATTTGTCAGTATATGGGATCATATAGAGAAAATCTTTAATACTTAGTTAAGTAAAATAGTGGCTTTGGGGAAGTTTTCTGTATTAGTTTGCACTGAGAAAGGACTTGGGTTCCAAAAGAGGTGAACAGTGAGAAAAGGACAAAGAAAGGATGAAGGTTCAGACTGCATGTTTTTTTTGAATTATGAGAGGAATATTCTACTGTGCAAATAAATATATCTTGAATTTCTACTTTTGAGAACAGTCATAAACAAGTTAGTTACAAAATATCTGGCTGAATGAAAACTAGAGAAAAACACACTATTCAGAATGTCTATTTATTTATTTTCAGAATGTGTATTTAGGTATCAACCTATTGATATGCCAAATTGCATCTGAATTTTAGGGTTATTAGAGTTAATATTAAAACTAAAAATTTTGCCAAGTGGATTATAGAGGAGATCACTAGAGAATGCATCAGTAGTTCACCCAATCACATGGGCTTCTTGAAAACAGATCTAAAAAGTCAGGTCTTAGGTATGTGTTCAGGCAATGTGATAAATAGAACCATGCTGACAATTTTGTGGAGAAATCAACTGATTAGTCATGTAGTATTTTTCAAGATACATAAATCCATTACTCAAGAAATAACAGAATGAATAGGGAATATATAGGCTCTTTCTCTGAAGAGCATTGCTATGGTTTGAATGTTTATGTCCTTCTAAAATTCATATATTGAAATTCTAGTGCCCCACTTGATTTTACTAGGAGATGGGATCTTTAAGAAAGGTTTAGAATATGAGGGTGGAGCCTTCCTGAATGAGATTAACACTCTTAAAAAAGAGGCTCCAGACAGAACCCTAGCCCCTTAAGCCGCCATGTGCAGACAGAGTAAGAAGGCACCAGCTATGAACAAGGAAGAGTCCTCACCAGAACATGACCTTGTTGGCACCTTGATCTTGGATTTTCCAGCCTCCAGAACTGTGACAAAAGAAGTTTTTGTTGTTTATTAGCTACCCAGTATGTGGTATGTTGTTATAGGAGCCTGAACAGACTAAGACATGCATAAACTCGTAATGGTCTTATATCTTGCAAAAGAGACCTCAATAAATCAATAAAATCAATGAATAAGTGAGTAAATGAATTATAACGTTAACATAAATAGAAGTGGAGAGAAAGTCAGTGATACTGAATTCAACGGTTAGTGCCATGGTAGGTAGCCTAAAAATGGGCCCCAATGATACCCGCTTTTTGGTATTCACATCCTTGGGTAATCCTCTCCTCTTGAATGTAGACTGGGCTTATCGACTCACTTCTAATAAAATGAAGTTATAAGTTAAGACTTCTGGGATTAGGTTACAGATATACTGTAGCTTCTGACTTGGGCCTCTCTCTAATTCCCTTGCTTACTCTGCAGAAAGTCAATTGACATGTGAGCTGAATTATGGAGAGGCCCATCTGGCATGGTACTGATGTCTCCAGCCAACAACCGGTGGAGATCTGAGACCAACCTACAGCCATAAGAGTGAGCTTGGGAGCACACCTTTCCCAGATTGAGCTTTAATATGACTGTAGACAGGACCAATGTCTTAACTGAAGCCTTGTTAGTAACCCCGAGTCAATGACATTCAAATTCTTGACCTTCAGAAAATGTGAGATAACAAACGTACTTTACATTAAGCCTCCAAGTCTTGGGGTAATTTGTTCCACAGCATTAGTTAACTAATATAAGTATCTTTCTCATTTTTATCCAGGGGTAACTCCTTGTTTTTAAGGGCCTAATGATCAGAAAATGAAAGCCTTGATGACATTTAAAGTTGTGACTTTACTTATTATTGTGAATATTATAATAAAACTATACTTTTCTTCATTTATTTAAATATGATAGGAGGATGATTATCAAATTATAGTATAAAACTGTGCTCTAATTAGGTAACTAAGCATCACTTAAAAACTCAATCCTATGAGGTTCTGATTAAGTTCATCTAAACAAGTACCTCTGTAATGTATGATGGGGTTATAGCCAATAAACCCATCATAAATTGAAAATATTGTAAGTCAAAGATGCATTTAATATACCCAACATACTAAACATCATAACTTAGCCTGGCCTATGTTAAACTTGCTCTGGACATTTTCATTAGCCTACAGTTGGGCAACATCATCTAACAAAGTCTATTTTATAATAAAGTATTGAATATCTCATGTAATTTATTGAATATTGTCTGAACATGAAAAACAGAATGTTTGTATGGGTAGAGAATGGTTATAAGGGTGTGGGCGGTTTATTCTCGGGATCATAGGACTGACTGGGAGCTGTAGCTCGCTGCCACTGTCCAGCATCATCAGAAAATATCATACTCTATATTGCCAGCTTGAGAAAAGATCAAAATTCAAAATTTGAAGTATAGTTTCTACTGAATGTGTATTGCTTTCACACTATCATAAAGTCAGAAAATCCTAAACTGAAACACTGTAAGCCACGGACTGCCTGCATACAAGAATCTGGACATTTTAAAATATTCCACAATGATTATGGTGTATAGACAAGTTTGAAATACACTGACAAACTAATGCTTTATATTATTAATATAATGTATATAATGCATGAAAACATTACAATATACTCTTACTGGAACATAACTATTGTTAAGTAAAATGGAAGACATAATGTTGTGTTAAAACAGCTTTTCATATAACACAAGAACCATTAAAAGTGTACTCAGCTTCAATGTAATGCCTAAGTTTGCAGCAAAACATTGCTAGTCCACCAATCAATAAAGAAATATGAACTGAACACTATATGTTTTCCATTTGATCCCATAAAATCCCTCTCTCCCCCCAAAAAATCCTTGTGTTAGGTATTTTATATTACATTGGGATTTGGTGAAATAAATTTCACCCCAGGTTCTGTAGACATAAATGACAAAAATATGATTTGTATTTGGGCACATCTAACTCCAAATGTACTACATATTGTAAACTATAGAGTGCTGTGCTCAGTGGTGTTAGGTACATGGTAACATTGGACAAGTACCACAGGGTGAGGCAACTCAGGTTTCCATTGTGTTGATTGTGTCTTGAGGCAGAACCTGCTGGGTAGATTGATTATGAATCAAATTTATATTCACCTGGAGAGCTACTAGATTTCCTTTTCTCCAGAAATCAAATTGTTTCCTTTCAAAATAAGGAAGACAGGGCAAGGAGAAAATTCAATGTTCAAACAAGAACTTGAAATACTTCGAATAATTACTATCTGTTCATTTATACACATATTTGGGGCGCATGCATTCTGTGGCACTGTTGAAATGATATGATGACAATGAATATGACCCACCCACTCAATGAATGTGATATGATGACAATGAATGTGACCCACTCAGATCTCTTGCTGTGGGAAGGGACATTAACAAAAGGTCCCTGTTACTGTACTCTGGATCTACCATCATGTTAGCACTTAAGCCACACCCCAAAAAAGCTGCTTGAAGCTAATAACTGAGAGTAGCTGGATGCACTAATGCAGACCCATACATACAGACTGATGTAAGATTCCTTTGATGGGAGACTTTGGCTCCAGGACTCATTAGCCTGGCTGAATCTTCTTTTAGATCTCTGCTACAGTCTGAGTGTCTTCCTACCCAACCCTTCTTCTATCCCACTCTCTTCCACAGAGAAGCTGCTCTCTGGCTTCCTCTCTTTTTTTCTGTCAAAGAAATTTTCCTCAATAAATCTTTTGTCAGTCTAGTTCAGCTTGAGTGTCTGGTTCTCAGAAAACCCCAACTATTCCAAGTGATGCCAAAACATTCTGCTGGAGGAGAGGGCCACTGAAGTGGAATGATTCAAGCATTCAAATGATAAATGGGCAATGATATCAACACAGACAGTGGAGTTAGCTTGTTTCTGTTAAATTGCACCAGTACCCTGCTGAGGGACAATAAGAAATCCAGAGTTAATAGCAGGCATAAAACACACTATTCAGATATACTGCTCATGCAGTATAATTGACTGTTGGTCCCAGCTGCTTCTCTCTGAATCTAACAGTGCATTTGCACTAGGCCAGGTGTCCCAAGGGCTGTTCCCAGCCAGTAACTGAATATAGCCAGGATGCAAATGCAGGTCCATTTCTACAAGACATGAGACTCTTCTGATGGGTGGCTGGCTTTGGCTCAAGGACTCCACTGGCCTGACTGAAACTCTCTTAAAACCACACTATAGTCAAAGACTTCCTACTTAATCATCCTGCCTTTTTCTCCTACAGTGGTCAAACCTGCATTGCGGTCTGAAATCTTTTCTAGCCTTCCCTCCCACACCCACTATCCCTCACAGGTATTTCTCCCAATAAACCTCCTCCGTGTCTAATCCTGTCTTAGCATCTGCTTCTCCAAGAACTTAAATCACACAAATGAAAGTCTTACTCTAAACACATCACATTTACTGTCATAATTTCCATCCTATTCTACTTAGTGCTAGTCATGGGGGGTGGGGAATACTTAAATTTATCAACAAATAAGGAATATGATTTTGTGACTTTTTTCTGCTCTCTTGTTTGCCCTAATGTAAACTGATATTTTGTTAAAAACAGATATATAATGATCAAAAAGTAAACATATCTTTGTTTCTTGATTGTATTTCTGAAATTGCTTTCAGTACATTGATCTTGACTTGCAGCAAATTTGAATGCCATTGGCTCTCTCATTTAAAGAACTGAATTGAATATCATGTGCTTATATTTTTTTCTTTTTCAAAGATTTTATTTATTTATTTGAGAGAGAGAGAACACAAGCAGGGAGGAGCAGCAGAGGGAGAGGGAGAAGCAGACTCCCCACTGAACAGGAGCCTGATGCAGGGCTTGATCCCAAGACCGTGGGATCATGACCTGAGCTGAAGGCAGACATAACCCCCTGAGCCACCCAGGCACTCCTATTTTGTGCTTATATTAACCTCAATGTCATAAGTCTATGATATTTTAATTCGATATAACTTGTTTGAATGATCAAAATATTATTAGAAAAAAAATATTACCTCAGAAGATGAGAAAAAAAATGGTGTGTTGTGTGTGGATGGGTATGTCTAGTACTGTTCTCCAAAACATGGCCCCTTGAAATCTACACCTTTATTATTCAACACTTTTTGGATTGCAGGTGAACTTTTTTGTTACTTAAATCGACTTAGATAAAATTAACAGAGTTTTAAAGAATCTGTCAAATCAAAAAGTTGAAAGTTTAGCAATGCAGTTGGACTCAGTAATATTTATAATCATTGGCTTAAATGCTTCTAGATATTTCCGTATCCTTTTTCTTAATTCTCTGAATGATTGTTTCATTTTTTTCCTCACTGAATAGTCTTTAATCTCATGCTGCCAAAATTGTAAGATACATGTTTTAATATTTCTGCCACTTAAGATTTTTAAATAATTGAGTTTGAAAAATTGCAGAAATGTGCTCTTGCTGTTTTATCTTATGCCAGACAATCTGTCTTGCCAAGAACTTGCAGCTGATGGGACTATAGTAAAATATGAAAGATTTTTCTAGAATCACATGGTTAGAGTAAAGATAGGAGTAGGATCTAGTGGAAAAGGCTATTCTAAGAAGAAAGGAAGAGACTGAATATAAACAAACAAAAACAAAAAAAAATATTGTCCACTATAGTCTGAAATTTATATCATTATTTCAGAATTTAGGATGTAATAGACAAATGTTAGAACATAACCTTTAGTATTAGTGCAATAAGTTAGATTTGGGAAATATAATTAAAATTAACTGTTAAATATAAGAGCAAGCTCAGGTATGTTTATTCAAGAAGGTTTGTATTCAATAGTGATTTATAAAAATGTTTAGTTGAGTATTTTGTTTAAAAGAAGGACAGAGTAATAATATTATTATGATTCAGGCTCATTAGTCATTCTAAGTCAGAAATCATTCTAAATTGTAAACTATTTATCAAACACAGTTCAGAGTCTTCCACTGACAAAGATTTAAGCTCAGAAAGTTATGTACAATTTTAATAACTTATATCCCACCAGACTAATCACATCTTTTTCTACTATTTTGTACCTTGTCTGTGTCATATCACTCATCATATCATACTGAAGTTATTTATGTATTTGTTACTGCTGCTTGACAGTGAGTTTCTTAACCAACTGAGCCATCCAGGCACCCGACAGTGAGTTTCTTGAAAGTAGGGATACTTTCTTATTTATATCTACATTCTTTGTATTTGTTAAAATGCCTAATACAGTGTGCACTCTGTAAAAATTTATTATTTAATACAAAAAGAAGTAACCAAACACAGATTTATTACCAGACATTCAGGATTCATCATTATGAAAAAAATATGTAATATGAAAACAGGAAAAACAATCTATCTGAAGGTTTTTAGGTCCCAAACAAAAGAACTTTACAAAAAAGGCAAAGAGGTAACATACTTATTAGAAACATCTTGTATAAAGAATACATTCAGACCTACTCAATATTGAGACATTGAACTACTGACCACAACTAAGGCCAAGTGTGATTCAGGGTCTAAAATATACTTAAGTATTTAAGTGAAAGTCAAGAGGGTTCAACTTCAAAGCTGACAGATATACAAGAGCAGAAATGATTTCTTGTTTGTATATAGCAAATATCAATTCCCTGTACTATAATAAAACTAGGTTATACTATGATGATAAAATAGTTAAATTGTGATTTCTAAACTATTTAAGACACATTATTATAGTCACAAACATATTTTAAGTTAAGGAAATCATAGAGTAGCAGGAAGCAAAGATACAGATAGGATAGTTCAATTTTTTGAATGTCCGATCTTTAAAATATAAATAAAATCAAGTAACAGCAACTGGCAAGTCTTCAGATGCTGTTCATCTTTCCTATATTTGGTACTAACAGAGATAGAGAATTAAATATGTTTAATAACTTAGGTTAAAATCCAACTAACCATCTTTTACATCAACATGGATGGGAATGGAGGAGATTATGCTAAGTGAAATAAGTCAAGCAGAGAAAGAAAATTATCATATGGATTCACTTATTTGTGGAACATAAGGAATAGCATGGAGGACATTAGGAGAAGGAAGGGAAAAATGAAGGGGGCGGGGAATTGGAAGGAGAGATGAACCATGAGAGACTATGGACTCTGAGAAACAAACTGAGCGTTTTAGAGGGGAGGGGTGTTGGGGATGGGTTAGCCTGGTGATGGGTATTAAGGAGGGCACATACTGCATGGAGCACTGGGTGTTATATGCAAACAATGAAGCGTGGATCACTATATCAAAAACTAATGGTGTATTGTATGGTGACTAACATAACATAATAAAATAAAATTAAAAAGAAAAAATTCAACTATCCAAAACAATATGAAATTCAGAACAATGTAAGAGAGAGGTGAATTTTTCACATGGAACGGAATATAACAATATATAAAATATAAAGTGGAATATAAAAAAAAGTAAGAAAAAGAGAAATAATGAAAATGATACACTGAAGCATAAAGCTATAATTATATGCTTCACTTTTATAATACTAGGAATAATTCCATGATAAACTATGATAAGAAAAATATTCTAGGGATACAGTGTTTATAGTCACAAGATATGGAACTCTTAAGACATCAGGCATTAGTCAGTAAATTACTTCTTTCTGGGTACTAAGTGGCAGCTTGCTGCTCAAGAAGAATTAATTTAGTGTGCTATGTCTTTAGAACACACATGCTATGTCAAATTATGAAATAATTATTGCATAATTAGTCTTATTAATAATAGTAATATATTCATGTTATACTCTATAATCAGCAAGATTTCTCCAGTAAGTCACTCGGTAAAAATAAGTTTAATATTTTAGAAGTTAATTAACTTTGTCAGGCTACTAAGCACCATTTACCATACTAAAGTTGCAATTTTACTAGGTGGCAGAAGTTGACCTAAATGAGACATATCAGCTCTGCAATTCAAAATTATTACAGTTTTCGTGGTCTCTGAAACTTCCACTCTATAATGGGCCTCACTCGAGAAATACTATTACAAATATTTAAGGAAAATACATTTCTTTGGGTTGTTATCCCTACTATCATACAATTGTGACCAAGTCTATGGACTCTTGACCTCTGGGTGTTAAGTACAGGCTCCACTGGGTGGCTTCTAATGATACAGCCAAAGAAGTATGCAAAATTATGCCCATGAAAAAATTAATAGATGAGGACCTTCAGAGTGCCAGCACATATTTCTTCAAAAAAGCCTTTCATGCAATTGGTCTTTTTCATTTACAAGTCACATTTAAAAATTTCACATAATAGTATAACACCTTCAAATTATACTCACCTAGTCTTTTCCTTTATTCATCATCACTAAGAAATAATCATTTTCAGTTTTCTTTTCTACCATGACCACATTGAGCAGGAAATTAAAAAAAAAAAAAACATAAAGAAAACAGATAAAACTTAGATAATTTTCCTTACTTGGAGAAATCTATACTGCACTTGAGTTTTCCTAAGAAAATGCTGATGTCTTTAGTATTGTTCATTGTAAAATAAAAACAAATGAAAATAATTTCACATATGCCCTGCTTTTCATTACAATATAGATTTTTATTTCCTTCCTTTTAAATTATTTACTTGGAGAAGATATCCAAAAGCAAAGAAGTGACAGAAATTGGCAAAATCTATGAAGCTGATTTTATTTCATGACGTCTTGTGTCTTTATGGTACTGAGACTGATCTTTCAATATTTCTGAATGTTGAAATTAATGATCATAGGTTTTTAAATGCTGTGATACAAACAATGGACATTTTGATTGATTGCCTGTAATTATTTGTTATGAAAATATAGTGAGTGGTGACAGTGTAAAATATCATGTTCACAATATAATATATGAATTTGTAAGATGGAAAACAATTTGAATTTCAGTAAACATTTTGGTCAACTTACAAATACAGTTAAAATGACAGAGAGGTTATAGTTTGGAAAATGAGTAGTAAACAGCATTTTGAAGTAATGATATAAATAAATGTGTAAAATATTGATTCTGGAAAACCTGGAATATAGTCAAAGGATTTTTTTGAAACCTTCTTACCATCAACATTTCCACATCTTCTGAAATAATAGACTTATTCTGCCTCTCTCCTACAGGTACTTTACTCAGTTATTTCTCATAAGTTTCTATGTTCTGATAATAACAGTCTTGATTATATCCCAAACCCAAGCTATCTCTCTGCATTATTCAAATGCTATGGCCAACACTATTACCCAATGACCAACTGAGAATAAAAGTATTACCAGCTGGTATGTAATTCAGGTTTCCTACCCTGAAGTCAGCTGGGGAAAAAATGGTCTAATCAAATGCTCTTCTAAATGTGCTAACTGGATCTCTTGAAAGCATTTATTAACAGATGTTTTCCTCTATGGAAAGCATTTAGCAGGATATACCTGTGCTGTCTAGGTTACTCATGGCAAACACACTTGAAATGTATGGATTTGTAGGGTATAGTACCCAGAAAAATATGAGATATGTAATTATCATTGTAAAAAGCGTTGGTATTTCTTGATTGTGCTGCTTATAAATTTATTGCCTCTTAGTTACAAATTCACCTTCTTAGCTCTGTGAAAATGGATCTGGGTCCTTTTAAATATCTGTTTTTCCTCTGTCAATTGGCATAAAGTTTTGTCATTAAGGACCGTTGTCAGAGAAAGAGTTTTGCTTCCTATTTTTGTTGTGCTGGCTTTCTTTGCAGGTTCCTGCATAGCTCACCACTTCTCTAGTGCCTATTTCCCAGCACAAGGCAAGAAGCAGAATCTGGCAAGCAGCAGCTTCCTCTGACACCTCACATCTGGTAACAGTGTTGTAAAAGAATGCCTCCCAGGGTCCAGCACACGCAGTCCATGTCAGCCAGCACTCAGTAGATGACGGACTCCCCCAGCACCTCAGCTGTCTTCCACTTTACCTGACTGCTGCAGTACACAGTGGGCAGGAAAATCCAACAGTGAACAATTTTAGCCAGTAGCAAGTACCAAAGTGGGTTTCCGGCAAGTCCCAGAGGGCATATTTCCAGCAAATTCTGCTAGTTTTTCCTTGGTAGTTTCTCTCAACCACAGGGTTAGGGACTGCTCCTTAAGTCTGTTATTTCTATATCATGATTTCACTTTACTTTTTACCTGCCAATACCTCCTTACTCTAATCACTTGCAGTTAATGATACTTTATATTAAACTTTCCTTGTTCAAACAACTATGTAGTTTCCTCTCCTGACTGGACCCAAAGTAATGTAACAATCTAAAAAGGTCTCTTTGTGAAAGTGATACTCTGATTGCATCATGTAGAAGTTTACATGTTAAATTTGGACCCGTGTGTCTTTTTCTTTTTTCTTTTTTTAAGGTTTTAATTATTTATCTGACAGAGAGAGAGCACAAGCAGGGGGAGCGGCAGGCAGAGGGAGAGGGAGAAGCAGGATCCCCGCTGAGCAAGGAGCCCAATGTGGGACTCGATCTCAGGACTCTGGGATCATGACCTGAGCCAAAGGCAGGTGCTTAACCAACTGAGCCACGCAGGTGTCCCTGGACCTATGTGTCTTAACATGACAATGATCTGTGGAGATGGATTGGTCACCTCAGACTCATCCATGCTCTGCATGTGTTTTATATTACCTGTAACTTTTGATCTACTCAGTTTGATTCTGAGTAAGTTATCTGATTTTTGTAAGTCTGATATCACAATCCACTCCTTTGTGTTATTTATCTATGCTATAATGAAAGAACAAATCATTGTAAAAATTACACTAACTACCATAAATAAGACAAAGGGACAAACATTCACTATCACAATACATTATAAATATATTATTGCAAGAGTACTGGTATGTTCCAAATAAAATGCATTTTATGGCTTAAACAAAGGAAATATACATTTGTAATATTTATATATTTTGGAATATGAATATATATCTTCATTTAACTCTAAAAGATCCTTAAGTTTGGCTCCCGGGTAATATACTAACATCTATTCCCCATTCCCCATTCAGAAACTTATACAAATATATTATCAAATGGTGTGATTGATCACACTATTTAATAAAACATAAACAATTAGACACATGGTTAAAATTAAGGAATATATTTTTAAAGCTTTCTTTATTTTTTCATCCACAATTAGAGAATCCCAAAACCTGCTAATAATGTTGTAAAGATTCAATGAAATAATTAATGTGAAAACGCTCTAATAATTTATTTCTATATTATTCAGGCTATAACAACTAATCTACTATAACAGCCAATTCTGAAATTATAATGCCATAAGATAACAAAGGTTTATTTATTGTTCACACTGCATGTCTATAAACAAGCAACTCTCTCACTCGCCACTCTAGGACTCAGGCTGAAAGAGGAGTCTCCAGAGTAAATACTGGCATTCTCCTTGGCAGAGTAAGAGGGATCTCTGGATGATCTTATGTGCACACTCACATGCTGCTATTCAGAAGTGGCACTTGTAATTTCCACTAAAAATTCATTGGATATAACTATCCCTGCAACACACACTGAAAGGGAGCCAGAAAGTGTAATATTATCAGAGTAATAAAACAGAGAGGCAGAACTATTATAAAATTGAAGCAATAAATACCCTATGATCACAAAACATTTGGTTCAGTTTAGAACCCAAAACAAACAAAAACTGACTTTTTTTCATGGAGAGGTAGCTCAAGTCCAGGATCCCTGCATGTAACCCCTATATCAGGCTGACTTGATCCAGATATTTATAAAATAAACAGACAAATTATCTACCTTCTAAACACCCAATACACCACCATAAACACTCCCATTTGAAACGAAAGAGGAAGAGTGGAAGACACAGAAGTCATTGGTTTATAGCAAAGCTGATATCCTGCTGGGCAGTTATAATCAAGGCCCCTGCACTGCAGGTACTCCTCCTCACTGGTAAGGGATCCCCATATGATATTTTACCATGACCTTTGCCTCTGTTTTCTAAGATTTTTTTTTTTCCCTTCTCCATTCTTACTTGGCTTAATTTGTAGTGGGCATTGGAAAATATGCTTGCTTTGTGGCTGAGCATTTTTCTCATAACCCTTGCCCGAGAGTTACATCCACAGTTTGAAGACCTGGGCTGAGATCAAGAGTCGGACGCTTAAGTGACTGAGCCACCCATGTGACCCAGTTTATCAAACATCTTAAGAAAAGACTGTGAGCAGTCTCAAGCAGGAGACATTATGTTTACTCTTAGTCTCCTCACTACTTCATTCTTTCTAATTATAAACCGTCACCCAGAATATTACTTCTGATATTTTATTGCAGATTTTGTAAATCCTTCCCATAATAACTGGTCAGCTCTAGGTTAGAAAAACCATCATCAGTATAATGAAAAGTGATTGGAAGGCTGAGAATTTTTTCTGACCAAATATACATAACTCCTAATTATTGATTAGTGGTGATTTATACCTAATTAAATAGAAATTAAATGCATATACCATTTTTAAGCATAAAATAATTACTCTTACTTGAATTTTTTTATATTGACAGTGGCTCTAAGACTCTAATGCAATTTTTCATCAGAAAAAAACAGACCCTGGAAGGTTGTCTGTTATGGAGAGAGAAGAAATTATGTGAGGGAACTAATGATCTATCCTCAATTAACAAATGCCAATACCATCAAGGTCGTGAATGAGTTAACCATTAAAGAAGATGAAACCTAACCTGAGCTCACCATTGCTACAGGTCTCAAAAATATAAATACAAATATGTATGCATATATAAGTAAGATATATGTATGTGAGTATGCACACACACATATACACGCACATACACACACACAGAGAGGATTACAGACTTCTGATAAAATTACTCTATAAACTATATTATAATTCCAAATTTCTATTTTATCTTATATATCAGTAAGATAGACTATGTGACCTGCCCCATTCAGTTGCTTGTTCACTTTCCAGTTTGCTGTCACAACTTGTCTTTGTTTCACTTTCTAATGATACCTCTTTGCAAGGTAAGAGAAGTAGACCCAGTTCTAGTTTACTGTAACAATTTTATGGAAAAGGCAATCTAAATAAAATACTGCAACACAAGAGAGTAAGCCCAAAGATGAATTATTTAGACAGTGCTCTATGTTGAGCAGCTTTTACTTGTTTTCTTCAAGAAAATGTTCCAAGTCAAATTGTGTTATGTCCGTTATTATTGTCCTTTCTAGTCCTCACTGATGATGGAGTGAAATGGGAGGACAACCATTGATTTTAGCTAGATGAATAGTGCTTTACTTGGGGCTTACGGACCTTGGGGATAGTCAAGCCAAAACTAAAAATAATAATTAATAATAATAATAATAATATGGAAAATAATTCTATTGCTTAATTTCAGATTACACTGAAATTTTTCTTTTTTGAAAAAAATTGACTTCTCATTATAACATTACAATACTGATAAAGTCAAAACAAATATGGGTATCTTAGTAAACTCCTGTTGAATAACATCTGTTCTTAGGAATATCAAACATTCACTTGCCCACTTATCATTTTCACTTGAATGTCTTACAGGAAACTCAAACACAATATGGTACCACTAAAACACTACATTCTATCATTCAACACTGCACTTAACTAAATAAACAGCCAATGCTTCCCCTACCTGTAAATATCACCAATGTTCACCCAATTACCCAAAGCCAAAATCTAGGAGTCACAATTAAACTTTCCTCTCATTTGAATGAAATTTTGATGTAGGATACCAGGTGAAGTGATAATAGAAGGCTAGAGGTTCTTTCAATGACTCCTTTCCTTTTTCTTAAGTCCATAAACATATTTGGTAAATTGTAGGGAATTAACATTCCCAAAAGGGTGTACCCATACTCTAACTAGCATTTATTCAGTTTGTATAATTAGAGAGGGTTCAGAGACCAGAGTGTGAAGACAAATTGCCTGCAAACCAGAGGGAAAAAAAAGACCTCTAGAAAAGAAAAGGCATCTTTCTGTTAAACTGATCCCATCCAGGCTTTTCTGAGTGAGACCAGGTATTTGATTTGGGACCATGCCTGTCCTCAGAAGGATCAGCACACATGTCAACCATACAAAATGAAACAACACAAAACAAAAAACAAACAAAAGAAGCATAACAGATGGAGAGTTGTATCGGTGTAAGAAATTGTATTCCAATTAGAGAGAAAAAGAAAAAAGCAAGCAAGAAAGTGAGCAAGCAAGAAAGCAAGCAAGCAAGAACAGAAGGAAGGAAGGAAGAAGGGAGAGAGAGAAGGGAAGAAAGAGAGGAGGAAAGAAAGGGAAGAAAGACATTTTTTCCAATGGTACAGATTTATAGAAAGGGTATTGAACTTATTTACCTGAGCAAGAGAAATTGAATAGTGCAAAGAATTCCCCAGGTCAGATATTTGAAAGGACTCACCAGACTTTAGAGAGCATACTCATTATAATTATTATTTAGGGCAAAGGATATGGGCAGCAGAAGAGAGTGCAGGTGGGCACTGTAGGTCCATGAGACATGCTATGTGCACACTCCTTATGGGTTTTTATTTGAACTCATGTATTGTACTGTGTTTCTGATTTCAATCATCAAGATCGTGCAAGAAATCATGTAAACAAGTCAGGCTTATTAAGCTGGTTAGACCAATTGAAAGGCATTGTTAAATATGCTGACACTGAGGGTCCTCCAGGGAGTTTTAGACTTAAAGAGCATATCATAACTATTGTCCTTATTTTTCTTTCTTTCTTTTTTTGTTTTTGTTTTAGATTTTTATTTTATTTATTTGACAGAGAGAGAGAGAGAGAGAGAGCAAGCACAAGCAGGGGGAGCTGCAGAGGGAGAGGGAGAAGCCAGCTCCCCATTGTGCAGGGAGCCCTATGCAGGGCTCGATCCCAGGACCCCAGGATTATGACCTGGGCGGAAGGCAGATGCTTAATCAACTGAGCCACCCAGATGCCCCATTGTCCTTATTTTGATCCAAACTTAATGACAGAGTTTCTCAAGTCCAACTATAAATCAGCTCTATTTCCCCAAATAACTGTAAATGTTTTCTTTCTTTTTAATATTAAGTGACTCATCGCTTCTTAGCCTTTTGGCTAAGATCAAGTATAATATTAAACAACTGAATATTTATACTGGACGTGAATTAAATGAGTTACTTTGTATATGTATGTATGTAGTAATTTGTTTATTTATTTATTTATTCATTTATTCATTTGTTTATCGTAGCTGGAGCTATTAGGGACCTCAGTGACAACATCCCCCTAATAATAGCTTAAAATAATATGTTCACATGCGGTTGGAAATATCTTTTTTCTTTTTCTTTCTTTCTTTCTTTCTTTCTTTCCTTTCTCTTTCTTTCTTTCTCTTTCCTTCCTTCCTTCCTTCTCCTTCCTTTCCTCCTTCTTTCCATCTCCTTCTTTCCTTCCATCTCCTTCCTCCCTTCTTTCATTCCATCTCTTTCCTTCCATCTCCTTCCTTTCCTCCTTCCTTCCATCTCTTTCCTCCCTCCCTCCCTCCCTCCCTCCCTCCCTCCCTCCCTTCTTTCCTTCCTCTCCCTTTCTCTCTCTTTTTCTTTTTCTCTCTGACCAAGATAATGGAGATGATGACACCACAATTTGGGAATATAGAGTATTCATTGAAAAAGATAAAGTATGAAGTTAAAAATGTTGAAAGGAGGGGTGCCTGCGTGGCTTAGTCGGTTAAGCATCCAACTCTTGATTTCAGCTCAGGTCTTGATCTCAGTCATGAGATCCAGCCCTGCATTGCACTGGGCTCTGTGCTCAGCAGGGAGTCTGCCTGAGATTCCCTCTCTCCCACTCCCTCTGCCCCTCCCCCTGCTCATGTGTGCGCAGTCTCTCTCACTCTCTCTCTCAAATAAATAAATAAATCTTTTTAAAAAAATGTTGAAAGGAGGATACTAAACCTAATCTACCATCCAGATCATCCAGAGGCTGATATTCTGAACTGTTTAAAAATTTTCTTTTTGAAATTGGTATCTTAAATCTGCTTCGTGATATTCATGTTCTCCATTAAAACAATTTATAACAGAGAGAGTTAATGTGGGAGAAATTCCTAGGGAAATGACTAATGAGAAAGATTCTAAGTAGCTAATTTCTTGCTCTGTTTATGATGCATTGCATAGTCTGGACAGAGACAGATTGCCTGATCATAGTATTTTTTCTTTTTTTTCTTGAAAACCTGCTCCTCAAATCCATAGAAACCCTAGGAGAGAATTAATAAAATTTAAAGAGATTGATTCAATAGCAGAAAGAGTTAAACTGAGAAATCACTCTATCCAGGTCAAAAGCCTTGACAGACTATCAACCTGTAAATTAAAAATGTTCTGGCAAATGATCCAAGAGAGATAGCACCAAGATAAAGAGCTGTATCTTAAGAATAAAGTTCTCTCTGCATCAAAAGGACCACCTTACTTATACTTCTCTTTTTAAATTTAAAAATATTTGCCTTATAAACCCTGAGGCAGATGGTAGGGACCTAACAAAGGTAAGGATAACAAACCTTAATCTTTTTCTCCAGGTTCATTAAAATATCAAAACTGTCTGGAGGGACCTAAGCTGTATGCCAGAGTTCAGGTATTTTGAATGAGATAAAGTTTTGTTTTTAATGGTGAGTTTACATTAAAAGAGAAAGACTATTAGAGAAAATAAGTGACATAAATCTGAATTTGCTAAGTTGAGGTAACTGGAAACGTCTTCATGTTTCCCTTGGTGTGTGTGTGTGCTTTTTTTTTTTTTAATTTTATTATGTCATGTCAGTCACCATACAGTACATCATTAGTTTTTGATGTAGTGTTCCATGATTCATTGTTTGCATATAACACCCAGTGCTCCATGCAACACTTGCCCTCCTTAATACCCATCACTGGGCTATACCATTCCCCTTCCCCCCTCCCCTCTGAAACCCTCAGTTTGTTTCCCATAGTCCATACTCTCTCATGGTTCGTCTCCCCCTCTGATTCCCCCCCTTCATTTTTCCCTTCCTTCTCCTAATGTCCGCCATGCTATTCCTTATGTTCCACATATAAGTGAAACCATATGATAATTGTCTTTCTCTGCTTGACTTATTCCACTTAGCATTATCCCCTTCAGTTTCATCCATGTCGATGCAAATGGTGGGTATTCATCCTTTCTGATGGCTGAGTAATATTCCATTGTATATATGGACCACATCTTCTTTATCCATCTGTTGAAGGGCATCTCAGCTCCTTCCACAGTTTGGCTATTGTGGACATTGCTGCTATGAACATTGGGGTGCATATGGCCCTTCTTTTCACTACATCTGTGTCTTTGGGGTAAATACTTTTTGAGGAACCTCCATACTGTTTTCCAATGTGGCTGTACCAACTTGCATTCCCACCAACAGTGTAAGAGGGTTCCCCTTTCTCCACATCCTCTCCAACATTTGTTCTTTCCTGCCTTGTCAATTTTTGCCCTTCTAACTGGTGTAAGGTGGTATCTCAATGTGGTTTTGATTTGAATTTCCCTGATGGCTAATGATGTTGAACATTTTTTCATGTGTCTGTTAGCCATTCATATGTCTTCTTTGGAGAAGTGTCTGTTCATGTCTTCTGCCCATTTTTTGACTGGATTATTTGTTTTTTGGGTTTTGAGTTTGAGAAGTTCTTTATAGATCTTGGATACCAGCCCTTTATCTGTAGTGTCATTTGTAAATAACTTCTCCCATTCCGTAGGTTGCCTCTTTGTTTTGTTGACTGTTTCCTTTGCTGTGCAGAAGCTTTTTATCTTGAAGTCCCCAAAGTTCATTTTCGCTCGTTTCCCTTGCCTTTGGAGATGTGTCTTGAAAGAACTTGCTGTGGCTGATGTCAAAGAGGTTACTGCCTATGTTCTCCTCTAGGATTTTGATGTATTCCTGTCTCACATTTAGGTCTTTCAACCATTTAGAGTTTATCTTTATGTATGGTATAAGAGAATGGTCTCTGGGTGTGTTTTATATTAATTTATGTAGGGGTGCCTGGATGGCTCAGTCAATAGAGCTTGCTGCCCCTGATCTTAGGGTCATGAGTTTGAGTCTCACGTTGGGTAATAAAGATTACTTAAAAATATATATATAAAATAAATATTAATAAATAAAAATAAATAAATAAATAATAAAATATATGAAATTTATGCAGTGATTGCCTGAAGACCACATAGGCCACTGATAAGGGGCATTCTGAATGGGACATCTCAAAGACCCTAATCCTCATCAAAATTATAAAACAAGAAAATATATATATTGAGTACCAGAATTAGTGAATAAAATTACAATTTACAGTCCAGAATTTGGAGGAACCAGGAATGATCTAATCTAGTATTTATGATTTACTTGTCTAAATGACACCTAGAAACAACCCCTTAGTATTAAAAAGCTAAATGACGATATACCATCTATGGATAGCAGGACATTTGATATCACATTTATTTTGAAAAAAATCTCTCTACCTTTCATGTTCTTTGACAGGAAGCCAATGATCTGAGAGATTCATTAACTTTAAAACAAGTATATGTTGACTACCCAAAACAGTTCCACATTACTTTGGAAAGGCAAAAAATTCGTATTTCCTGGTTTTTGTTGTTGTTTTGTTTTTATACCAGAATATATAAGTCTATCAAGTTTTATAACCTTAAAAATCAGAATATAAATAAGTTGACTTGGAAGTTGGCTTTTCTGAGAAACAGCATCTGAGAGATGGGTTTATGTCCAGGAGATTAACCGGAAAGTACTCTTTTGATGTACATTGTAGAGAAATGAAAAAAGCAGAAGTGGTTGAGATTCAGTTACAACAGTCTCAATTCATCAAACTCAGATATCTGGGATGGGGATGGCCCTGCAGACTTGTCCCATATTAAAATAAGGGAAATTTATTTCCTTTACCTCTCTTGCATTGACCTCTCTTGCATTGACCAGTCACTGGATGATGACTTTTTGGATAAGAGGGATAACTTTGGGCAAGAAAGCTTTCTTCAAATAAGAACAATTCCTGAGTTTGTTTCTCAGAGTCCATAGTCTCTCATGGTTCATCTCTCCCTCCGATTTCCCTCCTTTCATTTTTCCCTTCCTTCTCCTAATGTCTGCCATGCTATTCCTTATGTTCCACAAATAAGTGAAACCATATGATAATTGACTTTCTCTGCTTGACTTATTTCACTTAGCAGAATCTCCTCCAGTCCCATCCATGTGGATGTAAAAGTTGGGTATTCAACCTTTCTGATGGCTCAGTAATATTCCATTGTATATATGGACCACATCTTCTTTATCCATTCATCTGTTGAAGGGCATCTCGGCTCTTTCCACAGTTTGGCTATTGCGGACATTGCTGCTATGAACATTGGGGTGCATATGGCCCTTCTTTTCACTACATCTGGGTATTAAGGAGGGCACGCACTGCATGGACCACTGGGTGGTATACGAAAACAATGAATCATGGATCACCACATCAAAAACTAATGATGTATTGTATGGTGATTAACATAACATAATAAAATAAAATTAAAAAAAAAAAAAGAACAATTCCTGGAGAGGTACTCAGTTGATTATTGTCAGCTCCCAACATTCCTGGCACCAAGGGAATGAATGATTTATTCTAGTAGCAGGGGAATTCTAGGAAGTCCCTGGAATATCCAATATAAACTTATCCCTTGTGTTCCTCATAACCACTTATTCGTATAATATGTTAAGGAAGTATATTCTCCATAATTCTGGTCAGCTGCTTTTCCCGGAGTACTTACAAGTTGACATTTACTAGGATGAACTAAAGTTCCCACTGCTATGCCTGGTGAGTATTATATTCCTGATGGGAGATGCACTGGTACAATCGTGGTAGAAGATATAGGGTCTGGCTACCTGCTCACATAATTTATTTGCCTCCTCCAATATTGCTTTTGAACTGGATTTGCCACATTTACCTTGCCATGGAATGTTGAGTGGTCCACGCAGTCTCATTACTTAAAGAATGAAACAGAGCTTATTTGATGTTCTTTGGTTAGGCAATTCATCTCTACCTGGACTCATTATCATACCAGGAGTTATTTTGCAAAAAAAAAAAAAAAAAAAAGTATAATTTTCCTCTGTAAATAGCATGGTTTTTATCATATGTGATTTTCCTATTGGGGCTTGCTATAAACTCCACAGGTCATCTTCCTGTAGCATTAATACTTTTAAGACCATAGGGTCTGCTGGATTATATGGCAAAAAGTAACATGGACTTGCATCACGCACTGGACCTTCTGTAGTGCCCTTTTCTGTTCTGATCCCCACTCAGGGCTGGTGGCCATTTGTGTCATCTGGTATATGCATTAAAATAGTATTACAGATTGTGGAACATGGTAATCCAGAATCCAAAGATGTCTATTAGAGATTTTGCTTCCTTTTCTTATTGTGGAAGGTGTAATATGTAATAATTAATCTGTTACTCTGGATATCCTAAACCACTGGAGACCTCATAGTTTTATAGTAGTACGATGCCCTTGAATCTTTGTGAGCTTTACTATCTACTGTCTGAGGTGCATGTGTCTTACCAACGCTTTTAACCTACTGGTCACTTCTTGTTTATTGGGAGAATTAAAAGAATATTATTGATACAGTAATGCAATGTATGTGAAATGGCCTATTTCTATAGAATATATTATGGCAGAGTGGAGGACACTGTGTACTGCTTAGGATCCCACCTATATGCAAACTGTTTCTGTGTTTGTTCAGTTCTACTGAGAAGCAAGTACCAAGACCTAATTAGACAATGAAGAGATGTATGGTTCAGGAAACGGTAAGCAGACCCTTCAGACAATGATACAGGTTTTATAACTATGAGAAGAAAAGAGGAAGAAAGGAGGATTGCAAAGAAGATTCTCAGACTGCAGTGAAGTTCTGAAAAATTTTTGGCCAATTAGATGGAAAGTCCCAGAGGGGAGAATGCCATTAGTGGAGTACGACATTGGGCTGGAATGACCTAGTAGTCACCTGTCACCTTCACTTCTTGTCTGTGAGCAGGCCAGAAAGAATGCAGCTTTGTGATGAGCACGGTGGGTATCCAGTTGTGTGGCAGCTAGGGAGTGTCTACCAACTACCCCACTCACAATAGATTCTCTTCAAAGTAAAAATAAACAACAAAACAAACCAATCCCAAAACAGAGGCACACAAGGAAACTTGGGAGGTGGTACTGGATATGTCTATTCCCTTGATTGTGATGATGGTATCACTGGTGTTTGCCTATGTCCAAACTCATCCAATTGTAAACATTAAATATGCATGATTCTTAGCATATCAATTATACCTCAATAAAGCTTTTTTGTTTTTGTTTTTTTGTTTTTAATAAAGCAAGTACATTTTAGCAGCACAACTACATGGCTGCCCGAATCTATCCCTGTTAAGTTTTATATAGGTAGATGGGTTGTATTTTAAATAAAGCATGCGGGGGTGGGGGCTTGGAGGCTCAGTTGGTTAAAAGTCTGACTCTTGATTTTGGCTCAGGTCATGATTTCAGGGTCATGAGATCAAGCCCTGAAACTGGCTCCATGCTCAGCTCAGTGGGGAGCCTGCTTCTCTCTCTCTCTCTCTCTCTCCTCCTCCTCTTCCTCTGCCCCTCCACCGCCTGGTGTGCATGAGCATGCACTATCTCTCTCAAAATAAATAAATTAAATATTTAAAAATAAGTAAATAAAATAAAGCATGCATTTCTGGATGAGATATCAGAATTACTTACAGCAATAGCAGCATCATTTCCTCTTACCGCAATCTCCCTGGGGCAATACAATGAGGGCAGTTGTCAGCTGCACATACAGGGGGCTGTACTACTGATGAGGAATGCTGATGTAATAAATTTGGGAATTTATAGAGGAACTGCTGCACAGCTGCCACCCTCCTCTCCCGAGAAAGGGAGAAAACCCTCAAATCTTCTCTGAGAGAGGTCTCTGGGATTTTACAGTCTTTTGGAATATAAGCTAATGGCTTGGGCTTTTATCCTTCATCGGACTGTAAACACATAGCTCAGAAGAGATAAATCTATAAATCTCTCAAAGGTATTTTACTCTTAGGGTTACTATTCAACAATTCTTTAACCTAGATTGCCTGTATTTTTTGCTCCAAAAGCCCTGAACATTCAGAAGCATGAAAATATCTTCTCCACAATTTCATAGCATCATGTGCTACACAAATCACTTCTCCACCCATATATGGGAAGCAGCTTCTCTATGGCTCTCGTGGGCCTCACTTCTTCAGCTGAAATTTGGAAGAAGGTTAGTGACATGCAGGCCCAGTTCTGCAGTTGTTTTCAGGGCCACAGCTAGTTCCCATCATCTTCCTCTTCTATTATTTATTCTAAATCCTCATTCTCCATTATCACTTCTACAGGTTTTGGTGACTTATATGGTGGTTAAGCCCTCATTCCTGAGTGATATAAGCTCTTGTTAACGATACTGGCTAGGAAGAGGCTAGGAATGCTGTGCATATACATTTACAGTTACAATTAGGCAAGAAAACTGCTGAAGGATGCTGAAGTTGATACCAGGGTTGCACACCTTTCCTTCCTGCCCTCATTATGTAAAAGCATCCCTAACCTCTTAAAGCTGATGAGGAATAATCACCCTTGCCACAACAGTGACTTCTTTTCTTACCTTCTGGTGCTTGGGGACACAAAATATCTAAAGTATTCAGGAAGCAGGCAAACTTGTAATTCAATGAGATGCTTGCTATGTCATGGGAGAGGGCTTTTATGTAGAAGATAATTCTCCTTAATCCAACCTTACATTCCACCACTCTTGATTCAATATCTTCAAGATCCAACCATATACACACCACCCCATCTTCTGTTAGTACATACTTGTTGACTAAATTCTGCAGTTCATTCATAGTATGGTCTGTTCCTTTTTTACTCTGCCTAGCTCTTTCCACATCAGATAGTGCTATGAATCAACTCCTATAGTAAGCTAAGGAATAGCCACCTAAAAATATCAAGTCTTAATCCTTGAGAACTAATGTTACCTTATAAGAAAAAGGGATCTTTGAGATGAGATTAAGGTAAAGATCTTTAAATGGGAAGATTATCCTGGATTATCAGGGTGGGCACTATATACAGTCACATGCATTCTTATATAGAAGAGATAGGAGATTTGACATACACAGAAGAGGAAAAAGCAAGGTGAAGATGGAGGCAGAAACTGGAATGTTACTGAGTAAGGGGCAGATGAGGCTAGGTAGAGATAGGTAGGGTGCTACATGACCAGGCTCATGCAGGGGGGCTGTGAAACCAGGCTCACAGAAATCCCAGATGTGGAGAAATGTTATGGATGAGATATTAATCAGCGAGAAGGGAACACCTTGTTCTCATGGTATTTAGAAGAATATCTTGTTTGAGCTCATGATAGTTATAAGTCTGCCATGTTTGTTCTAAATATAGACATGATATTTACAAATCTACCATGATATTGACAAGAAATTTACCACGTTCCCTGGTCAGTTTCCTTTTTTTTTTTTTTTTTTTTTAAGATTTTATTTATTTGAGAGGGGGAGAGAGAGAGAGACAGCGAGAGCTCGCAAGAGCAGGGGAGGAAGAAGCAGAGTCCCTGCTGAGCAGGGAGTCAGACTTAAGAGGCTTGATCTGAGGTCACTGGGATCATGACCTGAGCCAAAGTCAGATGCTTAATGGGCTGAACCACCCAGACACCACCCCGGTCAGTTTCCTATAAAAGTCTGACCATAAAAGCCCTAAGTGGCAACCCATTCGGGATCCCTCTCACTGCAGAGACTCCTTTTCTTTCCTGTTCTTACTTTCATTTAATAAACTTTTAACTTCATGTCACTCTTTTGTGTCCGCAAGATTCATTTTTTGACTCCATGAGACAAGAACCCAGCTACCCTGCAACATTATGACCACAAACCAAGGAATGCAGGTAGTACCAGAAGCTGAAAAAGGCAAGGAATGATTCTTCTCTAGATCCCCTTGAACACATCCCTGATGACACTCTGAGTGTGACCTAGTAATACTGTTTTTGGACTTCAAAAGAATAAATTTTTGTTGTTTGAAGCACCAAGGTGATTTGTTACAGCAGCCACAGGAAACTGTTAAAATGCTAATTATTAAATTTGTGGCCAGGAGGACATATGCAGTTAGATGATGAGGGGATGTTTCCTACAAGAAAGAGACCCCTGTATTTTCTTCAAGAGGTGAGTTCTATGCTTTGGCACAAAGACACAAACGGACAATTCCCCAAGTGCAAAGCTGTCAGGAGGATCTGTTATTTGAAGACTTCTGAGTGTGCATTTACAAAGAAAACTCCATAGGAAGTCTCAGAGTCCCAATCCTTCCCTTCAGAGTCCTGACCTTAGAGTAACATATTGCTGGGAATGAGAATACAACCTTCTCAGGAGCTCTGCTTCTTTCATAATTAAGTCTTAGCCCCAATCCTATGTATTTTCTGTGTTCCAGCTGCAGGAAATGAGAGTCCCTGTACATGCTGCCAATGAGGCCATCTGCCTTTCACACTTAGGTATTAATTGAGGATTAATCATCCTCAGCCTTTCGAAGGCATCAATTGAACTCAGCAGCATCCACTGGAAGAAAAAAAAAAAAAAAACCCTTTCTTAAGTCTCTACCACTCCATCATATCCTACATCAGCCAAAGTTTTAAGTCTTTTTAAAAATAGAGTGAATATGGTTTAGAAAGTGAAGAGGTTAGAAAACAGCTAGATGATTTCTGACTCAAGCAAATTTGAGTTTCAACTAGCACCTAAGACAGTCCGAAGAGACTGACAAAATTACAGAAAAAAAAGAGATTTTAAGCAATTCTTTCATGTGTGATCTCTTTGTAGGACAGAGTTTTAGATTTCTTTTTTAATTGATTGGAAACTAGTAGTAAGACAAGTAATCATCACTATCACACTTAGCAACATGTCCCCTGAAAGACATCTGGTTTCTCTAAGTACTCTTCATCCTGCTTAAGTCTGCATAGGTAAATGGCTGTGAGAGCCACTGGTGGAGATCTTCCCTGGACCAGAGAAGGGAGGAGGCAGGAACCATTAAGTCTGCAAACAAAGTCTGCATTAAACTGCAAACTAGGAGTGGGGTTGGTCTGTTTGGGGCAGGGGATTTTTTTCTCATTAACTTTGTTTTTAATGGGTTTCAAAAATTCTGCGACAGATTTTTTTGGTCAAGCTTTTGTCATTTAAAAAGTACTGACTTTAAAAACTAACAACTTAAAGCTGCCACACATACATGCAGACAAACACAGACACACAGACACACACACAAATGGTCTAAAATACTCTCCTTTACTTCTGAAGGTTTTGCTAAGTATTGTTATCTTTAATTGGTATTTTACTATTAAACTTAAATGACCAATTGGGACAAACAGTTCTGAGACTATTTTTTCTACCACTGATTAAGACTGGGTTGGCAGGTATTATGCATAATATTCACTTAGCCTTCTGAAATTTCTGGGCAGACTTGAGGTTGAGGAGGAGTATTTTGTTCTTGAAAGAGGTAAAGGAGATGATATCTAAGCAATATACTACAGTATTCACCACAGCTGCCTATATAAATCAAGTATTAAAATCATGATGTTAATTATAATTACACATATGACATTAAAACTAAGTATCTATATGCATTTTTTTACAATTTGCAAAAACATTTGATGATTGATACATGACAGTATACCAAGAATGTTAAAGTTAAAACCCCCTTCGACCAAGTAGAAGACCATATGTGGATATAATAACGATATAATAACTCTGAACCTAAGAAGGGAAGAAGCAATGCTCAAAGGCTTAAAAATGTAATGGATATTTTTATGAATGTGAGCATGGGAAATATAAGACCATATAATAATTTAAATCAAAAGATATATTACATTGTTTTCAATAGTTTTAAATGACTAATAAAAATTTGAAAAATTATTTAAACAAAAATATGAAATATGAGCAATTACAAAGTACCGTACTTTCTCTATTAGATTAATTTTTTGCATATATCTTAATTGTTGTATGTTTAAGTGTGTTTCAAGCTAAAAAATTTGTAATGGTTCTGTTAGAAAGAAAATGCACTTAACTTCCTTATCATTTCATTTCCTGTTTATACTTTTGATGGTTATGTCTTAGATTAATTAATAGCCATACATTTTCACATATTCTAGATCTGAAGTATAATATTGCACTCTCTGAGCATTATAACTCAAATTATGATAAATACAGCAGCTGTCTGATATCACAATGTTCTTATTGTCTCCCAAGAAGAGAATGTCTTATACAGAGTCCCACTGTGATCTTTGATCTTTTTACTGTTCCAACAAATTGTATTTTTTTTAAATATTTTATTTATTTGAGAGAGAGAGAGAGAGCACAAGCAGGTGGAGGGGCAGAGGGAGAGAAAGAAGCAGACTCCCCACTGAACAGGGAGCCCGACATGGGGCTCCATCCCAGGACTCCGGGATAATGACCTGAGCTGAAGGCAGATGCTTAACTGACTGAGCCACCCAAGAGCCCCCAAATTGTATGTTTTAATTGCCATATTTGTCTGAATGATAAATGCTTACATCTTTTTCCACTGAGGACATGTTTTACTGAATCAACCTATAGAGAGTAGGAATTCCATTAGCAGTGTACCTGTAAAATATCTGTCTGCATTTGATCTACTGAATCTCCTCAGAAAGTGAGAACAAAAAATGGACAGTCCTAAAATTAATTCAGAGATTATATATATCTATTTAATTCAGCTGACTAAGGTACTCGTTGTGCGTCTGTGAGAATCACAGCCAAAAACACTATGGGGACCTTAATTCATGCTATTCTTTGTTGACTGAAGAATGAAGTTGCTGACTAGAAGAAGTTTACAGCATTTGTTTAATGGTCTGGGTCCACTGTCCTTGACAAAATAGACTAAACTGTAATCTATCTCAGTTATAAATTATTTTACACTAGATTAAATTAAATTGATTCATCTTATTCTGGCAAAATATAACAACTGAAAAAAATTGGATGGGCTATAGAGTTGTAAACAAACCCCCAAATAAAGCCATATATATTACATAAATTTGTGACTAATTAGAAATTTTGAAAAAATGATCCTGAGGTGATGGATAAAAACACTTAGAAATTGACAACCTGGGTCTTTGTCATTATTGGAATGATCCTATCTCTGGGCTTTCCCTATGATTATGCCAATGATCTGTTTATTGATTTCCATGCCAATAAGACATCATTAACTTTTAATTTTTATAATATGTCTGTATCTGGCAGACCCTTCTTGGTTTTCTACAGGACAGTCTTAGGTTTTAATTGTTCTTTATTTCTTTCAATGACTTTCTGAATCACATTTGAATCACAATGACATTTTGTCAAATTCCCTAAAGTGCCATATTGGTATTTCACATTATATTAAGTTTGTGTCTTTATTTCCTTGAATAAGGTACATCATTTTATGTCTGTTTTTCTATGTTTTTAAATAAATTTTATACTTTGATCAAAGTAATGTTTTTCTCGATTAGATTATATTCATGTTTTGTTTGCTGTTATGTTTTAATTTTGTTTACCTGTATTGGAAATGAAATTATTTTAATGGTTCTTGTAAAAAGCAAATGTTTGACTTATTACTGTAGATACTCTTTCTTAATCGGAATCGTTTGATATGGAAAGTATATTTATTTTCCTTTTTTCTAATACTTATAATTTATACTTTTCTTATGTATTTCTCTTATTTATTTAGTTATTATTTTGTTTATTTTGTTGGCTAAGAATTCAAAAACAATACTGAAGACATGGTGTCTATGTGTGCATTCTCGTCCTTTAAATTTGCTATAGGGTTGTGATTAAGTCACATTTATTGGGTTAAAGATATTCTTTTAATTTTCTATGAAGCACTTTTAATTTCAAATGAGTTTGATTTTATGAAATATTTCTTTATCAAATATTTGTATCACCTACTTTATGTATTATGTTAATAATGTGATTATTTTAATATATTTAGTTAAATAGTTTCAAGACTATATTAATGTCTTGAATTTTATTATCATGGTTATGAAGTAGTTTTTAACATTATGTTATAGTTGTGAATTATATAAACATACTTGTGTTTTTATTATTTTTATAAACATACTTGGTTTTTATATTGTATCATTAAAACAGCACTGATATTTAACAGGATTTCCTAATCAGACTCTCATGAATCAGAGACCGTAGTTAGTATCAAGCTTTTCAAATAAGTACAAGGTGAAAACGGAAGGGGCCAGGACTACTGACATATCTCCTTAGGTCTTTTCTTTCCTCATTTGATATTCACTGACCCAGATTAAAAGATGTATTTCTAAGTTAGGTGGGCAGTGGCCATACTGGCACAAAAACCAGGTAATGAAACATCTCCATTTTATACTCAGAGAGCTAAATGGTTTACATGACATTTTCCTGGAAGTCACGCCTCATAAATTCATATATTCCAGGCTTATTTACCATTAACAATCCTAGACAAATGGGTACATACTGCTAAAAGCAAGCCACCAGTTTGTTTCTTTTTTCTTTTCCACAAACCTTCCTCTGATAAAGTGATCCACAGTTACACCATTCACTTCTCAATTGTAAATTATAATTGTAAATTATCAAATTATCCCTCTGCCCCTCCACCTGCTTTTAAATAAAATATTTAAAAAAATACAATTTGTTGGAACAAATTGTAAATTGTAAAGCATCTTTAACACATAAAGAGGGCACGTTCTGCATGGAGCACTGGGTGTTATGCACAAACAATGAATCATGGAACACTACATCAAAAACTAATGATGCAATGGGTGGTGATTAACATAACAATAAAAATTTAAAAAAAAAGAGAGAGTGAAGTACCAGTAGCACATTTTAATAAATTTTGCACAGGTGAGCCATCACTTGTAATAGCCACACAGCTCAAGAAATAAAACCCAGCCAGCTCTCTTGGAGGTGCCACAAACTCCTTTCTAATAACAACCTTAATGGTAACCCAGAGGCAATCTCTAACTTGATTTTGTATGTTTGTTAAATCTCCTGATTTGTTTGTTTTTTAAAGATTTATTTATTTATTTATTTAGCGAGTGTATTGGGGGGAGGAGGGCAGAGGGCAAGGGCGTGGGGAAGCCCATTCCCCGCTGAGCAGGGAGCCCAACACAGGGCTCCTGATCAAACAACCTTGAGATCATTACCTGAGCTGAAACCAAGAGTCAGAAGCTTAACTGACTGAGCCACACAGGCACCCCAATTTGTTTTTTTAATAAAAAATTATCAGCTGAGTTTTCATTAAGCCTGTTGGCAATTTGTTTCTTTTGAGAAATGTTATGCTGGTTTTGTCCATTTTTTAATTGGGTTATTTTTAATTTTTAAAAAATTTTTTTGTGTTTTTGCTATTGAGTTTTAAGAGTTCCTTACATATTTTGGATATTAACCCTTATCAGATGAGTGGTTGGCAAATATTCTTTGGGGAAAAAATGTCTATTCAGATCTTTTGCCATTAAAAAAGAAATCAGATTATTTATTTATTTATTTATTTATTTATTTGAGTAATATATGTTCTTATATATTTTGGAATATTAACCCCTTATCACATGTATGGTTTGCAAATATTTTTCACATTCAGTAGGTTGTCTTTTCATTCTATTGTTTCTTTTGTTGCACAGAAGGTTTTAGTTTGATGTAGTCCCCATTATTTGTTTGCTTTTATTGCTTGTGCATTTGGTGTCATACCTGAAAAATCATTGCCAAGACCAATGTCAAGGAGATTTTCCCCTCTGTTTTCTTCTAGTAGTTTACTGTTCCAAGTCTTAAACTTAAGTCTTTAATCCATTTCAAGTTTAAATTTTATGAGTGTCATAAGATTGTGAGTATCTGTTGTTGAGTAGAAAATTTTGTATGCGTTAGGTCCATTTGGTTTATAAGTGCTATTCCAGTCAGCTGTTTCTCTATTGATTCTCTTTCTGGATGCCCTATCCATTATTGTTAAGTGGGTTATAGAAATCTCATACTATTTTGTATTGCTGTCACTTTCTGCCTTGAGTTCTGTCAATATTTGCTTTATAAATTCAGGTACTCTGAAGTTTGATGTGTGTATATTTATCATTATTATACCTTCTGGTTTAATTGACCCTTCTATGACCATATAATGACATTCTTTGTCTCTACACTTAAAGTCCATTTTGTCCAAAATTAGCATAAGCACTCCTGGTTTCTTTTTGAAATATCTTTTAACATCAGTTCTCTCTCAGGCTTTTTTTTTTTAAGATTTTATTTATTTATTTGACAGAGAGAGACACAGCGAGAGAGGGAACACAAGCAGGGGGAGTGGGAGAGGGAGAAGCAGGCTTCCCGCGGAGCAGGGAGCCCGATGCGGGGCTCGATCCCAGGACCCTGGGATCATGACCTGAGCCGAAGGCAGACGCTTAACGACTGAGCCACCCAGGCGCCCCTCTCTCAGGCTATTTGTATCTTTAATTCTAAAGTGAGTCTTTCATAGAAGGGATATTTCTGGATCTTAGTTTTGTTTTTATTTTTAGAAGTTTTAGGTCCACAGCAAAACCGAGCAGAAAATATAGAGAGTTTCCATATACCCCCTGTTCTCACACATGTACAACCTCCCCGGTATCAGTATCCCACCAGAGCGGTGCATTTATTACAACTGATGAACCTATATTGACACATCATTGTCACAGAAACCCAGAGTTTACATTTTAGCTTCCTCTTAGTGTTGTACATTCTTGGTGTGTATTTGGACGAAGACCTCATTATGGTATCACACAGAGTACTTTTACTGCCCTAAAATCCTCCTCCCATCTATTCACCCCCAGCCTCACCGACTCTTAGCAATCACTTATCTATTCACTGTCTCCTTTGTTTCATTTGTTATTAGGACTTAGTGGAGAATTTTAAGCTCCTTACACATGGAACTGGTGAAAGTACATCTTGGTTTTGTATCCATTCAGACACTCTGTGCCTTTTGTTTGGTGAGTTTAATTCATTTACATTAAAGTAATTTTCCATAAATGAGGACTATCGGCATTTTGTTAATTGGTTCTGTTTGTCTTGCAATTCTTTGTCCTTCTCCGCCTTTCCTGCTTTCTTCTTGTTTCTTTTTATATTATATATCCATTAAGAAAATTTTATCATTAACTTCATATTAGGGTGTAAAGTGACTTATGCATCACCTTTATAGCATTACATTAATCTGTATATGTCTATATATTTGTCTTTATATTAATGATTTTATATGTTTTTGTGTTAACATGTTGTCATTTCAATTTGAAGAACTTAAGTATTTCTTATAAGACAGGTGTTATGATAAACTCCCTCAGTTTTGTCAGAGAATGATTTTCTCTTTCCTATTTTTTTTGAGAGAGAGAGAGCACTTGTGAGCATGAGCAGGGAGTTGGAACAAAGGAAGAAGGAGAAACAGACTCCTCGCTGAGCAGAGAACCAGGACATAGGGCTCGATCCCAGGACCCTGAGATTATTACCTGAGCCGAAGGCAGACGTTTAAACTGACTAAGCCACCCAGGCCCCCTCTTTCCTTCATTTTTAAAGGATAATTTTGTTGGTACAAATATCTTATTTGGTAGTAGTTTTATTACTTTGAATATATCATCCCATTCTTTCTTGGCCTGCAAGGTTTCTTCTGAGAAATCTGTTAATAATCTTACGAGCCATTCTTATATATGACAAATCACTTTTCTCTTGGTACTTTCAAAATGCTCTCTTTGTCCTTGACTTTTTTTCTTTCAATTTTATTTTATTTATTTATTTTTAATTTAAATTCAATAAATTAACATATAATATATTATTTGTTTCAGGGGTACAGCTGTGTGATTCATCAGTCTTACATAATACCCAGTTGTCCTTGACTTTTAACAATTTGATTTTCATGTGTCTTAGTGTAGTCTTATTTGGGTTAAAAGTATGTGGCTATACTATGTACCATGGAGGGAGAAGGTTGGGGTAGAAAGAGGAGTGGTGGGTAAATTGGTCACTCCTGTACCTCAAACTTACTTGGGAAAGTTATTTCCATAAAGATGACTTGACGGATTGAAGTATGTTTATAGCAGTTTGGAACACTTAGACCTGGTGCCTCCTGTCACATGCTAGAAAATAAATCAAACTATGGCAATAGGAATGGAAGGATTTGTCTGGGAAGCAAATGCATTTTCTCTGACAGTAGAAATGATAGAAAGCTGGCTACATTTTTATTGATTTGAACTTTAAGAGTTTACTGTTTGGGTGGCTCAGTTGTTAAGCGTCTGCCTTCGGCTCGGGTCATGGTTCCAGGGTCCTGGGATCGAGCCCCACATCGGGCTCCCTGCTCAGCGGGAAGCCTGCTTCTCCCTCTCCCACTCCCCCTGCTTGTGTTCCCTCTCTCGCTGTGTCACTATCAAATAAATAAATAAAATCTTAAAAAAAAAAAACTAAGTGTGTTAAAGAAATTACATTTTATCTAACATTTCTAGATGTCATATGTTACCATATTGGTATAAACTGTATTTTTTGGTTACTTTATAAATATGTTTGTAACTAATCTCTAGCTTGAGCCACATCAAATTGGCTTATATTTAATATGTTTTCTCTTTTTACCAAATTTTACCAAAAATTTGATGTAGTGTACCTCCCACCCCCTCTTACTACTGATGTATTTATCCTAAAAAACAAGCAAGAATACAGAAAAGCAGAGAAAAGTAAAAATAATACACATTGCAGGTTCCAAAGCTTGAGAAATCTTATACAATGATTTATTCATGGTGCCTGACTTATAACTCCTGATTTCTTGCTGATAGGCTACCTGGAGAATTGAAACTATTAACTGAAGGATTTATAAAGTGAAAAATTGTGTCCCCAAAATTTATTTTATTGCCTTATTATTATACATCTCTCTGAAAAAAAATTCTCAGTAACAATGGATCTATCAAAAAACTACAGCCATTAAGTAATAAACTCTCCTTTAAACTTGAATTTGGAGATTATTTTCTTGTCATAGCTTGTTTAGTTTGCAACCTAGATTAATGCTATTTAAGTCAATGTTTTAAAGAAAAAGAGATAATTATTAATTCAATGAAATATTTTCCTTGTCCTTGAATACTTAGACAGAAATGATGTAGTTTGTAACAACAAAATAAGAGCTGAATATTAGATGTAGATTATCATTGAATCATTGTATTTTGATTAATATAAAGATATATCAATTTGCATATAATAACTTCAATGATGCTTAATCCAGTAGTCTTAAAAAGCTCATTTATTTTTGACCCATTTTGTGGTATAAAACTGTTGTAATAATAAAAATTGCTGTTGGAAACAAGATTTCATCAGCTTTTATTAGAAGTACTTTGATAATAACTGATTTTTGAGGTGGTATATGTTTCATTCATCTCAGAGATTGTTAAGGCAATTCCCTCTGATCTTACTAATACATTTTTGGAAATAATGTGAAAATAGTGAAAGTACATCTAGTGCTTTTATTGTAACCTAAAGCTATTCTATGAATATATAAATTGCCATTATTTTTTAGTGTTCTATGACTAGAGAAAAAAAAAGTGACTGAAGTATATTGCTTCATAATATCTAGTTGCCAATAACATACACTGATAAAAAAGAATCAGGCTAACCTGAAATGAACTGTAATGTTATAAGAAATTGTATCTCTTTATTCCCAACATTTTGTTGTAAAAATAGATGGATTTCAGCTTCCAGGGGTTTCCATTCTCAAAGTTATTCAAAGGACATTTTGTATAGGCAACCCTTTATTACATTTGTATTAATCTTACTTGGAAACAATTGTTTTAATAATATCAATTGAATACCAATCAAATCACTTTTTCCCCTCAAAGCTGAGCATAATTTTATTTTTATAACTAAAAATATAATTTAAGAATCTACCATTTAAGGGCTTAACTTAAATCCTCAAACAGCATGTCTTTTACTATTTGAAGTTGCTTTTTCATGTTCTTAATGGTATCTTTTTTTCTTTAATGGTATCTTTTGATGAGCAGAATTTTCAAATTTCGATGAAACTCATCACTTTTGTTGTTTTATGGTTGCTCTTTTGACCTCCCTAAGAAATATTTCTTACCAAAAGTTACAAAGGTAATTCTTCTTTTTTTTTTTTTTAATTTTAGATCTTTTTCAATGTGCTTTGGTTGTTTTAAGTCCTTCATATCTATATATAAACTTTGAAATCAGTTTGTTAATTTCTACAAGTCTGCTGGGATTTTGATCAGGATAAATTTGCAACTACCAATCTTTTAGAGAGAATTTGCATTGTAACAATACAAAATCTTCTAATCCATGGGTATGATATGTCTCTACATTTTTAAAGCCTTTTATTTTATTTTTTCTCAATAAAGTATAATAGTTTCCAGTGTAGTGGTCTGCCTTCAGTAAAAGGTATTCCAAAGTAATTGATATTTTTAAAATCTTCTTGAAAATAGCATTTGTCTCTACATTTTTAAAGCCTTTTATTTTTTTTTTATTTTTTTATTTTTTTAAAGATTTTATTTATTTATTCATGAGAGAGAGAGAGAGAGTGGCAGAGGGAGAAGCAGGCTCCCCGCTGAGCAGGGAGCCCAATGCGGGACTCGATCCCAGGAGTCTGGGATCATGACCTGAGCTGAAGGCAGATGCTTAACCATCTGAGCCACCCAGGTGCCCTACATTTTTAAAGCCTTTTAATTTTTTTTCTCAATAAAGTATAATAGTTTCCAGTGTAGTGGTCTGCCTTCAGTAAAAGGTATTCCAAAGTAATTGATGTTTTTAAAATCTTCTTGAAAATAGCATTTTTAATAAAATATACTTTTTCAATTTTTGTTGCTAGTTTGCTAATTTATAGAAACAAAATTGATACTTTATTCTTAGACTTTGGTAAATTCACTTATTAGGTTTCTTAGGATTTTCTAAACAGACATATTATCTACATGTAAAATAGTTTTATTTATCCTTCTCTATCGTTATGCTTTTAATTTCATTTTCTTAGATTATTCCACAATTTATACCTTCTAGTGTAATAATGAATAGAGATGTTAAGATGACACACTCTTTTTTTTTTTTTTTTTTTTTAAATGACTCACTCTTGTCTTGGTCCCCAAATTAGAAGACACCATTCAGTATCTCAACATCAAGAAATCAGCTATAGATGGTTTGTTCACAATCTTTATAATCTGACAAAGTTAACTTTTCCTATTTTATGACAGATGTCCTGAAATTACAAATTGGTTTTGAATTTTGTCAATACGTTCTCTGCAGATTTTGAGAGGATTGACTTTTTCCTCCTTTTTCCTGATAACATAGAATATTACTTTGCTTGATTTGGAATATTAAGATAACCTTCCATAATTGGGATGAAATCATGCCAGTTTGTTAAATTTTTTGTGTGTTTCATAATTTGATTTGCTAATATTTTCTTTGAAAATTCAGTTTTCACGTTCATGAATTACTAACATTGAATAAATAAAATGAATTTGGAAGTGTTCTATTGCCCTCTATTTTCTGAAAAAATTTGTGTGAAATTGTTATGATTTCATTATTAAGTGTTTGATAAAATTTACCAATTAAGCCATCTGGGCCTTGAGACCTCTTGGCAGAAAAAATTTAAATTGCAGTTAAAAAAAAATAGATGTAGAGATGGAGCTAAAGAGTATTATGCAAGCAAAATAAGTCAGAGAAAGATACATACTCTATGATCTCATTCATATGTGGAGTTTAAGAAACAAAACAGATGAACATAGGGGAAACAAAAAAAGAGAGAGGCAAACCAAAAGAACATACTCTTATCTCCAGAGAACAAACTGAGCATTGCTGGAGGGGTGTTGGGCAGGGGGATGGGTTAAATGGGTGATAGGGCACTTGTGATGAGCACTGGGTATTATACATAAGTGATAAATCACTAAATTCTATACCTGAAACTAATACTACACTGTATGTTAACTGGAATTTAAATAAAAACTTGAAAAAGAAAGAAATACATATAGAGTCCTTCATAGCTTTTAATTCTTCATGTGTCAACTTTGACAAATTTTGTTTTCAGATTTTTGTTAATTTTATTTGAATTGTTAAATTTTGAAAATAAGGATTTTTCTTCATAGTGACTTACTATGCATTTAAGGTCTACATAATGGCTGATGGTGTCTCTTCCTTCACTTCTAATGTTAGTAGTTAATATCCCCTTTGTTTTTGACTATGATCAGTCATGTTGGAGATTCATGTCTTACTAAAATTTCCAGCAGTAGGCTTGTTAAGCTTATTATTTTCTACTTTGTTGATTTCAACTTTCATTTTTAGCTATTTTCTTCCTTCCACTTTCTGCTTCTATAATTTTAGCACAGATTTCTAGCTTCTTAATGTGGTATATTTCATATTTAACATGTCATTATTTGTTTAAGTATTATGATGTTTATTTATTGAATTTCTATTGTTTAATAGTTTCTATTTCCTGCAATTTCATTTTGCAATCAATAGAATGATGTCTCTATGTCCTTACTCAATTATAATAGCAGCAACATAGTCCTTGTCAACTAATTCCAACATCTGGGTCAACTTTTGGTGTGTTTCTATTTAGTGCAGTTTATCCTCTTGTTTATGGGATATATCTATATCTGTATCTGTTTATAACTACATCTATCTATTTATATAGAGAGATACGTGTATAGAGATAGATACATAGATATATATGTATATGGACACATATATAGAAAAACAGAGATGTAGGGGTGCCTGAGTGGCTCAGTCGTTAAGTGTCTGCCTTCGGCTCAGGTCATGATCCCAGGGTCCTGGGATCGAGCCCCGCATCGGGCTCCCTGCTCAGCGGGAAGCCTGCTTCTCCTTCTACTAGTCCCTCTGCTTGTGTTCCCTCTCTCGCTATGTCTCTCTCTGTCAAATAAATAAATAAAATCTTTAAAAAAAAAAAAAAAAGAAAAGAAAAACAGAGATGTATATGAAGATATATATATGGAGACGTGTATATGAAGATAGATGTGTATATGGCAATAGATATACATATGCATATATACATTTCCATATACGTATCTATCTGCTGAACAAAATCAAGGATTTGAACAAAAATCAAAATGTTTCACAGGAAAATAAAATTACTGACTCTTTACAATGTGCCATTTACAAAGTCCAGAATGCAATAATAAATCAGTAGACTTGCAAAGAAACAAGCATATGTATAAATATAAAAATGTATATATAAAATACAACATATAGATATGTGTATACATAATATAAGCATATTGTATATATGATGTAAATATAAATATAAATATAATTGTTGTTCTTCTGGTAGGCAATCAAATTACTGTTAGATACTCATGAACCTGTCAGGTAGATGTGCTTTTAAAGGATAGGTCTATTTTAGTCTTCCTTTTAGTTCTAGGTCATGTATCTTAGTGGAGAATTGTCCTTATTCCCAAGTGTGACCTTTGTAGGGTTAACCTGAATAATCTAAGTGAGCAGTGAGGTCTCTCTACAAGGGCTGGGCTTTAGCTCCAACATTTTCCAGAAATGCATAATCTGTGATATTTTTGTTTATACCATATAGAACCACTTTTTGCTAGGTTTCACAGAGGCCTCCATGAAAGTGCAACCAAGAGCTTGGCCAATGACTTGAGGAGAACTGCTTTACATATTTCAGTTGTCCCTTCTCTAGGTAGCCTCATCTTTTCAAATAGTCTGCCCCACAAATTCCAGCCACCTGAGAACTATTGACCTTCCACTTCTACATCTCAGCTCAGCTTGGGATCCATTTTCTTGATTAGGAATATATTCAAAGGATGAAATTTGGGGTGAATGTGGAGGTTTTATCATGGTTCCAACTCTTCTCACTGTGCTGTTTATTATTCAATGACAAAGACAGTTACAATATATATATGTGCACAGTTTTGCTATTGTTTAAAGTGGAGGTTACTCCACCTTAGCTATAGGTAGAAAAATAGTTATATTTTTAACACTATAGGGAATTTGGTTAATTTATGAAAAGCTACTGACTGAACTAAGCCTATCTTTAAAATTAGAAAAACTAATTACACACACATGCACACTCACTCACTCACTCATACACACATATGCACACAAAATCAGTAGAAAATTATAAAGGTGTAATCCTACCTAAAATTATCTTGATAAACAAGAGAATTAGAAACAATACTAAAGACAGTATGTTCACACCAAAAATTTGCAAAAAATATCTATGCTTAATGTACTTTTAAAAATGATTAAAAGACACTAAGACATTTACACAAAACATGAAAATACAATATGTGAAAATCAGAAATAATCTGAAATGAAGTGGAAGAAACAAAGAAAGAATTAAAATGAATAAAAATATCATTAGAAATTAAGATTAAAGGGGCGCCTGGCTGGCTCAGTTGTTAAGCGTCTGCCTTCAGCTCAGGTCATGATCCCAGAGTCCTGGGATCGAGCCCTGCATTGGGCTCCCTGCTCAGTGGGAAGCCCGCTTCTCCCTCTCCCACTCCCCCTGCTTGTGTTCCCTCCCTCTCTCACTGTGTCTCTCTCTGTCAAATAAATAAAATCTTAAAAAAAAATAGTAAGATTAAAAAAATGAGAACCCAAGATGCATTAAAGTGATGATAATATTTTAAGAACCGTAGAAGGTTAAAAAGAGACAAATTTAAAAGTCAAACAAAGAAAAGCAATATAAATTATTCAAGAAACTCTTTATAGTTAAGAGTCTATTTCTTGGTTTGCCTCCCTCTCTCTTTTTTCCCCCTTTGCTCATTTGTTTTGTTTCTTAAATTCCACATATGAGTGAAATACTATGGAATTTGTCTTTCTCTGACTTATTTCGATTAGCATAATATTCTCTAGCTCCATCCGTGTTGTTGCAAATGGGAAGACTTCATTCTTTTTCATGGCTAAGTAAAATTCCATTGTATATATATGCCATATCTTCTTTATCCATTCATCAGTAATGGATTTGCTGATGACATGATACTCTATACAGAAATCCCAAAAGACTCCACCAAAAAACTCCTAGAACTGATAAATGAATTCAGTAAAGTTGCAGGATGAAAAATGAATGTACAGGAATCTGCGACATTTTTATACACCAATAATGAAACAGCAGAAAGAGAAATCAAGGAATTGATCCCTTTTACAACTGCACCAAAAACCATAAGATATCTAGGAATAAACCTAACCAAAGAGGTAAAATACCTGTACTCTGAAAACTATTAAAAAAAAAAAAAAAACTGATGAATTGAAGATGACACAAAGAAATGGGAAAACATTCCATGCTCATGAATTGGAAGAACAAATATTGTTAAAATGTCTATAGTACCTAAAGCAATCTACACATTTAATGCAACCCTATCAAAATACCACAAGAAAGAAAAACAATCCTAAAATTTGTATGGAACCCCGAAAGACCCCAAATAGCCAAAGCAACCTTAAAAAGGCAAAGCAAAGCTGGAGACATCACAATTCTGGACTTCAAACTACAAAGCGTTAGTGATCAGAGCAGTATGATAATGGCACAGAAACAGACATCTAGATCAATAGAATGGAATAGAAATGAACCCACAACTATATGGTGAACTACTCAACAAAGCAGGAAAGAATATCCAATGAGAAAAAGAATGTCTCTTTAACAAATGGTGTTGGGAAAACTGGATGACAGCATGAAAAAGAATGAAACTGGACCATTTATACCACACACAAAAAAAAATTCAAAATGGATTAAAGATCTAAATGCAAGACCTGAAACCATAGAAGTCCTAGAAAAGAACACAGGGAATAACTTCTTTGACATTAGCTGTAGCAACTTCTTTCTAGATATGTCTCCTGAGGCAAGGGAAATAAAAGCAAACATAAATTATTGGGACTACATCAAAATAAAAAGCTTTTGCATAGTGAAGGAAACAATCAACAAAACTAAAATGCAACCTACAGAATGGGAGGTTTGCAGATAACATGTCTGATAAGGGGTTAGTATCGAAAATATATAAAGAACTTCTAAAACTCAACCCCCCAAAAATGAATAATCCAATTTAAAAATGGGCAGAAGACATAATTAGACATTTTTGCAAAGAAGACATACAGATGACCAACAGACACATGAAAAGATGTTCAATATCACTCATCATCAGGGAAATACAAATCAAAAGTACAATAATCTCACACCTGTCAGAATGGCTAAAATCAACAACACAAGAAACAACATGTGCTGCCAAGGATGTAGAGAAAGGGAAACATTTTTGCACTCTTGGTGGGAAACAGGTGCAGCCCCCTCTGGAAAAGAGTATGGAGGTTCCTCAAAGTTAAAAAAAAAACTACCCTACAACCCAGTAATTGCACTACTAGGTAATTACCCAAAGAATGCAAAAATATTAATACAAAGGGATACCTGTACCCCAATGTTTATAGCAGCATTATCTACAATAGCCAAATTATGGAAACAGGTCTAATTTTAATTTTAATCTTTAAACATCTAGTAAGGGGATAGTAAACGGAGTCATTGTTTTTATACTAGCCATTCACTACTGTAAAATGACATTCAGTCATTACTACCTGATATTAGGAATCACTAGAATTAATCTTATTGTGTATATATATATATGAAATAATTTATATATTATATACATAAATTATATATTGTGCATATATATATGTATATATCAAGACCATCATAGAATAACTCTAGAATATTGATTTAGCCACAAATATTATTTTATTATTTTTTTATTATGTTATGTTAGTCACCATACATTACATCATTAGTTTTTGATGTAGTGTTCCATGATTCATTGTTTGCGTATAACACCCAGTGCTCCATGCAGAATGTGCCCTCTTTAATACCATCACCAGGCTAACCCATCCCCCCACCCCCCTCCCCTCTAGAACCCTCAGTTTGTTTTTCAGAGTCCATAGTCTCTCATGGTTCGTCTCCCCCTCCGATTGCCCCCCCTTCATTCTTCCCCTCCTGCTATCTTCTTCTTTTTTTTTTTTTAACATATAATGTATTTGTTTCAGAGGTACAGGTCTGTGATTCAACAGTCTTACACAATTCACAGCACTCACCATAGCACATACCCTCCCCAATGTCTATCACCCAGCCACCCCATCCCTCCCACCCCCCACCACTCCAGCAACCCTCAGTTTGTTTCCTGAGATTAAGAATTCCTCATATCAGTGAGGTCATATGATACATGTCTTTCTCTGTTTGACTTATTTCGCTCAGCATAATACCCTCCAGTTCCATCCACGTCGTTGCAAATGGCAAGATCTCATTCCTTTTGATGGCTGCATAATATTCCATTGTATATATATACCACCTCTTCTTTATCCATTCATCTGTTGATGGACATCTTGGCTCTTTCCACAGTTTGGCTATTGTGGACATTGCTGCTATAAACATCAGGGTGCACATACCCCTTCGGATCCCTACATTTGTATATTTCGGGTAAATACCCAGTAGTGCAATTGCTGGATCGTATGGTAGCTCTATTTTCAACTTTTTGAGGAACCTCCATACTGTTTTTCAGAGTGGCTGCACCAGCTTGCATTCCCACCAACAGTGTAGGAGGGTTCCCCTTTCTCCGCATCCCCACCAACATCTGTCGTTTCCTGACTTGTTCATTTTAGCCATTCTGACTGGTATAAGGTGATATCTCATTGAGGTTTTGATTTGGATTTCCCTGATGCCGAGCGATGTTGAGCACTTTTTCATGTGTCTCTTGGCCATTTGGATGTCTTCCTTGGAAAAATGTTTGTTCATGTCTTCTGCCCATTTCTTGATTGAATCATTTGTTCTTTGGGTGTTGAGTTTAATAAGTTCTTTATAGATTTTGGATACTAGCCCTTAATCTGATATGTCATTTGCAAATATCTTCTCCCATTCTGTCCGTTGTCTTTTGGTTTTGTTGACTGTTTCTTTTGCTGTGCAAAAGCTTTTTATCTTGATGAGGTCCCAATAGTTCATTTATGCCCTTGCTTCCCTTGTCTTTGGCGATGTTTCTAGGAAGAAATTGCTGCAGCTGAGGTCGAAGAGGTTGCTGCCTGTGTTCTCCTTCAGGATTTTGATGGACTTCTGTCTCACATTTAGGTCTTTCAACCATTTTGAGTCTATTTTTGTGTGTGGTGTAAGGAAATGGTCCAGTTTCATTCTTCTGCATGTGGCTGTCCAATTTTCCCAAGACCATTTGTTGAAGAGACTGTCTTTTTTCCATTGGACATTCTTTCCTGCTTTGTCGAAGATTAGTTGACATCATCAAGTCACATATAATGTTTAATGATTTGGGAAAAAGGTCAAGATTCAAACAGGTGTGAGTGTTGAAAGGTAAAATTTATGAATTTTGAAACATATTTTGTTTGCTGAAAACAGTAATGATCCTAATACAATAGTAATGTTTTGTTCAGACAATTATACCAAAAGCTCTTACAGGTTAGAGGCCAATTTTATATATCTTTGATATGTTTCACATCACTTTACGTTACAAGAGGTAAGAGAGCTAATTTACTACTTTGCATATATTTTTTCTTCATATTTATGGTTGTATTTTAATGAAGTATTTTTTTCATAAAAAAGTGTTTTCTTATACATTTGTGTTTTTAAACAGAAACAAATATGCCCTAGATATGAAAAAAATAAAATAAAAACAATATTTCCAAACTCATACCTATAGTTAATGGCAAACCAAGATTTGGACCAGATGTTCCCAAAATATAAAACTATAGTTAATTTCACTAAAACTTTCCCATATAAAGATAAGCAAAATTAAAACTGGAAATATAATCAGATCAAAACACCAAAAGAACAATTTCAGAATATTCTTAAGAGAATATCCATGTAGGAAACACCATCTTATTGTTCTAAAAGTGAATTTTACTTGGTAACTTGAATACATTAAGGATGTTTATAGCAACAACCACTAATTGTGATAGTTAAAAATGTATCCCATTTGTTTTTACAAGCCTCATATGAAATTACCACCATTGTCATTATTTTTAAAAAGTTAACAATTTCAGTTTTCTACTTCAATTAGTGAAAATATATGAAGTTTAGTGCTTTTATGGATTAAGTGAACTTGTAAAAAGAATCTGAGACATTACATAATAAAATAAAATAAGAGTCATTACTTTAGTTATAAACAAACATATCGCATAGCTAATTAATGTCTGAAATGGCAGTGAGAAATTAATAATAGAAACACTACTGACAATGAGGTAAACATCATAATATTAACTTAATGAACTGGACAAATGCAGTAGCTGTAAAAAATAGAAACAGAGCAGTATAACTGTCCTGACTGGGTATGGAAAATACCAAGTACAAGTAATAATATAAGTACTTCATATATTTTCTGAAAAATAAGTCCAGTGATGTACTATAACAACTAAAAGACACTGCGGGCTAAACAAATCTGTATTCAGAGATGAAAGATCGGAAGCACATTTTAGCAACAATTTAGATAGATTCCAAGGGTAGGAGTAAAGGTGTGCAGAAATTAATTTTTGAGGTTATAACTCAAAGAGCAATGATTATGCAGTTTTATGACTGATGTTTACCACTCAATATTATATTTATCCACAATAATTGTTACAAATTATGATATTTTACTGAAAATGGCTTATTATAATTATATGCATCAGTCCACATTGTTGAAGATTAAATTCATTTGTATATTAGGGGAAAACACTTAATACCCTGAATCAATCAAAACTGCATTTCACTCACATAAAAGTCTGGAAGGAAGCAATCCAGAGTTGGGCATCTCTATGGTGTTCTCTACACAATACTCCACCATCCTTACATGTGGTTTTTACCTCCATGTCAAAATAATGTTTCCCTTCAACTTCCTGAACTCCAATCATGACAACATAGGACAGCATAAGAAGGAAAGGTAAAAGGGTAAGTCCTTTCCTTATAAATCACTTCCATTGAAGTAGCAATGGTAATCTCACACAATTTATAATTCACTAGCCAGAATTAAATAGTGTGGCAAAAATTGTGTGACAAATGAAATCTGAATACAGGGAATATTGTGCCCAGATCTTAAAAAAAGAAAAAAAAATGGTTTGTATTTCTTTTTTTTTTTTTTAATTTATTTATTTTGAGAGAGAGAGAGAGAGAACGTGGGGCGAGGGGCAGAGGGAGAGGGAGAAAGAGAATCTCCAGCAGACTCCCTGCTGAGCCCAAGGCCTGATGCGGGGCTTGCTCTCGGAACACTGAGATGACCTGAGCTGAAATCAAGAGTCTGACACTTAACTGACTGAGCCACCCAAGTGCCCCAGGTGGTTTGTATTTCTAAGAAAAAGGTTAATGGATGTTGTAATCTCTACCAGAAAGCCCAACCTTCAAATTTGTTTCTAACTAAGAACAAAAATTAATTTTACATTTTAAACAAATTAAAAAGTACCCTTTAAATCTTTTTAAAAATCTTTTTAGTCAGTTCTTCAAGTATAGTGAAACAAATGGCTATAAATACCCAGATCCTGAGTGTTCATTTCAGTAAATTATCACAAAATGATACAAAACCCAGCAATTTAAAAAGTTACTGTAAATCTAGAAGCCCCTGATTTGCAACCTATGAATCAAGAGTTCCTCCCTCTACCCAAAGTTAAGTTCAAGCCTGATTTTTAACACCATAAATTAATTTTATCCAACTTTTTTTTATATTTATGGAATCATATATTTATATGTATTATGCTTGTGAAATTTATCCTTTCATGTAGCTTGTTCATAAATAACCTGTTCATTTTCATGCAGTATCATAGTGTAGATTATTAATATTCTATTAATAGATACTTGAGTCATTTCAGTATTCTGAATACTGCCTGTATGAATGTTCTTGTACATGGATTTGGAGCAAGGATACAGGCATTCCTGTTTGTTATGTAGCCTAAGGGAAGAATAGCTGAGTTATATTGTATGTGGATATTCAGCTCTGTTAAACTTTCCAACTGTTTGCACTAATTTTACTTATACCATTAGCTACTGAGAGTTCTACTTTGCTCTATATTCTTACCAAGACACAGTAGAGCCATTATAAATAGTTATTCATAGTCATGCTGCATTGCAGAGAGGGGACTGGGCTTTATGTCCTACATTGGTATTTCTTGAGTGAAAACTCTTTCCACCTCCAGACAACTTCTTAGAAAAAGGTTGGCAGCAAAGTAGCCAGAAGCACCACAACAACTGGAGGAATAAGTCACTAAGTGAAGGTTCATGTACCTGACGCATACCAACATGACACTAGTCCAGCTCACAATTATGTAGTAATAGTAGTTTTAGGAATAGAGTAATTAAATGGTTAAAATATTGGCGCTATTTAGAGGTAAATGCCTTTTTCCCTTCAACAACAATATTGACTTCATGAGGCGTACTAATACCACACCAAAAAGAATTATGGACATTGCTATAGCTATTTCTTTAGATCTTTGAAAGAAGCCATGCTGTTTTTAATGTATCTTGATTTGGTCTTTTAAATTTTAATTCAAAATCAAGTCACAGTTCCAATAATTAGGAATAACTTTGTCTTAAAAAGTGATTCAGGCCATTGCTAATGTAAAATCAATTAGGCGTAACACTCCTTAAATCTTAGAAAAGGAGCTATTAATACTGTTATTGCCCTGAGCTGTGATTAGAAACATGTTTTATATGTGATTTTATTTGATTAAGATGTTTTTTCCAATGCTTACAAACACGATACTACTAAACTTGTTCTATGATATGCTATGTGGTGGTAGAAAAAGTATCATTTATCATACTATATTTTATCTGAATATTTTCATTGTTAATATATCTTTCAATTCATTATAAACATTATAAACTTGTATTTAAAAAAATGAACATATAGGGGTACCTGGGTGGCTCAGTTGGTTAAGCATCTGCCTTCGGCTCAGGTCATGATCCCAGGGTCATGGGATTATTATTATTATTTATTTTATATTTTGTTTCAACACTGGACTTATAATGATCATGAGTCATTACTGGCAAACGGTCCTAAAACATTTGTATGTAGCAAACAAAATTTCAATCAGTCTCTTTTAACCTGAGAAATATTTGGAAGGATTGCACTTAAATGTATACTGTAAATGTTTAGTATGAAGATTTCCATGTAAATGACAAGAAATGGTATACAGTTTTTAATTAATTGTGTACTCTAGGTTTGTCCTTTAATATATTTTGGAACTATTATTATATACAAAACTTTTTTCTAGATGGCTCTTTAACAAAATAAGCTAATGACTCATTAGCAGAATAAGTATAAACATACTCATCAGAGAATTGGCTCTCCTGGGATGAGTCAACCCAAAAGAAGAGGTTCAAATGAGCTGCTAAACTTGGGAGGTTCCATTTTGTATCTCAGCCTTTTCCTCAACCAGGAGCAAATAATCATTCTTACAACTTCCCTTAGGAATTCCCTGGCTCACTGCATAGATGTTAGGTAGAGACAGCCTTTATCAAAGGAGCAGCTGCTATGAGTGCAGTCTAGTACGCCCACTGGACACAGCTCACTATGAGATAATAGGAGCCTGCGGCTCTTGTGTGCTCTGTTCCCTCTGCCTGTAAGCCCTGCTCTACAACCCACTCCACAAAAACCATATTTTATAATTATACTATATGTTACTAATAATCTATGTGCCCCTGTCTCCCTACAATAAATCACGATTTTTTGAGGTAAGTAATGAACAAATATAATCTTTTTTTAAGTAATTATTTTAAAATGCATTCAAGAGTTGCTTGGGTGGTTCAGTTGGTTAAGCATCAGCCTTTGGCCCGGGTCATGATCTCAGGGTCCTGGGATCGAGCCCCAAATTGGGTTCTCTGCTCAGTGGGGAGTCTGCTTCTCCCTCTTCCACTCTTTCTTTCTCTAATAACTAAAATAAAATCTTCTAAAAAATAAATAAAATGCATTCAAAAAGAGAAAGTTAGAAAAATCTGATTTTTTTTGAGGAATAAGTTTTATTTACTTTTTCCTTATATTTTTTCCAATAAGAAATTTTCAATCACTGAAAAACATATCCTTTTGAAAGAGCAATAGTATAAGAAATAAAATATAGGTACAACTTGAGATACTCTCTGAAGCCCAATAACAGTTTTCAGAAACTCTTCAGGCAAAAATAGAAAATCTCATTAATATCAGTAGCTTATTTGGAAAGAAGACAAAAGGTTCTAAAATGTAATGGCTACAATTCAGAAGCACCCATCTGGAAAAACCCTAATATTCATGCTAATACAATTCTGTTTTTAAGCATATTATAGTGTGTGTGAGTATGTGTTTTTGTGTAGGATAGAATACTATTTGATAATGTAGCATGGAAAAATATGAGGCCATTTTTAACTTTAGAAGTTCAAATGTTAGAATTTATATAATTTTATATTCTTCCCATTTATAGGTAAAAATGCAATTTTATTCACTCTCCCAGTTTTAATGGTTTTCTATAAAAATAAAAAAAAAATAAAGTAAAATATATGCTTGCTTTTTAGTTTTCAGTGTTATCTCAGAAAGGAGTGATCATTAGTTTTTCAGAAATAAAATACTTAAATGATTTAATTCATAACAACAACCATAATAATAAAGGTTGTGCCTTAAGCTGCAAATTAATTTCCCAACTGTAGGAACTGCACCATCTCAGTGAATTAAAAAATAAATAAATAAACCTGTTCCCAATTTTCTGCTTGTGTATCAAAACTTTTCTGTGAATAGTGGGAGAAAACTTAGTATCTGTTGAGCCCTTGCTACTCCAAATGTAGCCCATGAACCAGAAGCACCAGTATCATCTGTGAGTTCTTTTAGAAGTGCAGAATCTGGGGGAGGCTGGGAGGCTCAGTCAGTTAAACATCTGACACTCAATTTTGGCTCAGGTCATGATCTCAGGGTCCTGAGAATGAGTCCCGTGTTGGGCTCTGCTCTGGGCGTAGAGCCTGCTTAAAATTCTCTCTCTCCCTCTCCCTCTCCTCCTTCCCTCCTCTCTCCCTAAAAAAATTAATTAGCTAATTAATTTTTTAAAAAGCACAGAATCTGGGAACCTCCCCAGAACTACTCAGGGTCTATATTATGACTAGAACCTCAGTTGATCAATTTCCAATGGAAGTTTGAGAACCCTTATGGCATGTCTATAATTCTTGAAGTTGTCTATACATTAGAATCACCTAGAAGGATATTAAAACTGCTGATGCCTGAGGGCACCTGGGTGGCTCAGCCGTTGAGCATCTGCCTTCGGCTCAGGTCATGATCCCAGCGTCCTGGGATCGAGCCCCGCATCGGGCTCCCTGCTCGGCAGGAAGCCTGCTTCTCCCTCTCCCACTCCCCCTGCTTGTGTTCCTGCCCTTGCTATCTCTCTCTGTCTCTGTCAAATAAATAAATAAAAAATCTTTAAAAACAAAACAAAACAAAACTGCTGATGCCTGGATTCATCCAGTTGTTGTAATTTAGGTTTCACTGGGCTTTAGGGTTTTAAAGTTTCCCCAGGTTAATTCAGTGTGACACCAAGTTTGTAAACTTATTATCTAGGCTCCTTAAGAATGCTTTATCTCATGTAATTCTAAACACAATCCTGCAATTAGGACAATACTGCCTCCATTTTGTAGATGAAAAGAGAACTGAAGGTTTCAAATGCCAGAGCCAGTATTTAAATTATATCCACCATTTTCTCTAAAAGTCATATTGTCTCCAGTACATGGTCACAGGTCTGAGTGAAATTCAAGAGCACATATATCAAGCCATATATATATATATATATATAATCTAAAAAGGAATTTCGTGGGTTATTCTTTTCATACAAGATTCATTAACACTAAAGTGATTTACTAGCCTATTTTAATTAAAACCTGGCCTTTACTCTTTATACTTCTTTTCTATATAATAACACAAGAACACCGTCAAAATTGAGGAGTGTCTTGAACCATTGTCTTTAAGTGTATGATATCAGTTAGTTTGTGTGTCTGTATGCGTGTTTAATGTATAATCAAGCTCATTCCAAAAAGCATTTAAAATGATGGATACATGTAAATTAATAAAATTAAAATTGCCAAACTGGATGCCACGTGGAAAGAATAAAGGAAGGTTTGGCTAGAAGTAAACAAATATATCTTGAGTTTATATGCCTACTTGAAAATATTAATTGCTTTATATGGGGCACATGCTCAATTCTATATTCTGGCAACAAACATGAAAATGGGAATCTGAGCAGTTTCAATAATCACACTTTTTATTAGACATAAATAAAATAATTGCATAGACATAGAAAAAAAAAACACTAGCTATTAAGACTTGAGGGATTTTATTGAAAAAGTTTCTTCATAAAGAATAAGAAAAATAATCTCCAAACAGACAAATATTAAGTGGATATTCTTTTTAAATAATTTTTAAAAAGCTGTTTAAAGAACTGAACATAAAATAAAGAATTCTTAATACATAATTTTAAATTATGTTTTACTAGCAGACTAATTCTGTGAAAGTGTTATATGTATTTGTAAAACACTAAAAAGGCAGCAACTATAAATTTGGCTAAGCACTGTATATGATACTAGGTAATTTATAAATTTTATTTTACATATACTTAGTAACAGCTTCTAAGATATAATTCTCATGATATTTTATAGAGAAGAGAGTAGAGATTAAAGTTAATTATTAGAGTAGATTTAGTTTAACTAATGGCTTGTGAAAAGTCACAGCCATTAGACTGAGCAGGTATAAATTGAAATTGAGACTATCTTGGCCTACTTATTCTTCCATATTTTCAACAACAACACACCTCCCTTCCTTTTTATTGGCCTTGTAAACCAGAGTTTGAGAAAAGGTGATATAGATCAGGAATCAGACAATAGGCAAATACAGCTTTCCTCAGGTTCTTGTAAATAAAGTTTTATTTATACCCATCTGTTTCTGATTGTCTATGGCTGCTTTCACACTACAACAGTAGAGCTGAGTAATGGTGATAAAGATAATAGAGACTTTTTGACCTGGAAAGCCAAAAACATTTACTACATGGCCCCTTGCTGAAAAAGTTTGTCAGGCCATAACATAGAACAATGTTTTCTTAAATGTTAAGTTTGGAATACTAAGAATATAATCAGTGTGCTTTGAAAAAAAATGTTTTCAATTATCTAGTATCTCTGAAAAATTATGGATTAAAGAAACTAAACAGTTATTCAACTGTTCCTCAGAGTTTTAAATAAATTGAACCTTAAAGTTGCAGGATATAAAATCAATGTGCAGAAATCTGTGGCATTTCTATACACCAATAATGAAGCAGCAGAAAGAGAAATCAAGGAATCGATCCCATTTACAATTGCACCAAAAACTGTAAGATCCCTGGGAATAAACCTAACCAAAGAGGTAAAATACCTGTACTCTGAAAACTATAGAACACTTATGAAAGAAATTTAAGATGACATAAAGAAATGGAAAAACATTCCATGATCATGGATTGGAAGAACAAATACTGTTAAAATGTCTATACTACCCAAAGCAATCTATACATTTAATGCAATCCCTATCAAAATACCACCAGCATTTTTCACGAGCTAGGAAAACAATCCTAAAATTTGTATGGAACCACAAAAGTCCCCAAATAGCCAAAGCAACCTTGAAAAAGAAAAGCAAAGCAGGAGACATCACAATTCCAGACTTCAAGCTATATTACAAAGCTGCAGTCATTAAGACAGTAGAGTACTGGCACAAAAACAGACACATAGATCAATGGAACATAATAGAAAACCCAGAAATGAACCTACAACATATAGTCAACTAACCTTTGACAAAGCAGGAAAGTATATCCAATGGGAAAAAGAATGTCTCGTTAACAAACGGTACTGGGAAAACTGGAGAGTAACATGCAGAAAAATGAAACTGGACCACTTTCTTACACCACACACAAAAAATAAATTCAAAATGGATGAAAGACCTAAATGTGAGACAGGAAACCGTCAAAATCTTAGAGGAGAACACAGCAACCTCTTTGACCTTGGCCATTTCAACTTCTTACTAGACAAGTCTCTGGAGACAAGGGAAACAAAAGCAAAAATGAACTATTGGGACTTCATCAAGATAAAAACTTCCGCATAGCGAAGGAAATAATCAACAAAATTAAAAGACAGTCTTCAGAATGGGAGAAGATATTTGCAAGTGAACCCTGATAAAGGGTTAGTATCAAAAATCTATAAAGAATTTAATCAAGCTCAACACCCAAAAACCAAATAATCCAGTTAAGAAATGGGCAGAAGACATGAATAGACATTTTTCCAAAGAAACATACAGATGGCTAACAGACACATTAAAAGATGCTCAACATCACTCATTCAGGGAAATACAAATCAAAACTACAATGAGATACCACTTCACATCTGTGAGAATCGCTAAATTTAACAACACAGGAAAGAACGGATGTTAGTGAGGATACAGAGAAAGGGGAACCCTCTTACTCTCTTGGTGGGAATGGAAACTGGTGCAGTCACTCTGGAAAACAGTATGGAGGTTCCTCAAAAAATTAAAACTAGAACTACTCTATGACCCAGCAATTGCACGACTAGGTGTTTACCCAAAGGATACAAAAATACTGATTCAAAGGGGCACATGCACCCCAATGTTTATAGCAAAATATTTCTATTACTATATCTATCTATAAAGGTCAAAATCATTACAAATCCTCAACCAAAATATTTTATCTTCTTCTTTGCCATGTTATGCTCTTGAAAGAAAAATAAGAACCACACTATTAACTCACTTTAGTGAAAGGCACTTTTTAAAAATATTTTAAGTTAAAAACCCAGGTAATTTAGTTTATGTGTTTAATTGGACCCTACTGTTTTCTGACTTTGGTATAATGCCATAACACATGTGACTCTAGAGACATCTCCAAAGGCAAGGGAAACAAAGGCAAAAATGAAGTATTGGGACTTCATCAAGATAAAAAGCTTTTGCACAGTGAAGGAAACAGTCGACAAAACCAAAAGACAACTGACAGAATGGGAGAAGATATTTGCAAATGTCTTATCAGATAAAGGGCTAGTATCCAAAATCTATAAAGAATTTATCAAACTCAACACCCAAAGAACAAATAATCCAATCAAAAAATGGGCAGAAGACATGAACAGACATTTCTCCAAAGAAGACATACAAATGGCCAACAGACACATGAAAAAATGCTCAACATCACTTGGCATCAGGGAAATACAAAGCAAAACCACAATGAGATACCACCTCACACCAGTCAGAGTAGCTAAAATTAACAGGTTAGGAAAGGACAGATATTAGCGAGGATATAGAGAAAGAGGAACCCTCTTTTTTTTTTTTTTAAAGATTTTATTTATTTATTTGACACAGAGAGAGAGTGAAAGAGAGAGAAAGAGCACAAGCAGGGGGAGCGGCAAGCAGGCAGAGGGAGAGGGAGAAACAGGCTCCCCGCAAAGCAAGGATCCCAATGCAGGGCTCGATCCCAGGACCTGGAATCATGACCTGAGCCAAAGGCAGCCACTTAACCGACTGAGCCACCCAGGCGCCCCAAGAGGAACCCTCTTATACTGTTGATGGGAATGCAAACTGGTGCAGCCACTCTGGTAAACAGTATGGATGTTCCTCAAAAAGTTGAAAATAGAGCTACCCTACGACCCAGCAATTGCACTACTGGGTATTTACCCCAAAGATACAAATGTAGTGATCCAAAGGGGCACCTGCACCCCAATGTTTATAGCAACAATGTCCACAATAGTCAAACTATGGAAAAAGCCCAGATGTCCACTGACAGATGAACACATAAAGAAGATGTGGGGTATATATATATATATATATATATATACATATATATATATATATAATGGAATACTACTCAGCCATCCAAAAAAAAGAAATCTTGCCATTTGCAATGATGTGGATGGAAGTAGAGGGTATTATGCTAAGTGAAATAAGTCAATCAGAGAAAGACAATTATCATGTGATCTCACTCATGTGTGGAATTTAAGAAAGAAAACAGAGGATCATAGAAGAGAGGAAAAAATAAAACAAGATGAAATCAGAGAGGGAGACAAACCATAAGAGACTCTTAATCATAGGAAACAAACTGAGGGTTGCCGGAGGGGAGGGAGTTAGGGGGGTGAGGTAGCTGGGTGATGGACATTAAAGGAGAGCACGTGATGTAGTAAGTACCGGGTATTATATAAGACTGATAAATCACTAACCTCTACCCCTGAAACCAGTAATACATTATGTGTTAATTAATTGAATTTAAATTAAAAAAGAAAATAAATAAATACAAAGTTAAAAAAAAAACCCAAAAACAAAACAAAAAAGCTAAAGAATATATAAAAAAAAAAAGAAAAGAAAATCACACAGGACAGAAGAAATGTATGAGCCAGTATTTTCTTTTAAGAAATATGGCAAAGTGAAAAAACTGACCCTGCATAGACTTTGTGAGTCAGGAATAATTGAATAGAATTGGAATAAAAGATGTCTGCTGGGGCACCTGGTGGCTCAGTCGTTAAGCTCTGCCTTCAGCTCAGGTCATGATCCTGGGGTCCTGGGATTGAGTCCCATATCGGGCTCCCTGCTCAGCAAGGGGCCTGCTTCTCCCTCTGCCTCTGCTGCTCCCCCTGCTTGTGCTCTCTCTGTCAAATAAATAAATAAAATCCTTAAAAAAATGTGTCTGTTACTCAATTTTACATCAAATATTCAGAAATGACTGTGGTATTGGCTGCTGTATTCAGGCTATATCAGTTCTTAGTAGCATTGCAATAACCAGTTTAGTTGCAAAGGCAGCTTTTCATTAATCTGAGAATTCCACAATAGCAAGGATATTTTTACTCTGGATGTGCAGTGGGAAAGAAGAAGCTTGAAAAGAGGCACACAGACTTAGATATTATTTGATAGTGATAGCAACATGCTGTTTCAAAAAAAACAACAAAAAAGAGTAATTGTATTTTCTTGATTATCAAAGTCACTGCATTTTATTAATATATTATTATTAATATAGTACTCTATTTTTTACGTAAACCTTAAAAGAAACTCAAATTTGATAGTCTCAAAAGACACTCCAAACATTTTACACCTGAATTTCTTAGGAGTAAATGCTTAAAAGGCGACATACTTGCCTTTTTACTCTAAGAGGACCCCACCTCATTTCCCTAAAGTCTGTGGATTCAAACCTCATATGGTTTGAAGTGAAAAGTAACTTATTTTGGTAGAGGCATGAAAGAGAAAATGGATAAAGTTTGATATATTTCTTATCTAATGAGAGAAATGTAAAGTGTATCCTCTCAGCAGGGATGGCACATTTAGTGAAGGTCAATACATTCAAAATAAGCAAACATACATTAAATAGTTTGCCCCAGCCTATGGAAATTTGATCATTAACCTTGTCATCGTTTTATCAAATGAATATTCTAATTGCTGATCTTGTAGTCACTGTTTAAATAGAAGATTTTTTTTTATTCATCATTTTACCGCTGTTCAAAATCAGGGCTGATTCACTGTGTGTGTGTGTGTGTGTGTGTGTGTGTGTGTGTGTGTGTACGTGCAGAAATGAATTAAAATGCATAGCATACACAGGTACCATATTCAGAATTAACTCCATATATGATTTTGTGCACATCTGTATTTTCTTTCATAAATATTGTCCTTTCTTTGTATATTAAACCATTTTTTCTAGCTCCTATTTTTAAAATTCTATTAATTTTTTAACCCAGTATAGTTAAAATACAGTGTTATATTAGTTTTAGATGTACAGTGAGTGATTCAACAGTTCCATATAAGAGTGGGTGCTCATCACAAGTGTACTCTTTAATCCCCATCACCTATTTTACCCATCCCTCCACCCACCTCTCCTCTGAAAATCATCAGTTTGTTCTCCATAGTTAAGAATATGTTCCTTTTCTCTCTTTTTCCTTTGCTCATTTGTTTTGTTTCTTAAATTCCACATGTGAGTAAAATCATATGGTATTTGTCTTTCTCTAACTGACTTATTTCACATAGCATTATATCCTCTAGATCCATCCATGTTGTTGCAAATGGCAAATATTATTAACCCATTTTAAGTGTAATCAATACAACAGGGAAACAGAACATTTTTGAAGTAATTTTGAGGTGAAACACTTTCAAGGTTTTCTAATCCGTACCCACCAACATATGTTTGAGAAAAAAATATGCTACACCTGTTATCCCATATTTCACTAACAAAATTTATTAGTATTTTCAGTTTAAAATGATAACAGATTTTCAAAAATAATTCCTTAAAGATTTATGTGCATAAGAATTAGCTAAACACTAGAGGAAAAAAACAATTATTGCTAGGCTTATGTCTTCAACAGTTAACTATTAAGTGAGCAGACTTCTATACAAATAACTACAAAAACATTGTCATAAAGGATAATACAGATATATTAATATAATTATATGGTAACAAAGGAAGTAAAAGTTAACCTTCCGTTGGAGAAGGTAAAGAAGGTTTTACAAAGCAGGAAACAGTGGAAGGGAGTCATTATTGTTATTATTCTTTTTATAATTAGAATTTTGCCATCTGGGAAGGGAATACAAAACAGTTCTGGAGCATAAGGAGAGAATTATATGCCAAAGTACAGTTTAAGGAAGGGTCTTGCATATTTTGAGAACACGACTATTTCTTTAACCAGAGTAACATAGTACTGATCAAAGTAATAAGAAATGAATCAGAAGAGGTATATTGGGATTAATGATTTTGGAAATAAAATAAACAAAACTAATATTTAGTGAAACAATGGATTGCATTATGTAAATTTTCAGGAGTTAGAAGGTGAATTTCTTTAAGCAGTAATTGACATGATTATACATGTATTTTATTTTTAAAAAAGGCAGTTCGCTGTTGACCTGGTACTGGGGCAGTTGCCAGTAAAGAAATTAAAAATCGTAAACAGAAGGTGAAAGAAAATTAGTAAGTATACACTTCGAAAACTAATGTAACTGGAAGTTTGTTCTTCTGAATACCCCTAGGATATCCAAGTACATGGATCAACTAAAAATGATTAGAAAAATGGCTTATTGTCAAGACAATGTAACAGATCCAACCAAGCTCAATAAATGAAAGTTATTCAGTTCTTATGCATTGTTAATATTATAAAATATAAACATGAGACATAGAAAATATATTTGACTTCTTTGTCCTCCAAACCCCAGCAATTCTTATTACCATTCATTTATTTAAAAAATTGCCAGTATCACTTATTACCACATAACCACTTGATTGTTTTTAATATAAGCTTAATGACAGCAGGAGTTTCTGAGGGTCTCTCTATATCTTTCTTATCAACTATCTATCATCTATCTATATATTTCAATCTTTATCTTTTTTCAAAAATGGTAACTTGACAATATAAAATATCATGAAATCAGTGAAAAAATAGGTGAATAAATATCTTGGAAACCAAAGATGATGGACAACTGAAAACTGATTGAGAAACCAAAAAAAATATGAAGTCTAATCACTCAAAGAGTTGGGGAAAAGAAAGTAAAAGCCAGTAAGTAAAGTGGTTTGCTTAGCAAGAATTCAAAAGTTCTTGGGACATGGAGACACCATACACTTCAGAAGCCAGGGATGTAAGTGGGGATTAAAACAAAGACTGATGGAAAGGTTTATGAGGAACCATTAAATATCTAGATCCCCTTCTGCATGTCACATAGCATGTGACTGACCCACCTGTACCAAGAAAGAAGACGGGGATGGGCAGAATAGGGCGGAATTACTTTTTGCTCTCTGGAGATGTTTGCACATCTACGGAGAAACTATTATATTAAAAATAAGAGAATTAAAAGAAATGTTGCATTTTAGGAGCACCTGGGTGGCTCAGTCAGGTAAGTGAGTGACTTCAGCTCAGGTCATGACCTCAGGGTCCTGGGATCAAGCCCCATGTTGGTCTCCTTCCTCAGAAGGGAGTCCGCTTGTCCCTCTGCCTCTCTCCCTGCTTGTACTCTCTCTCTCAAATAAATAAAATATTAAAAAAAATAAATGTTGCATTTTGATAACTCCAATCTACTTTTTTTTTTTTGTAGGATCCCAGAATCCTGACAACCAGTCTCATAGGCTCGAAGTGTTGGTCAAGCATCCTAACTCAAGTGATCTGGTTGTACAGTTTGGGCGCTTAAGCATGTTTTCTTTTTCTCCTTGAAATATATACCTTGGTTCTCTAGATTAACTAATTTCTACTTAAACAAATGACAGTATTCATTTTCTACCATCTCAGTGGAAAACTAATTCCAGTGCAATATTACCTCTAAAAATGGCATTATAAGTGATTTATTTTCATTAATATTAATCTTTCTTTAATTAGAAAATAGTGCTTTTTAAATTCTGTTTTCTTGACTTTATGTGCACAAATAACCCTCAACATTTAATATTGAGAAGGCTTGTATGCTGTCGATATGAGTTGTTCTTAATAGCTTATTAAATAGCTGATTGAGATATAATTCACATATATTTACCTATTCCAAATGTATAAATGAGTGGATTTTAGGATATTCAAATATGTGCAGCCATCACCACAACCAATTTTAGAACATTTTCATTGTCCCACAGATTCCATGCACATTAGCAGATATGTGTTACCTCCCCTCAACTCCCCTGACTCCAGGCAACTGCCAATCTGTTTTCTGTATAGATTTGGCTATTTTGGGCATTTCATATAAATGTAATCATACAATATGTGGTCTTTTGTAGCTAGCTTTTTTCACTTAGCACGTTTTCAAGGTTCATCCAGGTAGTAGACTACATCAGTACCTCATTCCTTTTAATTGCTGATAACATTGCACTGTATGGATATACCACACTTTATTTATACATTCATCAATGGGCATTTGTGTTGTTATCACTTTTTGTCTATTATAAAAAATGCTGCTCTGAACATCTATGTACAGGTTTTTGTGTGGACATATGTTTTCTTTTCTCTTGGGTAACACCAATGAGTAGACCTGTGGGATCATATGGTAACCCAATGTTTTAAAATTTTGAGGAACTGCCAGACTTTGTCAAAACAGTGCACCATTTTACATTCCTCATAGCAGTGTGAGAGGGTTCCAACTTACACATATCCTTTCACACACTCTATTATCCATCTTTTTAATTATAATCATTCTATATCCATCTTTCTGGTTATAAAGTAGTATCTCACTACGGATTTGATTTACATTTTATTGATGGCTAATAATATTGAACATCATTTGATGTGCTTCTTTTTTTGGTTTATTTTCTTATCTTTTATATTTAGGTCTTTGATTCATTTTGAGTTAATTTTTGTATATTGTATGAGAAGGGTCCAACTTCATTCTTTTACATGTAGACATATAACTGTCACAACACCGTTTGTTGAAAGGACTATTCTTTCCCTCATTGAATTGTCTTGGCAATCTTGTTAATATTCAGTTGACCATAAATGTGAATGTTTATTTCTGGACTCTCAAGTCTATTCCATTTATCTATATGCCTAGCCTTATTCCAGTATCATACTGTTTTGATTACTATATTTTTGTAGTAGTTTTAGACATCAGGGAGTGTGAGTCCTCTAGCTTTGTTATTATTTTTCAAGATCATGATTATTTTTCAAGATTGTTTTGTTTATTCTGATCCCTTGGATTTTCATGTAAATTTTTAGATCAGGTGTTTTTTTTTTTTTTTTTTTTTAAATTTCAGCAAAGAAGTTCTCTGGGATTTTGGTGAGATAGCCTGCTGTGCCTGGGGTATAGCTTCTATGCTAAGGGTGGGGACTGGGTGCAAAAAGGAAACCTGGTAGAGAAATATAGCACCCTAACTCTCACCTGGAATGTAGTCTCTGCAATACAGAGCTAGAGGAATTAGAGCTGGGGAGGGAAAGCCCCAATTTATTGTGCACACCTACCTGGAGTAGATCTTCCATTGTACTGTGCTGGGGGAGGAGAAGGAAGGCAGCAAGTTGTGGCTCAAGCGTCACCTAATTGCTGGGTTTTGTTGATTTAACAGGTTTTCTCAACTAAGTGTGTTTTGTTGTTGTTGTTGTGTGCCCTTAGGACGAACTCCAGACATTTCAAATGTGTGTGTATGTATTTGCTTAAAAAATATTTTACCAGTTATGATTGTTCTTGAGAGCAGGTGTGTGGAGTTTTCACACCTTCATTCTAGAAGTGGGTCTTCACTATTGTGTTTTAGACCATCATGTTCAAATATGGTATTTTAAAATTTAAGCCACATAAAATCTTCCAACTAGTAAGTGACTGCTGGCTTGTATGTCCAAAGGGAAAACTATTGTTGTGTAAATGTTCATTTGATATTAATGGAATTTTACATTTATACTATAGCAATTTTTTAATTTGAAAAGATTTGATATAACCCTCCTTATGATTACTTATTAGAAATAATTTAACTAGTTCATTATTTACAATATGCCATAAATCAATTTGAAAGCAATAAAATAGAGGTTGAAAAAGTTTCTGAATATAAACGGCATTATAAATGTATGAAATGAAATGATGGAGAGCAAAGAAATAGAAATGACACAGCAATAAGACGGAAAGGACAGGAAATATGACAAGATCATGAGAGTAGTTAACTTTCACTTTCTTATTTGATTGTTTCACAACATACAACTATAGTCTTTTTAAAATATAGAATAAAATCAATTTTAAAATATCAATAAAAATAACTCAGAAAGATCACTAACTAACCAGTTCAGTAGTGGCTCCTGGATACAAGTTATTTAAAGTCAAATTGAATACACAAAGGATATGATAAATCTCAATGACAAAAATAATCTACCTCATTTCTTTGTCTTTGAATATCCACCCAATTAAATAAATATTTCTATTTTTTAAATAATAAATAGAGCAAGAAGAAACTTTTGGAGGTGGTGGATATGTTTATAGCATAAATTGTGATGATGGTTTCAAGAGTGTATACTTATCTGCAAATTCATGAAGTTGTATACATTATATATGGAGAACTTTTTGTATGCCATTCATATCTTGATAAAGCAGTTTAAAAATTATTTTCATGTTTATCTCATTAAGACTGTTAACACCTTGGAATATGCATTATCTTATGCAAGTCTGTATCAGTAGTTGCTACATATAGCTGTTTAGTAAGCTTTCACTATGTATTTGTTAATTATAAGTTTAAATTTGTTTAATATAATGATCCATTCTCAAATAACTATGCAATTATCCATCGGTAGGCATAATTTTGGAAATACAGAAGAAAATGTCATTCTCTGGGGTAAGTACTATTCCCAAGTGATAAAGGGAAATGGTCAGAGGGAAATGAAGGAATAACATGGCTTCAATCTTTATCCATTCATCATTACCCAGTCCCATTCTTATTAAAGCATCACAGCTCTCATTAAGTGTATAGCCTGGAATCACAGACCATGAAATCAAATTTTTGGCCTACCATCTTCTAGCTATATGATTTTAACCTATATGAACCCCTGTTTACTCCTGGGTAAAAAAGAATATAGAATTAATACCTACTCACAAGATTGCTTTCATTAATTAAATAGGTATACTATTTGACATGTGGAGACAATATTCAATAAAAGGTAAGCATTATCATTGTTCAGTCTAAACACCATGTTAGGTTTTTAATTCATATTTTTGAAACATTAAACTCATTTATATTTTGTATAATTAGCTTCCTCAAGTATATTCTATATGGCTAAGTGTCTCATATTTCATACAAAAATCTCAAAACTCTGAATGACTCATTAGGTATCTGAATTATTTTGAGGAATTGTTCAAAACAGATTTCTGCCCCATTTCCTAAGTTTCTACTTCAATAGGTCTGGGTAAGGCCTAAATATTATATTTTGAAATGTTTCTAGGTGATGTTAATTTTGCTGGTCCAGGAACCACACTTGGAGAACCAGTGCTCCAAATCATATAATAAATGAATTGCTATATTTAAAATTTTCATTAATCTCACAAATCCAAGGTTGAATAACATTTATTTTGTCTTATGCAACTAAATTGTCTGTCTTCTTACATGAAAAAGTTTGCTCAGACTTCCTCTAGCTTTTTATGCTGACTTTATAACCATCTCTGGAAGTTCTGAAGGTCACCCTATTTCACTACAGTATCTGTCTGAGAACATCCTCAACATTATCATTTACCCTGCAAGTGATAATAACCAACAATTTTATAGTATTTACCATATGCCAAGAACTCTTCTGGATATTTTACATAATTACTAATTTAAGTCTCAAATGATCCAATGCAGTAAATACTAATATTATCATTATTGCTTTACAGATGTAGAAACAGAGACAAAGGTCATTAAATGAATTGCCCAAGTTCACATAGTTAATAAATAGCAGGAAATAGATGTAAACTCAGGCAGTCAATTTGCAGGTACTTTTTCTTAGTTACTATTACAAACTATCTCACTTTATAATGTGGATCTGAATTTTTTTTTCATGGTACCTACTCTTTCATATTTTCTTTAGTCAGTAGATATAACAATTGAGTAAGGAAACAATCCAACAATAAGGGCTAAATTTATTTGAAACATACCTAATGATTCTGTAAAGAACAGATTTTCTTTTTTCAGCATCTTCTTTTTTGAGTTTCAATACATACAAGTTATGTATATATGTATGTAAGTATGTATGTAGGTATAGATGCGTGATGTTTGTGTATACTTGCCCCAAAATAACAAAGTATAGTAGATTAAATTTATATTGTTACAGGATAAAAGAATATTGTAAAATTTCTTATTGTGCCCATGATTAGTAAATTGTTAAAAATGTATGTCAAAATATCTATTACATATCTCAAAGTAGCATCCAGTAAATATTTCCACCCACTTACAGGACAAAATATGAGAAAGCAAAGAGAGAAAGATACAAACTTTATTTATGATTATGTCTAATATGAAGGTTACAATCAATCTGACATTCTAGCTGAATCTCTGAATCAAGCAGATTGCCCACTCAATCACAGTATAACTCAGTGAGGGTAGCTCTCATCTGCTTCAGGATCAGAGCCCACGCCTGTGGGAAACTCATGCCCAAGGAAAAGAAGAGCAGAGCAATGCTAATTAAGCATTGCCTTTTAACCATTTCCAAGTTTCCTTTGGTGAAATTAAAGGGGGTCTTAAAGGGAGTAAGAAGTGTTATGAGAAGAGATTTTTTTTACTACTTGGAAAGAACTATCAGGAAGAGAAAATAAGTAATGCCCCCATGATCATCCCCCGGCTATTTTTCCTTAACCCACTGGGCTTAATAATTAAGACCATGATCTACCAAAGGTGAGGTTATTTGTCTTGTTATAGGTGATTAACAGCCTGTTAGCATAAGCTTGCTCCCACCTTCCTGTCCTGCCTCTACCAAACCAAACCTTCCCCTTTGAGACCACAGGAGAATGGCTAATATTTTGCTGCCTTGGGCTGTGAAATAGATCTGAATAATACATTAATTAAATTTCATGCTAAACCTACTCTGCTCCAAGACTGAAAATCTATTCTCTATTCCATTCCTCAACCCAAATTAGGTTTAGTAAGATTACAACAATCAGAAATTATCCAATGAGTCTAAATGACTTCATGAAGAAATCTAATAATAAAATTCATAAAGGCTTTCAGTAATAGAATGCCAACATCATACACATCCCATAAATTTGAATATAAGCCCCTTAGCACTGTGAACTTTCCAAGCAGATATTAAAGTTCAAAGATTAAATCCTCTTACTAGTTAAATTTCATAGGAATTCAGGTCTGAAATAAAAATATCCTGCCTTAGTATGTTAAAAATCCAAAGGAATTAAAACTTGTCCCCATATCTTATTGTGTTTTGTCTTAGCCAAACTGGTTCTTCAATCTCAGGTGGTTTTAAAGTTCTGTCAGCTGCTGGAATATGAGATTTCTTTCACTGGAACCATTGCGGTTCTTTTAGAGACCCAAAAGTTTAAATAACTTAAGGCCAAGTCTTGAGGCAGCTCATACTGTTATTTAATAGGGCAAAAATATTATCAAACTCACAACCATCAAAGTTAAAAACAAGCTCATCCCACTCCTAGAGGAATAGTTTAGGCAAAACTGTTTTTAGAATCAGTTTCTTAGTGATGGCCAAGACCATAGCAAAGATTCAGTGATATTTAAGGGAGGATGTGTCTAGGAAGATTTTTGTTTTCCAGACGCCTGCGTGACTCAATAAGCATCTGCCTTCGGCTCAGGTCATGATCCCAGAGTCCCAGGATCTGGATCAAGCCCCGCATCAGGGCTCCCTGCTCAGCATCAGGCTCCCTGCTTAGCAGGGAGTCTGCTCCTCCCCCTGTTCATGCTCTCTCTCACTCTCTCTCTGAAGTAAATAAAATCTTAAAAAAAAGATTTTTGTTTTCCACTGTTACCTGTATATCAATCAGTTAATAATTTTTGTTCAGAATTAACAATGTGAGAATTTGAATAATATTCTAGATAATCCTTTGTTTAGCTTTATGTGTTTTCTATATCTGGGCTAAAAATATGCTTAAATCTCTCAGGCCTGAGAAACCTACTACCTAAGGAAGGCTCTCAGCTAGTAATCATGTGCCTTTACTAATAAACAGTATTCAGAAGAATCCTAACTAAAGCTAATATTTTATTTTATTTTATTTTATTTTATTTTTATTTTTTTTTAAAGATTTTATTTATTTGACAGAGAGACACAGCGAGAGAAGGAACACAAGGCAGGGGGAGTGGAGAGGGAGAAGCAGGCTTCCCGCTGAGCAGAGAGCCCGACGCGGGGCTCGATCCCAGGACCCCGGGATCATGACCCAAGCCGAAGGCAGAGACGCTTAACGACTGAGCCACCCAGGCGCCCCCTAAAGCTAATATTTTAAATCTGAATCTTAAGTCCATTAGACCTTCAGAGAACCAGTACTTCTGTCTTGTTCTCCATCAGGTACTGCCTTTCTTCTCTTTAGATTTGCATATTTTTGTAGGCAAACTTGCATATCCATGTACAAAATGTTAGCAGCTTGAAATTAAACAATCATTTTTCCCCTACTCTTGATCACATGGACAAGTTACATGTAGCTGAGGTTAACGCTTCTAAAGATTTCCTTTTATATTTATGCTTGTTCAAATTTAAAGGAGTAGATCTAAAGTTACCTACCTAATGTCATATTAGTAAGTCCTCGGTAATGCTCTCCATGTCAAACAAAACTCATCAGTTCAGTAGGTCTAGAAAGACCATATTATTCTAAAAATAAAACCGTGTCTAGTAGAAAAATGTGTGCCTGTGTAGAGAGAAATAGCAGCCTTGCATTCTGAAACTGTGTGTCTCTGCTATAGGTCCTCTAGGCTGTTTATTTGTTGAAGTTTGTGTGGCTAGTATATGTTTGTTGGACACTGTAGTAGTCTACTAAAATTACCTACACATTTGCCAAGACTGGCCATGCAGCCTTTCTTTACTACTTGTATTTTAAGTGACTCATCAATGGGTAGTCCCATTATAAGCTATAGTCAAAAAAAACCATGTGGCTTCTTCTTTAGGTCAGAGCAGTTTAAAGTCATCTAATTATTGCAACAATCTGTCTAGCCACATAGAAATGTCTACAAACTACAAGTTCAAAATATCTTGTCCACATATTAACCAAGGTCTCTGTACTCTGCCTCATCACAAGACTTTGACATGTTATTTGGCTTTGAAATTCTAATTCCCTGCTTTATTTCTCTCCATTTCTGACCAGTGTCCAATTGCTGGGGACTTTGTATTATAGGGGCCTTGGGCAGACGGCTCAAGATGGGTCACTTTGGCATGAACGTTATTTTGAGTTAAAAGCAATCCAAACTCAGCCGATTCAGAAAAAAAATCTCTTTAACTTCCTCTCCACTGCCTGCATGTACCAGGAAGAGAGCTCTTAAGGAAGACTTCTCTACCTAGGATACGTCTACATAACAGTGCAACCTTTGTTTTCGAAATATCTCCTTTCACCTTCCTGCTAATAGTTTTAGGCCCCTTTGTATCCTCAGACCCCTACCCCTCTTCTTAGCACATATAAACATCATGTTCCTGACTGTCTTTGGAATTCCCACGTCTGTGTGGATTCCCCTTATATAAGGCTATTAAATTTGATCTTCTCTTGTTAATCTGTCTCATGTCAATTTGATTCTTAGTCCAGCTATAATGACCTTAAAGGATAGAGAAAATTCTTCCTCTCCAACAGTAGCAAACCCCAAAACAGTCTCTCTATTCTCTAACAGTTTAGAAATAAAGAAAGTAAAGGAATAAAAGATGGTGATTCAGATATTGCTCTTATTGCCAATAATAGTTTTATTGTCAATGTTGCTTTGCAGAAGATCAAAATAGGACTGAAAACTGAACTCCATAGTAGGAAGGGTTTACCCAACTAGACACACAGAAGCAATCCTAGGGTGGCAGGGATCTCCTTATGGTGTAGGAGAGTCTAGAGGACAGGGGGAAGCTATCTTCCAATAGACATGTAGGGATAGCTGAACTAAAGATGTCCAGTATTTTCTGATTTTTTTTTTTTTTTTACAAAAGGCAAATGATCCTACCTTCTCTTGAGTAGAGTAAGTAAAGTGAGATAGGGGATGAATTAAGTAAGTATGTTACTTAGATTTGAGTAGAGTAACACAGAGTACCTCCTCCTAAAAGCTCATGAACTAGTGAATTTAGAATGTGCTGTAAGTTCAGGTTTTAGATAAAATTTAATGCAAAAAAAAATTACTAAATATATAACAATACATGAAATTACTAAATATACAGTGACAATTACTAAAATATATGCTGTATTTTTAAAGAAAATTTACTAAACCAAGTCATGGTCTAATTTATTTTGCAACAATTATGTTTGTAAGTCAATGCAAGTTTTTGATAAAATTCAAGCTTATATCTTTATTTCTACATGTGGATCCCAAAATAGCTATATTGATTAGTTTCATTTCTAGGAGATGGAGGGATCTTTTTGGAGAAATAATGATTGCTATTCATAATTTAAATACAAATAACAAATATGCATAATTTTATTATGAATAGTAAACTGCATTTGAGCAGAAATGTTTAGTTGCTTATTAGTCTTTCAAAACCCACAGATTTTTCTATTGATATTTATAAAAGTTCAAAAATCAACAGAATCCATTTTCCTTTTTACTTCTGTTAGTAGAATAAATAGATTATTCTGTTACCCAGGTCTAATTTATAACCAAAAGACATGCTAGGTCTGCCTAAATTGGTAGAAAAGCTCAATTAGATGGTTGGTCATTGGATTAAAGGGAACTTCAGTATTCATTCAGCCCAATCCTCTCAAATGGCATATGCATTAAGTCCCACAGCAAAGTATGTGACAATAATGAGATAATACTCCGTTCTTCTGATTTCCATTTCACTACCCTTTCTTTATCTGACCAAATTGCCTTTCACTTTTGTACTACATTGCCACATTTAAGATAATTTCAATGAGCTCTAGGAAAAAACTATTAAATGATTTGTTTGTGCATACCAATATCCTGAAATAGAATCAGCCTAGGGACAATCCTTGAGTCCTTAAGAGTATTAGGAGTTTGGCCCACAGCAAATTCTATCCTACTTTTCAGTTAAAAGAAGTGCACTGTACCTTATCTCTAACTCATGCAGCTAAAGAAAAAGTGATCGCCAGAATCAATCAAATATTGAGCATTAACTCAATACTAAATAGTTTATTTCATGAAATAAAATGCTACTAGGATAGTGGCAATAATGTTCATGCACTTAAGGTATAATAGAAGGTTGAAAGTTAACAATATGGCAACAACAACAAAAAATAGGGCTTCTTTATAAATGTGTAGAAAGTTTCTTAGTTTATGTGACTTTAGAAGGGCCAGGATAATATACAATAGCTTATTACCAAACTCCGTAATTCACACCAAGGCTTCCTCCAAAAAGGCACACTCTAGTTAGTAGGGTATCTATTAGTACTGGGACACTGGACAAAAGTAAAGCATAAAGAAACTTTAATACAGTCCTAATGTCCTATGTTAGCATCAGGCTCTATTCATCCTCTATTTGGGTCTATGTGCTGGTGATAGGTATGATAGTGGTCACTCTTCTTAAAACACTCTTCTTTTTCTCATGAGATGATGGATCTGGACAAGCCTGGAAGTATCATACAAACATGTGGGATTTGGACTATAACAACTCTAGTCTGAAATGAGGGATCAATCTTCATATCTTTTTTTTCCAGTTTCTAGAGGTTCATTTCTTTCTGCTTCTTTACTCCCAAAATTATAATATTATGAAGAAAGCCTCATTTCTGAGACATCTTTCCTTTAAAGATTGCCACACGGAAGTACTACTTCCTTCTCACTGGGTGAACACACCAGAACCTCAGGAATTAGAATGTATCATGTGGTGATACGTAACTCTGTTTTCTCTATTAAGTCATTTGGACAACACTTATTTATTGAGAAATATATCAGTAAGTGTCTTACAAGGAAACAAGAAACATTCTAGGTATTTAATTCAGAGATGATTTTATATAGAAAATTGTATAATAATACAAGAGCTGAGAAGACAAATAGGAGATAGTGAAGCGGTATAAAAGAACAATTGGGAGGACAGGTATCATCCAGGATAGAACAGACATAGGGATGAAATATTGTTACTAGAACTCAGAAACCAGTGCTGTCTATAAGTACCCGGAGACTTGCTGGAAGGAGCCAGCCAGAGAATTAGTAGTACAAGGGAAAGACACCCACTGCAGAAAACTCAACTTGAGAGGGAGATGGAGGAGTAGCCTGGCTTTGCCCTTTCTTCACTCATTTTCCAACAATGCCCCCCTGTGGTTGAAGCTACCAAGTAGCCATCGGGCAAAAGAAACTAGGTAATATAGTTTTTAGAACAGCAAGGAATTAATTCAAATCCGAATAATAAAAACTGACATAAGTGTCAACTATGCACCAACACTCTTTTAGTAATAGAAATTCAGCAATAACAAAACTGACCAATTCCCTGTCCTTGGGAGGTTAATATGGAGTGCTTAATATGTAGGAGTTACTCAAAATTACTGTAAACATGCCAATATACTTTACACTAATCCATTAAGCCTTATAAAAGTCTATGAGGTAAATATTATCATTGCCTCTCCCATTCAGATGAGAAATTGAAAGACAAGGAGGTTAAATCCCTTAGGGCACAGTGCTTACAAGCGACTGAGGCAGGATTCAAACATTCAAGCATTCTAGCCTAGAGTATGTTCTCTTTAACCTTATTCCATTCCATCTTTTTGTGCCTTGTACTTTCTATCCTTTCTTTAACAAATAAAGATGATCATAAGTAACACTGAGAGGTTTTTTTTTTTAATCTTACAAGGTTCACATACTAATATTTAGAGTATTTGAAACACTTAGCATAAATGTGTTCACTATCCTGCCAAATATAAATTATTTCTCTGTCTCTTGGATAAATTCAAACATAAGTGGATAGCCATGCATTATTAATGTTGCACAAAAGCACAATGAATTTTATGAGTGATAAAAAAAGAGATAACTTCTAGGGAATACTCCCACACCTCCGTTTTTAGGATTTTCAGATGGTGAGAACAAATAACCAGAACCAGAAAATAATCTTGAAAGTGAAATGTCAGATGTAAGGAGGAGCAGCATAAAAGCAACAGGTACTTCTGAATAGAGACTATGAACTTAGCCTACTTTACACGTTCTCTATGTGCTATATAAAATCAAAGAAAGCTAACAGAAAGAGGGCTTTTCTAAACAAATGAGTGTAGCATTCCCAATGCTTGCTGTAAGGTACCAGAACGATTCTTTTCTGGGTCTATACTGTGATTTCCTTTGTAAATGTTGTCAATGTGAAAGCATTTGGAAGGAAAGTTAAATTTTACCTCTTTCCCTATTATGTATTCAGCAGATCAGAGATAACATTTGTAAAAGCATCATTTACTGTGCAGTGTTTCACACAGAACAAAAATACAAGAAGTGTCTCCTCATGAAAGACTGAGGCACTGTGACAGTGTTTTTTTCCCTCTACCCATGGTTTTTATAAGAAAACTTACTGTACCTTGCCCCAAGTGGGTGGCACATCCTCTGGTCTAAAATTGTATGGATGCAGATCATGACTGAGCATATGATCTTTGGTTTTTTTAAACTTCAAAATAACTCCTAAGAGTTTAAAACAATTGAAATGTGAACTCCTGACTGTGGAAATCCTGCTGCCCTTTGTGAATGATGTATGAAATGACAATCTCTGCCTGGTGCATAGAATACTGACATCATGTAATTACAGCCATGCTGGCCAGCAGGCCATTTAGCCAGAATGCCATTAGAAAAAGCATACCTGTTACAAGTAATTCAACCTGCATAAAGAATACTATATAATGGGAGGCTTAGGTTTGCAGTCTGCACTTTTATTTTCCTATTCCCACTTTCAAGTAAAAAAAAAAAAAAAATTATCTTTAAAAGTCATTCATATCCAAATTCTTATAAAAATTTAATTTCTTCAAAACATTGAAATCTTAATTATCTACCTACAGACTTCTATACAAAAGCCATGCTCTATAAGCAATTCACCTGTTTGTGGAGCTCTCCTTTTGTTATAACTATTTAGAGGAACCTGGAAGAGTAAAAAGGAGAACAGAAGATTGACTGTGATAGCTGTCTCAAAAGGAATGTGAGGCTTCAGTTGTCATCTAAAGGCAAACAGGAAGTTGGGACTGCTATTCACAACCAAAAATTACTGATTGCAAAAATTCCATAAATGTATGCTTATGTTTTAAATATTTGAACATATCTAATTAATGCCCTTAACTAAAGTATGTATAAGTAAAATATTTCTTAGAATTCTATGGCAGAATTAAACTCTTTATATTGGCACACTCTCTCTATATTTGTTGTAAATGCAAGTAATGACACTGATAAAAACAAAAATTCATATTAGACCTAAAATACCCAAATACATCCTTCATAAGTAGCCATCCCTGGAGTCTATGGATTTATTAAAATAATGTGATCACTGAATTTAATTTTAAAATTTCTTGAGAAACTATTTGTAAGGCTTACAGAATCCAATGATTTTTTTCATACAGGGAAAATATATTTTTTTATAATATGATGTTTAGTTAAGGGAAAATATAATTTTTTTATGATATGATCTTTAGTTAAGGGTCACTAAACATTAGAGATATTATGAAGGCAATATAGTAAGCTGTCTTTAATTACCTTTAAAATTTCATAGTGCAAATTAACTTATGACAGATTTCCCCTTTAATTATGGATGTTCGTTTTTATTCTTTATTTTTCACATCCACTAGTAGATATTATGTTCAGATTTGAACCCAGGGCTACACTGGGCTTTAGAACGCAGGGGCAGAGTGTCTACAAACCACATTTCTGCTCAGCTGCTCTTTGTTAGGCTCAACAACAGGGGGTGCTAGAGGGAGAGAAAAAGATAGAGGGAGAAAAGACCTGTTCCTTTCTGCTTTCTTCCTGTTGATTTTTCTTTTTCATCCTATTTGATTCACTATAGTGACACAGTAATGGAAGATTCACTCCAGTGACAGTGAACATTTTGTTTCAGGAAGAGTATGATTCCATTAATTTTTTTTCAATATGTTAAACGATCAACAACCATACATCTCCAGAGATGCCAGCATTCATGAAAGACTGAATGAGATTAAATAAAGGGTTACTATGCTAATATATAAGATGTCTGGTGCCATCCCATGGTGTCCCTCTGCTGAGCTTTGAGAAAACAGTACCAGCTGAGTAGTGCCTTTTTATCAGGAGTCTGAATTCCAGCCTCATGTGGTTTCTCCTTCAACCTTTTAAGTTTTAGTTATTCAATCTTTTCTCTGCTCCACCACCCCTAAGTGGGTAGCTGCCTCTTGCAGTGGCTACCTCAATGAACCTAGTATTCTTTTTTTATGCCTTGTCTTCAGTAACATTTGTCAACTATTCTCCCATCTTTGTATATTTTTGCAACTCCTTCCATTACATGGAATTTACTTCCCTTCCTCTTGAATTTGAGTTGGCATGGCAACTTGCTTTGACCAATTGATGGGACAGAAGTTAGACCTGGCAACTTCATATTTACGCTCTTGGGGTTTTGTGCCACCAGGTGAGAAGTCTAGCTATGCTGCTTTGAGAGAAGAATGGCCACACTTGGACATTTCTGCTACCCTATCTGAGATGTCAAACACACAGATGAGTCATTAAGGTTTTTCAGCCCTGGCTGGGCTCCTAGTTGTGTGGGGCTGTGTAAGTTATCCCAGTTGGACCACTTGGAATAGAAGGACAGCGCAGATAATCCAAGTCAACCCAAAGAATCATGAGAAAAAATAAATCATGATTGTCTTAAGCCACTAAATAAAAGGAGTCAGTTACATAGCAGTATATAACCAATAAAGCTTTTTTAGTTCTTAAAGAGCTAAACTTTATAACAAATGTTTTCTATTAAAATAACTGTTGTGTGATTTCTGCCTCCTGACTGGACTTTGACAAATCCAACATAAATACTGAAACCGAAAAAATAATTTGTTCAAAACGAGATTATATGTTTTGCTAGTGTTTTCCATGCAGTAAACTGATTAATATGTTTTTAAAATAACCTCAATTTCAAGCTATCAAGAAAATAGCTATAACAAGAATATCAGAAAAATTTAAAGAATTCATTAAGCAAGATAATGACATGAGCCTAATAGCTACTTTTGAAGAAACAGCTAATTTTATTAAAGGAAATGCTTAGTATTTAACCATACAACTACTAGCTGTCCTCTTTATTATACATGTCACTGATAATAATATTAAATAGAATCAGATTTGGGTAATTTATATGTTGTTTTCATATGAACACAATGAAGTTAATATTATGTTAGTGATGAAACTAATTGTTATAGGTTACTAATAGCATTTGTAGTTGAAGATAAAATATTAACTATGTCAATGTGGGGTGCTATGAATGGGATAGTAACTATGATAGTGAATGTAATAGGTATGAGTTAATGGATAAACTGTAACTATAGTGAGTTTTAAATATTGAGTTTGAAATTTAGCCTATGTAAAGAGATCAATGAGAAATGATATTGGAAAGTCTGTAATTGTAGAAGGCCATATAACTGGAACATTTTACATTTCAAAACATTTCAACAGAAGAGCTTATGATATTAAAGGAGATTATCTTCCACATACAGAACTGAGCAGGATTCAGCATAATTTCCCTGGGATTAGATACTCCTAAAACTATCAATACATAAACAAGCTTTTCCCAGGAACCACATAATATCATTTTATATAATGTCAGGGCATTCCATCAAGGCAGGATTTTAGAACATCAGGTTGGGCAGCAGACCATCAAATCTAAAAGGATGTAAAAAGATGGAAGGGATGAATCCTTATATTTTACCCCCGTTGAGCCTTTAATAATAATCAATTCTCAATCAGGGGGATGGGGAGAATGCACAGACCCTATAACAACAATGGTATAACTATACTGATTTCTTTCTTTTTCCTTTCGGTGAGCCACTCTAATATCCTCAGGTTAAAAAGCTAAAATAAGTTCTCCCTATTATGTTTTTTTTTTTTTTTCACAGAATATGTGTTTTATTGAAACTGTGCTTATGATTTGCATACTATCTCAAAAATCCAACCCAGAAACACTAATTATCTTGGCATCCAATAATTCCTATAACCTACGCAGGAAACAACAACTTCAGCTCTTCGGTAATTTGTCAGAATGAAATGTAACATGAGATGTCAATCTATTTTTAAAAAAACATGTTTATTTGAAATAAGTGAGCTTTGTTCACATCTCATCTCTGCTCCATTTTTTCTCCCTATTATGTTCTTAACCTGTACATCTTATAGAAAACCAATTTATATTATGGTTTAAATATATATGATTGAAATAAAAATTTCATGCTTATTTGTCTTTGAAACATCCTAAAACTGGAATACTATGACTTTTCTTTCAAAGAGTACACTTGCTGTACTCTTTCTGAAGAGCTGAGGAGGGAAAGAAAGAAACAGTTGATAGAGGAAGGAATTTCCACATCTACAAAATAGTACTGAAGAAACTGTGTATATGGGTAGGTAATTGGATAAGACACACAGTGGACAATAAAGCTATTAAAATCATAGTTCCATGTATGTCTGTTTGAATGAAAATTCCACACCTGAAAAAAAGTTGCAAAAAAGCATTCATGTATTTTTGTAGAAGTCACTTAGTTAACATTTATGTGGTACCTACTCTCTGCCAGGCACTGTTCTAAATTTTGTGTGTATATATATACATATAGAATTGTCTTTTTCATGCTTATTAAAAAATATCTATGCTTATATAAGTAACATAAAAAATGAACACTTTCCAGTCAACATGTATTATTTGTGTCCAACATGGTAGGGCATCCTCTCTCTTATGTAGTAATTTTCTACACTCTAAGCCTGGGTTTCCTAACGTAAAAACTAGGCAGTAAACATTTCCAGACTCCTGTGTTTCTGGTGTACATACATGCTTACTAAATGCTGCCAGTTCAGAAGGAAACCCATGAGGCTTTACTTCAAAAGTGGGCAACATGAAGTTGTAGTTGTATATTCTAGCAAGCATTTGGGAGAGGTACAACTGTTTTTGATGGTAGTACAGGTAGTATAATTTATTAACCAATTTACTATAGTTTGAAATTTAAGTTGTTTCTAAATGTTTGGCATTTGTATAAATACATGTTTTGGCTTGTGTATACAATTTTGGTTAACATTTTTTAAATTTTTCTCTCATAAATTTGATTCTCAGTGGGTACTTACTATGGGCATACTAATGTACATAGGCTATACAAATATTTTCATAAATGCTTTACTAACTTTGTAAGTCTGGCCAGCACTGAATCTGTCTTGAGTATTGCCTTACCTTCAATCAAAAGCATTGAATATTATCATTAAAAAAACGCCAATTTGATGGATGAAAATGCTTATATTTAATGCTTTTTTATTCTTTATTCTTATTTTATTTGCTGTGTGTTCACATTTTATTATCCATGTGTATTTTATGTTTTCAATTTTCTGTTGTTGTCCTTTAAGCATTTTGTTTGCATTTTTATTTTTTCCTTTTTTATTTTGCAAGCTAGAAATATATTGAATATACTTACTTTTGTTTCATGTTGGTTAAAAATAGTTGTGTTTTTATTTAGTTTGAGAAAAAACAAATTACAAGTACAAGTGTTACTTGTAATTTTTAAATATATATGATTGATGATAACAATAATATAATTTTGATTCTTCTTCTACATTTCATATACAACATCCCCTGACAAGTATAGAAGCAGGTTTGGTTATTCATGTTTTATTTTTAAAAAGTACTTATTTTTTCATATAATAACAATGGTTTTCGAATTCAAAGAGCTAAAACAATGCTAGAATAGGCAAAGAAAATAATTTAGGTGTTGCAAGCTTGTTTTTATATATATAAGTGTGAACAAAGCGTATATGTTAAAGTATATAAACATGACTTCACTGATTAACTCTTCTACAACTATATATTAAGCACTATTTATGTTCAAATTTTTTGCTAAGCAACATAAAAGATATGAAATGAATCAGAATGAAATCTTTCTTAAGGCACTTGTAGTTCGAAAATGAATAATTATTTAAAATCACTTAAACAATAGTTTTAAAATCACTATTTGAAAATGCTTGCATTTTATCACCATAAAATATGTAACTAGGGAGAACAATGTTAGGTTTTCCAGTGGATTTTTTTTCTTTTTTCAGAAATGTTGTTACACTTTTTTTTTGAAGATTTTATTTATTTATTTGACAGAGAGAGAGAGACAGCGAGAGAGGGAACACAAGCAGGGGGGAGTGTGAGAGGGAGAAGCAGGCTTCCCGCAGAGCAGAGAGCCTGATATGGGGCTCCATCCCAGGATCCTGGGATCATGACCTGAGCCAAAGGCAGATGCTTAATGACTGAGCCACTCAGGCATCCCGCTATACTTTTTTCTACACAACAAATATAATAACTGAGTAATTCTACGAAAATATAATAGGATGTTCCTGAAAGAGAGGGAGGGCAAGCAAAAAAAATAATTACGAAAAAGTAATTAGACATCCTGCGCAGAAAGAAAAAAGTCTATTCCGAAAAAGCACTGAATTTTAAATTATAAAAATTGTCGGTAATATTGTAATTACTTTCTATGATGACAGATAGAAACTAGACTTATTGTAGATTATTTTGTAATGTATAAAAACATTGAATTACTGTGATATACACCTGAAACTAATAGGATATTGTATGTCAATTATATTTCAGCAACAACAACAACAGAAACTTGTCACAGCATACTCTGGTTCCACGTGGGTAGGAATTAATATAAATGATCCACTCAAAAGAGACAGGTACGTGATATTGAATCTTCCCTGGGAAAATGTTTATCAGCATCAGATGAATATCTAAGGAATATCACACTGAAGACTATCAAAGATGATATGGGAAATCTTGAAATTAATGTTTAGTTAATGGAATCAATAACCTTTCCTTTTTTTTCTCAGAACTGAGAAAACTAATTTGCTATGTTAGTTATAACCCTCAGATTTCACTAATTAAGAATGTATAAACTACAAATAGCTGAAGCCGAAACTTCAACTAAGAGTATGGATTGTGTCAGAGAAGTGGAATATGGAAGAACTTTGTGGCTGGTAAGCATTTTAAATGCAGACAAAATGATAGTATGAGTTTGTGCTTCTTTCTGTAAGTTAGAATAATGAATGTCCAATTCTTTGTCCTTCTCTTTTCCTGTGAGAAATAGGAAAGGGTATTTCCCTCAAACTGATAATTTAAAGACATAACTCTGAGCATAAATTTTATAATGGCTAGAATAGGTGATTTGAGATATTTTGTGCATTTTCATGAAAACCTCAAAGTCTGTATGGTTATCCTTCTTAGAAGGACTTTTAAAATCCATACAGGAATTTGGAATGCTTGCACTTTTATATGTACAAGAGAATGTAGAAAAAGGATCATGTATAATTTGGCATCTTTTTTTTTTTTTTTTTAAAGATTTTATTTATTTATTTGAGAGAGAGAATGAGATAGAGACAGAGAGAGCATGAGAGGGGGGAGCATCAGAGGGAGAAGCAGACTTCCTGCTGAGCAGGGAGCCCGATGTGGGACTCGATCCCGGGACTCCAGGATCATGACCTGAGCTGAAGGCAGTCCCTTAACCAACTGAGCCACCCAGGCGCCCCAATTTGGCATCTTTACCAGGAGAGAGGGCCAATGTAAAATTGATGTTATAGGGACATAACTAATAACTAGTAAACTAATAAACAACAGAGTTGAACAAAAATAGTATATTATATAGTTAGTATATATATTATATACATTAATTATTATAACTATAAAAATAGTATAGTATATTATATGTCTGTTTATTTGTAAGAATGATTTTGCTACAGAATACTTAAGAAACAGATATCTAAATAAAAGTTCCAAATGGGGGCGCCTGGGTGGCTCAGTCGTTAAGCATCTGCCTTCGGCTCAGGTCATGATCCCAGGGTCCTGGGATCGAGTCCCACATCGGGCTCCCTGCTCGGCGGGAAGCCTGCTTCTCCCTCTCACACTCCCCCTGCTTGTGTTCCTGCTCTCGCTCTCTCTCTCTCTGTCAAATAAATAAACAAAATCTTTAAAAAAAAAAAAAAAAGTTCCAAATGAAGACTTATGAACTGAGTTTTGTTTAGTTGTCCACTGAGTTGACTCACATCAGTATAAAAATAGGATAGAATAATTGTAATTCTGAACTTCACTTACAGTAAAGATATCTTAAATTTTTTATACATTCCCTCTTAGAATCAAGCACCCAAATTTTCATTTTTATTGATATATATATTTATGTACTCTAATTAATTTAAATATTTATATATTAATTTATACATATTAACATATATGTATAAAATCTCCAATGTTTTGCCATGTAGCCAAAAATTTGGATAGCTGATGATACAAATTACTAATTTCTAATTTTCTGCATATCTATACCAAAAATAACACATACAGATCAGTAACAAATCAATTTTTAGAAGTTTAGCAATAAATATGCCTCTCCAAAACTTCCAATCATAACATTCACTTGACAATTATGTCCCACCTTATTTTCAGTCAATTGGCAAATATTCTGCATACTCTATGAAAATTACCATGTGGATATAAACACATATTAAAAATTGTTACCCATTTAATTCCTAACTCTTAACTGTGTGCATCTCTTTTCTTTGTGAAGATCATTTTCTCCATCAAAGTATGTGCTGTCAATATTTTATCATTTTCCCCCACATAACTACAAAGCAACTACTATAATCCACAATAGGCACTCAGTAAGTAGTTTTATAACAAGACAAATGAGGAGTCATAGAGTTTTGTGTACAAACATTAGTATGTGTGTAGGTTTGAAGGTTTTTGTATGCTAACATGATGGATTTCGGCAAGGTGAAATCAAGCATATGCATTTATTAAACAACTAATTGTTTTATAATTTATGGGTGCCAAGTTGGAATTCAGAGACCTGTAATCTATTTGATCAGCTACAATATATTCATTTTTAAATTTTTTTAAAGATTTTTTATTTATTTCAGACAGAGAGAGAACACAGGAGTGGAGAGGGTAGGGGCAGAGAGAGAGGGAGAAGCAGACTCCCTGCTGAGCATGGAGCCCCACTAGACTGGGGGTTGGATCCCAGGACCCTGGGATCATGACCTGAGCCAAAGGCAGGCACTTAACCAACTGAGCCACCCAGGTGCCCCTGACCAGCTACAATATATTTAAACTGAAACTTGTAATGTTACTTTATATTCCCAGAATTAGTGAATTAGTATTGATTTACTTTATAACATATAATGTATTTGTTTCAGAGGTACAGGTCTGTGATTCAACAGTCTTACACAATTCACAGTGCTCACCATAGCACATACCCTCCCCAATGTCTATCACCTAACCACCCCATCCCTCTCACACCCCACCACTCCAGCAACCCTCAGTTTGTTTCCTGAGATTAAGAATTTTAAATCCAAGTGCATATATATATATATATATATCTGGTTCCTTGATTAGAGCTTCCAGCTCCACTGAAGTGTCTTCCTATAGATGTTGGCTCCATCCTCCCACATTTTAATTTGCTCTCTGAGTTAACTTCACTTTTGTATAAAAAATGACTCGTTTGTAGCTCAGTAGCTTTTTCAGCCTGCATCCTGCTTACAGATTTGAGAGTCCAGGGGACTCTTTTCATTATAGATTGTGTCTGTCCTTTTTAGTCCAATATAACATAATTCCTTTAATAAAATTTATGCATTTTTATGTATAGGATTATAATAAAAGCCTTTAGATAAAAAATAAGTATCACTCATTTCTTTCGAAGGTGGAATCTTTGCCATCTTGGACCTCCTGTGAGGCTGCTGAGTTAAGTGTCCTTAGATTCTTAGAATTTCCTCCTTTTCCTTCAAGCCTAACAGTCTTTTCAAGGCATTTCCAGCTTCTTCCCACCATGCTGTTCCAAAATGAAGAATACACATTCTAAGTTTTTGTTTTGTTTTGTTTTTGAAACAGCAACACACCACTTCTACATAAAGTCTATTCCACTTCAATAATGTCCAATAACAAATAACTCAAAAATGTAGTGGCTGGCACAACAACCAATGTATCTCACAATTCTGGTAGGCCAGAACAAAGCTGGTAGGTTGCTTTACAGATCTAGCTTCAGGTCTCTTATGTAGGTACAGTCAGATAATGGCCGGGTCTGTCTTCTGGGTCTGCATGTCTGGTGCCTCTGTACCCCTCTGTGTGGCCTCTCCATGTTGTATCTAAACTTTCAAGATCTCTTCAAGTGGCTCTTTCTCCAGCAGGATACTTAGATTTCTTACATGGCAGCTTAGGGCTCTATGATGGAGAATGTAGGCTGCTAGGTCATCTTAATGCCTGAGCTCAGAAGCACCCAACCCTCACTTTATTCACATTCTATTGACAAAGCAGTCCCAGGACTAGCTCAGACTCAAGGAGAGGAGCATTCCTACTCTTGATGATAGCTGCTGAATGCACATGGAATAAATAGTGGATAGATTTTAGACTATCTTTGGAAATTAGCTAATACATGTAAGTTGTGTGTGTGCATTTGTATGACTGTGATTCTTTACTTCTTTTTTTAAGATTTTATTTATTTATTTTGAGAGAGAGAGAGAGCAGGGGGAGGGGCAGAGGGAGAGAAAGAATCTCAAGTAGACTCCATGCTGAGTGGAGCCCGACACAGGGCCTGATCCTATGACCCTAAGATCACAATCTGAGCCAAAACCAAGAGTTGGACGCCCAACCGACTGAGCCACCCAGGTGCCCCTGATTCTTTATCTTGAAACCAAGTTAAATAGTTGAAAAACAGGCTTATAATTTATTTTCTTGTTTTTCTTTCCATTTGAAGAATAAAACAGATGCTGGTTTACCCATGTCTCCCCCTTACTCCCCCTCCCCAAATGAAATAGTTACTAGAAATAAGGTAAGGTAATGTATAAAATAGCAGTTTGTATCATTTTAGGACATCACTCTTATTAGTCTAATTGGAACATTTTAATTGCCATTTAGAAATTTGTGACAACACTGAAGTTCATAACAGGATTTGTAATATATTTATCCCTGTAGACATGTGGGCTGGATAAATGATATAATACATTTGTCTTGAAAAGATAAAACCCAAAAAGCTGGGAAACAAGCAAGGACACTCAATATAACAGATAATATAAACAGTAGAGCTGACATTTCTGCAGGATTTAGTGTCCCAGATTTAGCAATGTCTTAATATGTGTAGCCTAAGAATCTGGCCTCTTATCCAGACAGTTATACAAATTAGACATTGAATATTTCCACTACAGCTAAACTTTTAACACTGTATAATTAGGGCAATATGGCTCCTATAGTTAAAAGTTACAGCTATCCTTTTTAACAAATCATGATTTAATTATCTGTTCAACTTAGAGAAAAATTCGAGCAGCAAAATTTAATGTTCAGACACCTCATATCTCTAACTGATATTGAAAACAACATTTATTTCTCTTTGAGGGTTTGCATTATTTTTTGAAAGTTTGGAAAAGAGTAGACAAACTTTAACAGAATATATTTTTTCTATGACTTTTAGGGGAAAGAAATTCAGTTTTCCTTTTAATATGTTTTAGACATGTTGATATACCACATACAAATGTTACTCAGAAAATATTGTCATATATATATATATATATATATATATATATATATATATATATATATATATTATAACTAAGAGCTGGCTTCAATAGAAAGTAAATTATAAGTTCTCAGAATTTGAGTTGATGCCCAGAATTAGAAAGTTTTATGCATCAGTGTATGAAAATTATGCATGATAAATGCCAACTCCAGGTTACTGTAACACCTTCTGAAACTGGAATTATTGAGGTGGATATTTTCTTTGCAACATCCCCTCACTGTAGTGAAAACACCAGTATAATGATCTCATACTTAGTCATTATTCCACATATGTTGTCACTTCTAAGGTAAAAATGTGTGAATTTACTTTAGAAATTGAGCAACATACCTATTTTAATATAATCTCCCCTTGGGTAATTACCTTGTGAAGAGTGTGCATATTTTTTTTTCAATTCTTCTCCTTTATCATAGCTGCATATTTGTATAGGTCCTAAAAGACAGAGAAACTCACTCATTAGAATCACTGCAATCTGTTAGTGTTAGTCTATGTGAAATTTATACTCCCTGCATGGAATTGATCACTGAATATATTAAATCTCTTTAGAATGGGGTAGATCCATTTTAGAACAGTAATAATTCTGTACTTTTCAAAATAACTGCATTTGGTTGAATATATAAATTGAACTTCAGAGACATATTTTTCTGCTCCAATGTGCAATAGTGCAGCCACATAGTAAACCTTGGAATATCATACCAGCAAATTGGCTTCTGAGCAACAATAGAGCAAATGGTGACTTTTGCACTCAAAAGAGACTAGCAGATGGTGAATAATTCAGAGAGAGACTCAAAATATTCCAACTTTGAAAATAGTAGGAGTAAATCACAAGCACAATATGAAGAGGTGGGTGGCTAGTATGGACTCTTACACCAGAGTCCAAACAGCTTTCTGTGTGAAGAAACCAAATTTATTCCAGATGGCTGCCTACATCACTAAAATCACAGGTGATTTAAATACCTTTTCAGTCTTGTGGAAGGTCAGTCTATTTTTCCAATATGCTGACAAAACCCATAGCTTACGATTTCATGTTTCCCTCTGGTTCCAATGGTATTAATACTAAATTCTCTCTTATTGTTGCCATGTCTCGTTTCCCTGCCCAACACTAAATCAAATAAGGAATTCTCTCTTTTAAGCGGATTAAAAAAATAGGTGTAAGTAGGTAGTAAAAGATACTCAAGATCTAGGGAAACTTGTTAAAATTACAATTAAAATGGCAGATAAGATAGAGTTAAACATTTGGCTTTTCTTAAGCTTCCCTTGTTTACATACCTCCAAAAATTCTCCTAGGTGCCATTTGTAAGATGCCTTATATCTCTCTTATGATACATGTAGTATTTTTACCTTTTTTAAATCTCACACTCAATATTCATCTAAGCAATGTAGAAGTATCAAAGGAAAGAGTTAATTTAAAAAAAATGGGTAAGATTTGTGAAAAATTATTCTTAGGGAATTAACAGCTTTGGGGCAAGAGTTGTCATAGTGGTCTTCACTGAAATAAAATAAATTGTTTAATATATTTAAATATTTAAATACTAGAATTGAAAAATGCATGTAAAATGATACTAAAAAGTTAACCGTAATCCAACATTTGTTACATAACTGTTAATTTCTCAATGTATTCTCTAATACCTTTTTGATATATATTAAAGGGTCTACCCACCCAGAGGTGACCTCATCTAACATTACATCATATTTCCTTACAATTTTCATTTGCATATTTGATACTATGGAGGCCAAGACCAATATATTAATCTGTAAAAATAATAACATTTGGTGGATCTAAAAGAGGCTTGGTGAAAGATTCAGAGTAGATGGCTTATTATTAAATTGTTTATTAATATTTAAATTATTATTATTAAATAAAATTCAAAAATTCAAAACATTTATTATGATGTTTGGAATTAGGGAATAATTACTGGTATTTCTTGGCTATCAAAATGACACTTCTGTTGCACATTTTGTAGATAAATAAGTAAAACTTTAAATCCACGTTTCTTAAATGCAAATATGTTAATTATTTTGGCTAATGATAGATCAAAAGAATGTTTCTTGTTTGTTTTTTAAATGATCATCAAATACATGAAAATATGTCATCTGTATTGTATCAATAAAGAAATGGCTCAGGAAAGCATCATTTTAGGACACCCAGTGGCTTCAATCCTTTGAGCCTCTGACTCCTGGTTTTCACTCAGGTCATGATCTCATGGGTCCTGGGATCTAGACCCGCTTTGCACTCTGGACTTAGCGGGTAGTCCGCTTGAAGATTCTCTCCTTCTACCCCTCCTCCCACTCTTGCTCCTTCACTCTCTCTCTCTCTCTCAAATAAATAAATCTTTTAAAAAAAGTCATTTCACTGAGAAAACATTTCAACAAACTCTCATCAAACTAATAGAAGTGACCTTCTTCAACTAAAAAGGGGCATGTATAAAAAAATACAAGTGGTACCATATTTAATGGTGAAAGAAGGAATGTTTTCTCTCTAAATTCGGGAATATAGCAAAATGTCCTCTCGCCCTATCCAGCATGGTACATGAGGTTCTAGATAGTGCAATTAGCCAACTGGGCAAAATAAAGAGACAAAAATATCTGGTTTTAAAACTGTTTTATTCATATGCAACATGAACATGTATAAAGGAAATCTTAAGAATTTTACACACACACACACACACAAATCTCTGAAAACTAACGAGCTCAGCAAGGACTCAGAAAGATTAATATACAAAAATTAAATTTATTTCTAGCAATAAATAATCCAAAATAAGAAAGCAACTATATATCCATAGCATCAAAAAATAAGATACTTATAAACATACTGAACAAAACAAGTACAAAAAGGTACACACAAACTTACAAAACTTTCCTGAATGAAGTTGTTAAAAGATCTAATTAATGAAGAGTATTAAGTCACTGATTTCAAAAGTTCTTTATTACTAAGCTGGGAATTCCTGATCTATCTAGATTTAGAGCAGTTTCTATTAAAGTCTAAGCACTTTTTTAAAAGTTACAAGCTATTCCTAAAACATACACGGAAAAGGAAAAGACATAGAATATCAAAAACACTCTTAAAAAGAGAGAGAGAGAGAGAGAGAACTTACACTGCCTGACTTCAGAAGTTTTTTTTTGTTTGTTTGTTTGTTTTAGTAGGCTCAACAGGTGGAACCCAAAGCCGGTCTTGAACTTTCGACCTTGAGATCAGTATCTGAGCTGAGATCAAGAGTCCTCTGCTCAACGGACTGAGCCACCCAGGAACCCTGACTTCAAAAATTCTTATAAAAAGGAATGACATTAGCAACGACAGTGTAAGTGGCTTCGACGGCCCATCCCTCCACAAAAACAGTGAGAAAATGAACAAAAAGTGTCAGAATCAACTTGTTGAACTCTGGAAAACAGGGAGAGGTTTAGAGAAACCAAGCAAATGCTAAATCAAGGAAACGTCACCTTTAAAACGGTAAGATAGCTTTGCAGCATTTTTACTTATCCAGCACCACCGAGCTCCCCGACTCACCAGCAGGCTTGAAGACAGCAGCCCAGTTCCCAGCATGTGAACTGGCTCCAGACCGGGCAGAACAGATCTCAAAAAATTGTATTTGTCTGTTTGAACCTGTCTAGAGGCTGCCTGAAGAACTGACGCAGGGTACTTTGCTTTGTTACTTCTGAACTCTCAGGGAGGGAAAAGGAGATATGCTGAGGGCATTCCTCGAAAACGTTGAAAGACCAGGGAAAAACCTCTCTGGGACAAACGACTCCAGTTGAGGCAAACAGTAAACATAAGAGTCTGGGGGCAGGAGGTAGAAAAAAGCTGAGAAGAGAGATTCTTTGGGGGCAAGTGGGTATTGAAAAGCTCCCGCAAACACTGAAAAACGCGCACTTGATTTAAAAGCTCTGCGCATGCTCACCACCCTGCGCATGCTCACCACCCTGCGCATGCTCAGAAAAGACGCGCGAAACCCAAAGCTTTCACCTCAGGCTGTTCCTCGCACAACCCAAAGCTTTCACCTCAGGCTGTTCTTCGCGCGCAGCTGGCGAGACAAGAGTGCTAACTGTGGAGAAGTAAGCAGCCTACCCAAGTGTCAGAAGAATGACCTGACAGAGCCAATCTGCAAAGACAAGGAGGGTATGTGTTTTCTTACTTTTTCTTTGTCCACCTCTTCCTCCCCTCCCCTCCCCTTTTGCTCCAGGCATTTAAGGAAACCTCTGTCAACAGGCAACTTGTACCTATTGCAGAGCTTTCTTTTGTTCCAGGCTCCACTCAAAACTAGCTGCTTTTCCAGTCAGTGAGTAAATGGGCTAGAGTAGCACACCGAAATGAGTAGTATGTTGCCTCTAAAATCCTAAGGGCCATTTTACCTCCGTGTGTGTGTGTTGTGTGTGGGTGTGTGGGTGTGTGGTAGGAGGGGCCGGATAGAGGATAGAGCAACTTACCCATCACCTTAGAAGGTAGAATTTGACATGCCCACACCACTGGACCTCTAGAAATTTCAGTGAGGTGAAAGACCCCTGAATTGTTGGGTTTATTTCCCATCTTCTGACGCACAAGTGTCTTATCAATATGTCTGAACTAGTTGCACTTCCTGACTACTAGTTTCGATCAGCATAATATCATTAATGTAAAGGACCAGTGTGATGTCTTGTGGAAGGGAAAGGGGATCAAAATGCCTGTTTACTAAATGCATAAGTCTGGAGAGCTAATACATCTCTGAGATATTTTACTCTCCTTGCCAGCTGAAAGCAAAATGCTCTGGCGGTCTTTACCAACAGCTATAGAGCAAAAAGCATTTTCCAGATCAATGCTGCATACAGGGTACTAGGAGATCAAGTAATGACACCACATTTGTAACAGCAACTGCAGTTTGAGACATAACTTGATTATGGTTGCAATAATCCACTGCCATTCTCCAAAATTATTATTTTTTTTCCTGAATACACCAAATAAGTTACTTGAATCAGAGTATGTGGAAATCACCACCCTTGCATCTTTCAAGTCCATGATGGTGACATCAATCTCTGAAATCCCTCCAGGAATGCATTGTTGCTTTCAGTAGATTATATTTTTAGATACAGGGAATTCTAGTGGCTTGAACTTGATCTTTCCCACCATAGCAGCTCTCACTCTGCAGGTCCTACAACCAATGTGGGAATTGTGTCACAGTGTCCAGTAATCCCTTTCTCCATTTTACAGTCACCTTGATAAATGACCACTTATTCCCCCCACCTCTGGAGAAGGCTGGTAGGACATAAACATTGTAAATTTTTGTCAGTGTATCAGGGTCCTTCTTTAAGGTGACCTTAACTCCTCCCTTTATTTATGGACTTCTGAGTCTGAAAGTTGGCTCAAGTTTCGGAATTGATTGAGGGGCTCCAGCTATTTTTTTTTTTTTTGTAATTCAAGTTAGACTTCTGTTTACTAGACCTAGAACTCTTCCACTTATGCAGATCAAGTAAGAATTTAATAAACTGCCCATTTATATATTTCCTAGGTATACCATTTTAAACTAGCCAACATTATAGGTCTTTGCAAGTCAGTGTTCTGATTAGGGCCTTGGTTTTGTAGTTCATTAGCATAACCACACCCACCTTATCTTTGACAATTAAGTGCAGTTGCCAGGGCACTGTTATCCAGGCTCCCATTATTACCATTAGATTTTAGGGGTTACAGTTTCATGGTAGGAATTTCTACCCTAATCTCTAGCCTACAAACAAGAGACATTCTTTTCAAGAATGCTGGGGCTTCCCTCACTGATACATACATAGTCAAGGTGGAAAATGTGTCCTTTGAATTTTCCAGGGGAAGTTGAGCAGATCTATATAAGTACACTTTGACATTACAGTATCCCTAGTGTCTGGATACCTGCATCTATGTTATACCAAGGCAATTTTAGCATTTTAACTTTACTTAATATAGGCTATGTTTGCCCTTTTAAAACATTTCTTCAAACTTAAACATCAAATCCAGAATCTCTCCTTAGTGATCAGTATCAATAAATTCAGCCTGAGCCAACTTTATATTCTTTCCATCATGATTCACTATCCTTATGAGCCAGTTCCACACATATCCTCAGAGTTTATTCTGCATAAATTGTTTAAAAACCAAGTTATTGGGAGTGTAGTGCCCTTTCTCATGGGTCAAACTTTGCATCTCATCCTGTGGAGCCTGCTGGGATTTGAGTTTAGTTATCGTCTAAAAGCAAAGATTGATGATAGGGCTAGGTCCTGAGAAGAATCATCAGTGGCTTGCTAGGCAACTACCCAGGAGATGCAATTACAGGTTATTCAGGCAAAAGAGGGTTAACCCACACAGGCAAGGGAGGAGTATCTGCTTCTTCTGGTAAAGAAGACTGAGCAGAATTGGTGGGTTCAGTGTCCCCAACTTCATCAAAATCTGCCTATACCACCTATTCCAATTTTCAAGATCCCATTCCTTCCTAATCCATAACTTCACTTTAGCAGAAGCTATCCAGTGGGGTTGATAATTCAATTTATGTTGTAATTCAGCTACTTGCAGAATTTCTGGGTTTGATTTTTAGAAATTTCAGAATATTTCAAAGTTATAGGAGATAAGGATTTCTTTCAGGGCATATAGAGATGTTAGGTCATTTTTTTAAAAAAGATTTTATTTTTTTGACAGAGAGAGAGGCAGAGAGCACAAGCAGAAGGAATGGCAGAGGGAGAGGGATAAGCAGGCTCTGCACTGAGCAGGGAGGCTGACGCAGGGCTTGATCCCCATGACCTGAGCCAAAGGCAGACACTTAACCATTTGAGCCACCCAGGCGCCCCAGAGATGTTAAGTCATTAATGCACAGTTAGAACTGGGAATTTGGAGCCCTGAGCTTTTTGTTACCCACTTTCTCCTCACAGGAACAACCAGCCAATTCTATTATAGTCCTTAGTTTGAATAAAATATCTTAAGGTAGTAAATACATGATCATGTAGAACCTTGCTGTCTATAGGTATATGATTAGAAATATCCAATGGCAATATTTTCATATTGCTCGTGTCACATCGTACCAAGGACTATCAGTGCCCTCTTGATTATTAGAAATACAGTCATTAGTTCCTTTAAATCTAATCAGATTAGAGAACCAATTCCATACCAGAACCAATTCAGGAAACTTGTCTTTAAGATTGTATTCCTCTAGTATTTCAGGTTCCAAAATATTTATCAGTCAGGGTTCAGCCAGAGAATCAGAACTAGTAGAGAATATATTAAGATATTTATTGCAGTAGATTGACTTATATAATTGTGGATCCAGCTAGATAAGTGTGAAATTCCTAGTGTAGAACATCAGGGACCCTTGGACATCAGGTGAAGTTGCTGTCCACAAACAAGTATCTTCTTCAGAGAAGCCTCAGCTCTGCTCTTTCAACTGATTGAAGCAGGCTAACCTGCAAGATTATCTAGGATAATTCTCTTACTTAAAGTCAATTGATTATGGACTTTAATCACATCTATAAAATACCTAGATTAGTGTTTGATTGAATAAATGGAAAACTGTAGCCTAGCTAAATTGGCATACACACAAAAAGACCATCTCATGTGTAAATGTATGTATGTATATTATTCATAGAATCTTGAAGGAACAATCAGCAATTTTTATTATTAAACCTACCATGCATATGTCAAATTTAGTTGTAAAATAATGGATCCTTTGACTTTCAAATCAGGTACAAGATAAGGCTGAATGCTATCCTTATTTAAATTTGACTTTGCTGTTAACGTTTTAATTGATGCAATAGATTTGAAATAGCAAAATTAAGAATGATTATAACTAATTTGGTTTGAACACCAGATAAAATTTGTAGTTGGTTGGATTTGGAGTCCATATTATATAACAAATATCTATCATTAAACACTAGACTTACATGCAGCACCAGGATGCCTACATACCTAAAATCGTTCGAGGTGCTAAACTTCACCTTGAATTCAGTCTAGGACATACACAGAGTGAAATCTACCGTCTTTAAATTACTCACTCTCTCTCTTTTCCTACTTCTTGCTAAGTATGTATTTCTGCTCCACAGTTTAAATATGTATACTCACATTAATAACTAATAAGAAAGCAAATGGATTTTTAGGTAAAGAGACATTAGGTCATATCTTCATACTAATTCTTAAGTTTAGACAAATTTTTTACATATGATTAATTTGGAACGAATATGGTAAAGAAAATCCCTCAAACCTCTCCTGTTACTTTTTCCCATATATTTATATTCCAGAAAACTGCCGAGCTGGGGAGGTGGCTTGCAGAGAATGATCTGCTCTAACACTGGAGGAAAAGTAGAGTAGCAATTGCTCATTGACAGTGCATCTATCTATCCCCCTGGTGGCCCCTCACAAAGAATGATTTGGTCTCTGACTTTAGAAATTTACCTATGAGAAATTTACCTTACCTATGAGAAATTTACCTAAGATTCAGGATCACTGTGTTTTTCAAAAAAATAAATCTCAATGTGTTTGATATGACTTTACTTTGTTGGTAAGATTTCAAGGATAATTCTTATTAGCAAAATATCTTAATTTCTAGTAAATCAATAAAAAGAGGGGAGTCCCTAAATTATAAATGAGAAAACTGAGGCATAAGGAAAAAACGGACAAGGTTAAAATGTTTTGAAAAGTAGTAATATAAAACTAGTATTTCTATAACGTATAAGGTATAACAAATTGGTATTTACAGAACATGGCTTATACATCTATCTGAAATGTATAATTATTTATATGAATATGATTATTTTGGAGTAAAAGCAATTATATATCACCTTTTTTTTTTTTTTTTTAAGATTTTATTTATTTGACAAAGAGACACAGTGAGAGAGGGAACACAAGCAGGGGGAGTGGGAGAGGGAGAAGCAGGCTTCCTGCGGAGCAGGGAGCCCGATGTGGGGCTCAATCCCAGAACCCCGGGATCATGACCTGAGCCAAAGGCAGACGCGTAATGCCTGAGCCACCCAGGCACCCCTAGATCACCTCTTTGGGTATAAATCTGTGGTTTTAGTCTTTTCCGTCAGTGAGTATGTGTGATATATAAAAGATAGAAAATGAATTATGATACAAATTTTTAAAAAAGAATGATTATAACTAACTTGGAATTTAATGTATTACTATTTTCCAAATCTAAAGAAGGGCACTGGACAAGACGAAAAAATTACCAATTGATACAGAGTGTCGGCATGTGTATATCAGTCACTCTCATGCATTGCATTGAGAATATTATATTGCATTGAGATTTTTTAAATGTACTCCACTGATCCCCAGCAAGTCTTTTTGGCTTAATTAAATAAATAAGATATGCATAAGACACATATAAAAAGAGTTATCATAGCACAAGTTACAACTTAGCTAGAAAAATGTAACTTTTCCACTTGTGCAATTATTTACTGACTTTTTTTTTTTAAATCCGTGAACTTTATTTAGGCTTTAGGAATTTAAAGATATGAGACCTCCATGTAATTTCTCAAAGCTTAATTTGTAGGTAACAATTAAATTTATTTTCTTAAAATCAAAGTATTTTTTGAATATATAATCTAATGGAATACTATTCAAATGCTAGGCAAAGAGAATACAATTCATAGAACAGTACATGAACCACAGTATTAAATAATATTAATTCATTTTCACCAATCTCAGTTTGTAATCATCTCAAATCATAATCCTCTCTACTTTTTCTTTTTTTGCTTTCTCTTTAGATGGCACTTCTCAGAGAACTATTAAATAATATTGAGGCAGCTGAGGTGTCAAAAAGTCCTACATGATTTAGACAATTTATGTAACCGACTCCAATTTACTTGGAAAGTTATTAAATAATTCAAAACATTCCTAAAATTGGCTTACTTTCAAAAGATTATATTGCCATCTAGGTGATTCATTGGACCACTAGCTGATCAAGAATTCTGGAGTTAATAATTGCATGATCTTGAAATAGTTTGCCTAGTAAAAGTGGGAGAGGGGCGTAGAAAAACTGTCAGTGACCATTTTGTTGAAATTTTTATCAATTTCATTGAAATTTAGATACATCTCCAGGGCTTTAGGATATTTGTCCTAAAACAAATATCATACCTCAAAACAAATATTTATTCGTACTTAAACAAGTTTTCTGTAAAGGTATCAAATTACTCAGTAATGGCAATCTTTGCTCAGTCCCATTTTTAATTCTTACAATATTATTTCACTAACTTCTTAGAAATTATTATAGTTTCACTTTTCTAATGAATATAATTTTACTTTATAAGCTAAAATGACTGAAGATTTAAAACTAAATCTTTCATTTGCATTACCCACATTTTGAGGGACTGAATGTGGCAGAGTATAATAATATACATCAAATGAAAAATCTACAGCTGCTATGACTATTTACCTCTAAAGGCTAGAACACCTTTTCAGAAATTTATTTTTAGCTACAAAGTTCATAATGTAGGTGATTTTATTTTTTACAAGTAGGAAAACATGGTAGTACTAATAAGAGCAAATTAGGATAAAGGAGAAGATACCTTCTGCCATAATTTGACACATAGGCAAAGCAGATCTAGAAAACTGTATAAGATTTAATAAAAATAAGATCTCAGTATCACCTTCTGATAGTATAAAAAATCATAATAAAACTTGCATTTTGTGTGTATAATATGTACATGAAGTTATATAATATTAAATTATTTTAAAAGTAATTTGATAAAAAATTATGAAACATAGCATGAAGTTACACCTAAGGTTATCTTTATAGTTAAATGTTATAGCTATCTTATTATAATTTTGAGTTCTTAACTGAACAGTGCATATCTTAGCATAATAAGTATGTTAAATACTAAATATTAAAAAAAGCCACACAGAAGTTTAATATGAAGAAGTAAGAACTAGACAGAGTTCTCTGAAGTATTGACTAATAGTATTATGAAAATGATGAATTAACACTAAGTTTTTTAGCATAGTCCTCTGCAGGACTAATAACTAGCACACTGTAGCTATTTAATAATGATGTGCAAAATGTATGATTAAAACACTGATTCAGAGATAATTATTTTCAAATTGGACTCAGACCAAATGACATTAAGTAATTTTAGAAGCCCGTGTTCATGCCTTCTTTAATTGTTATTTAAAATTTATTTAGCAAGCATAAAATGTGGGCTCTGTTTTAAGTTAGGATGGCATTGAAAATTGAATAGAATATAGTGGTTTACTCTAAAAAAATACTGCGAATGTTAATGGGGATGCCAATGTATTGGTTTTGTATGGCTGCTATAACAAATTGCTACAAACTTGGTGGCTTAAAAACAACAGAAATTTGTTTTCTTACAAATTTGGAGGCCACATGTTTGAAATTAAGGTGTCACCAAGGCCACATTCTCTCTGGAGACTCTAGGAGATAATTCATTTCTTGCTTCTTATAGCTTCTGGTTGATGCCAGCAATTCTTGGTTTATGGCTACCTCACTCCCAGTTTCTGCCTCCATCTTCACATCCCTCTGAATCTTGGTTTCTGTATTGAAATAACAATCTATGGGAAGATGAAGAACACTTGGAATAATGGTGGTATTCTCTAATATAGGGAATACTAGAAGTGGATTAGTTTTAGGGGAAAAGATCAAGTTCCATTTGCTTATGTTGAAATAAGATTTATTTATGACATCTAGGAAGATATTTTAAGTATGTAGTTAGATATTTTGGCCTGGAGATTAGGTATAAATATGTGGGTCTTCTGATTACAGATGTTAATTTAAATCATAAGCATTTTGATATTCTAAATTAAGATGAGACAGTGCAAGTAAAGCAACCCTGGGGCCAAACCTTGAGGATCAGTTACTGGTTGAATAACAGAACATGAGTTTACAAAGGACAGAGAGAAGAATGGCAAAGAGAATTAAGAAAGAAATATGGAAAGTTGATTAGAGGAGACAATGGGATATATTGTTTAAAGGAGGAAGTAGCAAGGATTGTCTAATGATGCTGAGAGGTCAAGTGAGATTAGTAGTCAGAATGTCCATTGGATTTAGCAATATATATAGCTTTGCTGTGATCACAACAAGCTATACCTATGGGAGATGAATGAGGAAATCAAAGTACTGAATGGGAGATTAAGAAATAAGGATTGGAAAGGCAAACTTTAGTTTTTGAGGAGGCCAGAAAGGCTATAACTGGAGTGATATATGAATTTGTTGTGTATCGTATTGTTTGTTTTTAATAACAAGGACAAATGTGACCAAAAAAAAAAGAAAGATAACCTGAGGAATCAAAATGAGAGACAGTGGCTTGGTATACATAAAAAGGAAAGGGAAATGGGTAGTTCCTGTAAAAGAAGAGTGGAAGCCTCAGGACAGGATGTTATTTTGTCCTTAAAGAGGATGTCAGACAGTCCTTTATTAAAACTAGATAGTAGAAAATAATACATACTCGGATGCATGTATGTTTGCAGCTTAGCATTGAGAATACAAGGGGTGGCTGATATTCTCTTTTGTTTGTTTAAGTATACAGAGGGGTTGGGAAAGGGTTAAGAAAATAAGTGGTAAGCAGGAACAATAGAAAATGTGTGAAGTAATAATTGTTAAATAACATAAACTAATATACAATTTCAAGGTATTCTTGGGGGGCGGTTGTATAAGTAGGTTTCTGTGTATGATGTGACTTTTTCATAAGTGCTTGCTGCTCCAATATATATGACAACATAAGGATATTTAGGTTTTTGTGAGATGGAGTTTCATCCAGATGGTTAGGAAAAAAGCCTTTGGTCAAGAGTGTTATCAAAATGATTATGTATTGGGCGCCTGGGTGGCTTAGTTGGTTAAGTGTCTGCCTTCCCCTTAGGTCATGATCCTAGGGTCCTGGGATCTAGCCCTGCATAGGGTTCCCTGCTCAGAGGGAAGTCTGTTTTTCCCATTCCCTCTGGTGCTCCCCCTGCTTGTGCCCTCTCTCTCTCTGTCAAATAAAGAAATAAATAATATCTTTTAAAAAATAAAGAAAGAATGAAGGACTATGGACTCTGAGAAACAAACTGAGGGTTCTGGAGGGGAGGCAGGTGGGAGGATGGGTTAGCCTGGTGATGGGCACATACTGCATGGAGCACTGGATGTTATACGCAAACAATGAATCATGGAACACTACATCGAAAACTAATGATGTAATGTATGGTGATTGACATAACATAATAATAAAAAAAAGGGTAAAAAAAGAATAAATAGAAATGGAATCCATTTGATAGTTGATTTAAATAAATAATATTATTGACTGTTAAATAAATAAATAAGAAAAAAATGATTATGTATTAACTCTATAACAGTACAAAGAGAAATGTAGAAAGATGAGTCCTGAGGTAAGTTTAGATAAAATGAAGGAGACAATAAATAGGCAATGAACAAGTGGGTTGTATATACCTAAAGACTACCTAAAAACATATAGAAATATTTCCTGTAGGATTGCATTGTATGTAGTTTGGAAATAGCAAAAAAGACTTGGCTCTGTCTGGATCTCTTAGAATCCTATTAGGGGCTCAATGACCTAACACCCTGTGAGGCATCTCAAACAAGCTTGATTCAGAAAATTTTAGTAGATGAGGCCCTATTCAGTACAGTATTTACCCAGAGGAAGATAAAATGTAGTTCAGATATTTCCAAAAATTATCTAAATAATACTGGAAGAGCCTGGTAAGAAATTCCACTTATGGTAATTTGGACAAATTAAGTTAACTGAAAAAGCATCCAACTGTAGAACATCAAAAATGCTGGGTAAAGTAAAATACACCTCCCTTTTATCTAAACTTACAATAAAACAAGTGAAATAATCACAGACTAAAACCAAAGTGGAGTCAAGATTCCAAAGTGGAAACATACATTTGAGACTCTATGGATATTAGATCCTTTGCCGTAACCTAATACCTCAGCATTATGTTTTAATATACATAAAGGACAGACTCTTAACTATAGAGCATAAACTGATGGTTATCAGAGGGGAGGTCGATGAGGGGACAGGTTAAATAGATGATGTTAATTAAGGAGTGCACTGCTTGTGATGAGCACTGGGTGTTGTATATAAGTGTTGAATCACTAAATTTACACCTGAAACTAGTATTACCCTGTATGTTAACTAACTGGAGTTTAAATAAAAACTTAAAAAAAAGAAAAGACAAGGTCTTGGATGTACTAATGGTAGAGACTCCTTTATTTGTATGTATCTGAATGAACAGAGCATCAATGAGAGAGTAGGCAGGAAAATCTTGGCACCCGGAAGAGAAGACAATCTTCTTTTTTTTTTTTTTTTACACTCTGACCTTAAACATTTTATTTTTTTATTTATTTTTTTATTATGTTATGTTAATCCCCATACATTACATCATTAGTTTTTGATGTAGTGTTCCATGATTCATTGTTTGCATATAACACCCAGTGCTCCATGCAGAACGTGCCCTCTTTAATACCCATCACCAGGCTAACCCATCCTCCCACCCCCCTCCCCTCTAGAACCCTCAGTTTGTTTTTCAGAGTCCATAGTCTCTCATGGTTCATCTCCCCCTCCGATTGCCCCCCCTTCATTCTTCCCCTCCTGCTATCTTCTTCTTCTTCCTTTTTTTTTTTTAACATATAATGTATTACTTGCTTCAAAGGTACAGATCTGTGATTCAACAGTCTTGCACACTTCACAGTGCTCACCATAGCACATACCCTCCCCAAGAAGACAATCTTCTTAAACTCAGGTCTATATAGGAAAAAAAAAAAAAAAAGTTCTTCTACAAATCTGTAATTTTTATGCTGCATTCACACTGGTGTAAGGTTTAATATACTACCTGAATGGTCTGGCTTAGAAACTAAATTAAAGTGGTCTCAAGTTGGTAATAAACACAGATGCCTAAATAATGCAAGAGCAAATCCTCTCTGGAAAAACAGATCTAGTCAAGCCCTCATGATCCCTGACAATGACATCGAATGTGAGTTCACAATAAAACATTTTAAAACATGGGGAAACAAGTTGATATAAACAGGAACAAAGAGAATGGAGTCTGCAAGTACTTCAGATATTAGAATTTCCACATACTAATGTTAGAATACAAGAAAAATAATGGAAAAACATATAAGGCAAACACTAATAATAAGAAAGCTAATATAGCTATATTAGTGTGAGAAAAAATAGATACTGTGGCTAAAGACCTAAAAGGGATGCAGAGTATTTGCTTAATGATAAAGAGTTTAATGCAGTAAGAAACTACACTTAAAAGTTTATTAAAAACTGCTTCAATTTAAAACTTTGGTAAAGAATAAAAATAATCTCAAATTATGTAAGACAAAATTTTGCAGAAGTGTGGAAAAATGGACAAATGAACTTGCATGTGGAGATTTAAAAATTTCTCTGGAGCAACTGATAGGTTAAACAGGTAGTTTAGTAAGGATCAAAGGATCTTAAAATTTATCATTAATGAGCTTGATCTGAAGACATATGCATACATACTTACACAATAAACTTTAAAAACTTATTTCAAGCACATCACATATTGAACAATTAAAAACTGATCGCCAATTGAAAGGATACAAAACTAAAACCCTATAACTATAATAAAATTATTAGTTTGGAAATTCATTTAAAATATAATGAAAACTTTCCATCCTAATGGGATTCAGCTGAAGCACTATTTAAAGTAAAATTTAAATATAGTTCATGTATGTGATAATCAAAGGACTAAAATTTAATGACCAAAAGATCCAACCTAATAATTTAGAAGGAAAGGCCAATGCAGCAAATGAAAGAAAATAGAAGAAAGAAAAAGATAAACATAATACCAGAATTGTGTAGCCAAATATTGCTTCTTTGAATGTTAAGTATTTTGGTGAATTCGATAATACAGAAAAGTAAAATGTATTAGAAAGCATTAGGGAGACATAGGTACAAATATAGGACAGATTAAGTGACATAGAAAGAAAAATAGAAACACAGTTTTGCTTATAAACTTGAAAACTTAAATTGTAATAGTCTAATTGTTATTATCAAACATATCAAGAAGGAATTGAAAAATTAAATATTTTTAGAATTTAGAATTTTATAAAATTGAAAAATTGATGCTCATATAGAAATCAAATCACTAATTAAAAATTGTCATGGACAGCATCCAAGCAAAACTAGGTGACAATGTGTACATGAGAATATTAAAATAGGAATAAGCGGAGATCAAACACGGAACAGCAAAGGGGAGCCTGGGTGGCACAGTTGGTTGAACATCCAACTCTTGGTTTTGGCTCATGTGCTCAGGTCCTGATCTCAGGGTTGTGAGATCCAGCCCTTCATCTGGCTCTGGTACTCAGCGCAGAGTCTGCTTGAGATTCTCTCTCCCTCTCCTGCTCCTGCTCTCTCTCTCTCTCTTTCCCTCTAAAATAAATAAATAAATCTTTAAACAAACAAACGAACAACGAACAGCAAGGCGATGATATATCAACAACTGTGAGGAAAAAGTAGTAGGAAGACAGAGATTTTTGAAGGACTTGATAACTAGAAAACACAGAGATTTCTAATAGGTACTCACTTCCAAAGTAAAGGATCATAAATGCTTGTGGAAGTCTCAGCAGGCCAGTCTGATAAGAGCAGCACAAAATGTGAGGGGCTTTGCAGGCTACAATTCCCAACACAAATACTTATACTAAGACCAAATTCCTGGGAGTAAAATTCAAAGAGAAAAGAGAACATTAAGGCCAATTGAAAAAGAAAGTATAGATAAAAACAAAAGGGAAGAAAACAAGGCACATTTTAGAAATTATAAAGACACATTTTTTAATTGTTTGTGATTACAACAGAAGAAAGAACAATGAAGCTAAGGAAAACTATCTTCTCTATACTGATTATTTCCTTCTTCGAGTATGGGTCTGGGGTTTCTCAACCTACACACTATTGACATTTGGACCAGACAATTCTTTATTGTGGTAGGCTATCCTATGCATTGTAGGATTTGTAGCCATATCCTTGGTCTTACCCACCAGCTGCCATGGCAATTCACCAGTTACAATAACCAGAAATGTCCGTAGACATTTCCAGATGTCCTTGGGTGATAAAATTATCCTTATTAGAGAGATCATCTCACCAAAGCGTAATAGAAAAGAATTGTGGCTGAATGTCACAAGTTATTGCCAGAACAAAAGGGAGAAAAGAGAATGAGAGAATGCCCTTATCCACAGTGAAGGCACATCAGAAAGATGTGTCCACAAAACACATACTCAAAAGAAGCAAAAAGAAGTTAAAAGCTATAAAAAAAAGCATAAATAACAATTAGGAAAATTTCAGAAATGAGAGGACAAAAGGATGATCTGAATAGGAAGCTGACAAAACTCAGATAAAACTTTTTGTGAAAAATTAAATATAATTTCATAAATGAAGGCTAAAGTAGAAGGAATATAAGAATGAAGAAACACCATGGCAGTGGGAGTGGACCCATGACCATGAGATTTACTGATGTATTACATATCACACCATTCAGAAGACTAGGGGATTCCTCCAGAGTTAATACTGCCATCGTGGGAAGAGCCAGGGAAACCCCATTGCAGCATTAAAATGTAAAAGTGCATGTATAGACCAAATAAGGTATACCATATCCTTTGCATTAGCCTAAAAACCTAACATTTAAAATGTAATAATAAAATTGAGGATTATTCTAAGGCAAAATTGCCAAGCAAAATGAAAAATATTTTTTCCTTTAGCTTTTCCATCCGTATTTACATTGATTGTTTCCTGGGTTATTATTATTTCAGCTCAGCTTCAATATGTTCTTTACACTCTTAATTTGTTTTACGGGTTACCAGCTACATAGTAATCTGAATAATGTTCATTATTATCAGTTTGCTGAGTGGTAAAATTTAATAGGATGATATTGTATGCTTTTAATATTTCTGTTTAATATATATCACTTTACTAGAATTCTTCCAAAACTATTGGTTAGGCAAAATAATTTTCTTAGCTAAGAAATTCTCTAATACTAATTGGGTGGGGGTGCACATTGGGTTAGAGGTACTTGATGAAATTAAAAATTATACAATAGTAGTTGACACTTTAAAGCATTGCCTTCCAACAATGGTCAGACTAAACAGATACTGAATTATTAAATATTCTTTAAAATAAAGGAAAGATATTCTAATAATTAGATATATTCCAATAAAGATATTCCAGTTAGACAAAGATATTCCAATACCTAGGAATGTATGTTATAATGAAGACCTTTATTCTGAGAAAATTGTCTCCATTGTGTGATAAAAACTGCTATCTTCTTGGAAAGTGTACAGATGCTGACAATAAAGAATACTCTTCTAAAACTAGAAGGCATGCTGTAGTAAAAACTGCATTATGGTGATAGGAAAAGAAGGATCATCTTTGGAAACTAAAATAGAGTGTACAAAACATCAAAGTTTAGGGACATGGACCACAAAGTTTAGTTAAAAAAATAAGTTAGATATGAAACAGCAAGACATGCATCAAGTAAGTAAGCCCCGCATGTATACAGATTTAATATGCCAAGCTTATTCAGTTGCTTTGTTTAATGTTATTACTATATCAACTAACTAGCTTATTAATTTCTACTGATTTTTGAGTATTTGAAATGAAACTCTTAAAGAAATATTTTGTAGGAAAATGACATCACAAAATCGTCATGTGCCAATGGAGGAAAATTTGTTGAAGCATGTACTACTGCTGTGTTAAAGGTCAACTCCAAGTCCCAGTTCAACCGGCTACAGTTTAGAAACCCAACTCTGCATCCGTGTGTAACTTGAGAGCTCTGTGCACCAAAGGGAACTATCTTTCTAGGAGTGAAATTAAGGAATTATGACAGAGCAGAATAAAATTATGTTATTTTTTATTTAAAGAGAAAATCAATAGTTTTCTAATAGATATTTTCTTCCTAGAACAGTATGATGTCTTATGGAATGGTCTCACTCATCTCTTACTTATCAGTGTTTTCTATGAAACAATAGTCATGATACCTCCAACATATTTTTACTTTGGATGTGTTTGTCTTTTTATTTTTTTAAATTCACACTAACATTTTTAAACATACTCTAAACAAAAGAAATGTTAGAAAAACATGCATTCATAGGGAATTTTGGATATAATTTCAACACCCAGTTTATATTAAAGAAATGTATCTGAATTTGAAAAGGCAGTTGTGTTGAAGTCAAGGAAAGAACAGATTTTTAAAATAGTCATACATTATGAATGTTTAAAATCACCTAGCTATTCACAGCTTGTGAAATTGTTGGTTTTATTTTGTAAAAAAAAGTCCTCTCAACTACGCTCAGTGTTGAATGGATGTGAAAGAATAACATTTGAAAAAATGAAGTATTTATTAATTATTTATTTGATGGTACATGATACTAAGCCTTTCTGGAAAATTAATACAAATCATGGATTTTCTCACATAGGCATAATAAGAAATTTGTTTAAAAATTGTCCAAGAGGAAATTGGTTATAATCTGTGAGAAGGACCTTTGTTAAAGATTCAGCTTGAACAGCTTTATATGAACCTCACAGAGGGCATTTTTGCCCTTAAATCCTCAGATACTGTCAACGGCTTTGTCTGTTCCTTGTGACTGACATGTCAGCTTTCATTTCTGAATCTCAAAATCCCTGATGAATCTATATTCTTTCTGGTTCCTGATATCTCAATCTCACTCAAAGATAAAACAATATTTTGCACAACTTTTGGCAAATAGACTTTTAAAAAATTAGGATGTATTTAACTACCAGTTTGTACTTCTACATTTATATTCCTTCCCTTCCTTCCTTCCTTCCTTCCTTCCTTCTTTCCTCTCTCTTTCTTTCTTTTTTTTTTTTTCCTAAGTGCTGAGAAGAGAAAGCAGTCAGGTGAACAGTGATATGTATTTTTAAATGCCACCACCTACACCTTTCCCTTTTCACTGGACTCTCTCCACTACTAGTAGTGGATTCAGCATCAAAAGTGAGGCCAAAAAATAGGCTGAATGTAGAACTAGATCTTTGCTCTCCTCTGCCTCAGGAAAAAACACTTCAGCAAAGCCAATAAATCAGATATCATGTGCTAAGTGTCTCTAGCAAGCAAACTACTAGGTGAAGTTATCTGGGATAAACACAAAGTATTAAGAAGCAGCATCCTTTGTTTTGAAGAACTTATGTTTTGGCTATAAAAATTTATAAAAGGAGACAACTAAGATATAAATAGACAATAATATATGGATGTATGTGTGTATGTGTCCAGAAAGTAAGAAGTGCTTGAGGAATGGTATAACCATGTTAAAACGATATAGAAATAAATTTGCATGGGATATACTTACCAAATAAAGAATTTGAGTATCAACATATGCAATAACAATGACAGATTATAATCTATGGAATAAAGTAAGATTCATATGTCTATACTCATATAAATAAATGAATGAATTAGTGAGGGAAAAGAAAAAGTTCTTTCTTATTGTAGAATGCCAGCTAGTAAAATGTATAAAAACCGGTGGAATTAGAGAACCACCAAGTGGCAACCAAAATAGTTACAGTTGACAAGGGAAAAATCATCAGTGGTTGCTAAAATTGTTGGATCAAAGTATGAGAGATAGAACTTTGTCTAGTTTCAGAGCATCTTCTCGCAGTACATTCATTAATTATAGACATGAAATTGGTAACTTACTGTGGAGAAACCTGACAGATTCCACCTTAACCATGTGGCCAAAATAAATATCACCAGTAATGAAAGAAATCAAAATCTTGCATCACCTGATAAAAGATAATGAAAAATACAGTTCTGGTAAGATATAATGAAAAGAACATACTCCTGTGATATTCTTGTCAAAAATTCATAACTAGAATCTAAGCAAAGGAAGGGTAAGGAGAGACATCAGAAAAACCTAAACTGAAATACTCAACGAAGTGACAACCTTGTAGTCTTCAGAATATTAAGATTATGAAAAATATGGAAGACTGAAGAATTGTTCCAGATTGAAGGTGGCTAAGGACACATGACAGTAAATACTAGGTATGATCCTGGATGGATCCTTTTGCTATAAAGTTCTTTATTGGATAGGAGGTAAAATTTGAATGGAGTTTATAGATTAGGTATTAATATGATTATCAATATTATTTCCTGATTTATGGTTATGCTATACATATATTTAAATATTTTTAAAAGCAGTTTTAGTTTCTTTTCACAGCATAATAGAGAAGGTTCAGAGATATCTCCTATACCGCCTCCCCCATTAATAACATCCTTTATTAGAGTGATATACATTTGTTATAATTGATGAACCTACGTTGAAACATCATAATCAACAAAAGTCCCTACTTTGCATTAGAGTCCACTCTTGCTGTTGTACATCCTCTGGGTTTTGACAAAGAAGGTACAATGACATGTACCTACCATTATAGTATCATACAGAGTATCTTTACTACCCTAAAATGCACTGTATGCATTTACCCCTCCCTCCCTCCCTCCTATCTTTCTGGAAATCATGGATATTTTTTATTATCTCCATAGTCTTGCCTTTTCCAAAATGTCATATAGTTGTGATCACAATATGTAGTTTTTTTCAGATAGACTTCTTTCACTTAGTAATATTCATTTAAGGTTCCTCCATGTTTTTTCATGCTTGATAGCTCATTTCTTTCTAAAGCTGAATAAAGCTCCTATAAACATCAGTGTGCATATTCTTGTGGACAAAAGTTTTCAGCTCCTTTGGGTAAATACTAGTGAATGTGATTGCTGAGTCATATGGTAAGAGTTTGTTTCGTTTTCTAAGAAACTGTCAAGCTGTCTTCCAAAGTGGCTGTATCATTTTGCATTTCCACCAGCAATTAATAAGAGTCCCTCTTATTCCACATCCTTACCAACATTTGGTGTTGTCAGCATTTCAGATATTGGACATTCTAAGGTGTGTCATAGTATCTCATTGTTTTAATTTGCGTTTCCCTGATGACAAATGCAACATTGTTTCATGTGCTTATTTGTCATCTGTATATCTTCTTTGGTGGGATGTTAATGTCTTTGACCCATTTATTAATCAGTTTGTTTTCTTATTGTTGAGTCATTTTTTTTTTTTAAAGATTTTATTTATTTATTTGACAGAGAGAGAGACAGTGAGAGCAGGAACACAAGCAGGGGGAGTGGGAGAGGGAGAAGCAGGCCTCCTGCCGAGCAGGGAGCCCGATGCGGGGCTCGATCCCAGGACCCTGGGATCATGACCCGAGCCGAAGGCAGACGCTCAACGACTGAGCCACGCAGGCACCCCTGTTGAGTCATTTTTTAAAGATTTTATTTATTTATTTGACACAGAGAGTGTGCAAAAGCAGGGGGAGCTGCAGAGAGAGGGAGAAGCACGTTCTCCACTGAGCAGGGAGAACGGTGGGGCTTGATCCCAGGACCCTGCATCATGACCTGAGCTAAACGCAGACACTTAACCAACTGAGCCACCCAGGCACCCCTTATGGTTGAATTTTAAGAGTTCCTTCTATATTTTAGATAACATTCCTTCACCAGATGTGTCTTTTGTAAATAGTTTCTCTCAGCTTGTGGCTTGTCTACTCGTTATCTTGAATATCTTTCATAGAGAGGAAATTATTAAGTTTGATGAGGTTCAGTTTATCAATTCTTTCTTCCATGGATTGTGACTCTGGTGTTGTTTTGCATCTATGTTTATCAGAGAGATTGGTCTGTAGTTTTATTTTATTGTAATGTCTTTGTCTGTTTCGTGTTAGAGCAATCCTGGCCTTACAGAATAATTTAGGAAGTATTTCCTCTGCTTTTATCTTCTGGAAGAGTTGGTCAAGAATTGGCATAATGTATTCCTAAATGTTTTTTTTTTTTTAAGATTTTATTTATTTATTCATAAGAGACAGAGAGAGAGGCAGAGGGAGAAGCAGGCTCCCCGCTGAGCAGGGAGCCCGATGCAGGACTCGATCCCAGGACTCTGGGATCATGACCTGAGCCGAAGGCAGACGCTTAACCATCTGAGCCACCCAGGCGCCCTGTATTCCTAAATGTTTGATAAAATGTTATATATTGTAATTTTGGCATTATTCTAGCTATTTGTGGTTCTATGGTTTTACCACTTAAGTCCCAGAATGTCATTTCTGCCCTATTCTGTTGGTCAAGTGAATTAGTATTCCTGGACTAGATTTAAGGTTTCTTTGATATGCTGACTTTCAGCTGTGAAGAAGATAGACAAATAAAGGGTTAAGTTGAAGCTTTGATTTGGTTTGGGGGGGAATTATAATTAAAAACAAAATCTCCCAACCCAGAAATCCTTTCCATAAAGGTAGTAGCGAAAGAAAATACTTTTATTATTGAATAAGCATTAAACCAGAATGTGATGCTTATCACAGGCAGTTCATTAAGAAATTGAACAGAGAGAAAGGAATCTCCCTCCCTTTTGTGGGCAAGCATATGCAACCCATTGCATACATGATCATGATTGAAGAATAGCTAGTTCTCAGGTAAGAGAACCTGATAGCACTATCTGTCACACATAGTTTATTCAAATTTATGTGGTAATTAGGGTGACCACCTGTGTTAGCATATTGAGTCTACCCAGAGGAAAAACGAACTTCTCATAATTTTATATGAATTTTGCAACCTGGAGCAAGGAGCCTATTGAAGTTCAGCTCCTAACTGCCCCCCAAACTGGGAAGTAGGGGTCCTATATTCCTTCATGATTACATTTCAAGGTGATGGCTCCTGGGTTTTTAAGAAAGACATTCTTGGTTCACAAAACTCACAAAAATCCCATTTTCTTTTCAAATAATTTATATGCATTTCAAAGAAAGGAGAAATTACTTACAATTTTAAGTTTTCTTATGTAAATACTCTTAGAAAAAGGAGGGGAAGGGGGTATCTTCCCTTACTTTCAAAAGATGATTAAGCCTCTTATTTTAAATTTTTGTTTGTTTTTTCAGTTAATGGTTGGCAAAATGTCACAGAAAACTTTCTAATCCAGGCTGGTACATAAAATTTTGGGGAAGGGACATCCACTATATGGTTAAATTACTCTGCATCTCTCCAAGTCATGATCCCCAAGTTTGAAACTCTACGTCAGCTGATTTATATTTTCTCTTAATTTTAACTATAGAGGCTTAATTTTCTTCCATTTTCAAATATGTTTTTGGTTATTCTGTCTCTTATTTCAGAATTTTCTTTTGTATATTACAAATGTGTCTGGAACTTCCAATTATCCATGTTTGATCTATTTCCAAGTTTCTTAAGTACCCTGCTTGTTCCTCTAAATTTACCCGAGCTTGTGTAAATTATTGAAATCCCATAAATCTCTCTTAATCTAGCAGATATTGGATGGGCTTAATTCTTTCTTTATAAACTAAAGACTTCATGATTATTCATTCCCTAATTAAAAAACATTCATATTACTGTTCTTATGAAGTGTTTCAGTCAAAGTCATGGGAAACAACTATTATCTTTTGATGAGCTATTGAGAACAGTAGTGAATAAAACAGATATAAAAAATAAGGGAAAATAATAAAAGTGAACTTTCAGACATTTTAAATGTTAATATGGTTGGTCTTTTACTTAAAAATTAAAAGAGACTTATTGAGAAACTGCCAAATATATATGGACATATCCAGTATTTTGAGACATAGAAAGGTTTTAAATAGGAACTATGTAGCGATGCTTCATTAGTGTGTTCTCTGTAGAAAATGTCCTTTCATAGTAAGTCAGCTGAATTAAAAAAAAATCTTCATAATTCTGATGAAGCAGACTGCAGCTGCATGAAAAAATATTTTAATCAGGAGCATCTATTTGTTATGGGCCAATTGAAGCATAGTCAACCCAAGGGAAATTTATGAAGTCTATCAAGTTTATTGTCCATGTACAATCTCTTCTTTCTTTCCTGCTACGAGATTGCTAACCTCAATTTCAAAGAATGCCCTATGTTTTTATCATTTTATACTTATCTATGAAAATTGGGGAAGACACTGATAAGTAGTTATTTATAGATTATGACTGTTGTAGACTGACATAAAGATCTTCCATTAAACAGGTCTTTAAGGGGCACCTGGGTGGCTCAGTCGTTAAGTGTCTGCCTTCGGCTCAGGTCATGATCCCAGGGTCCTGGGTTCGAGCCCCTCATCGGGCTCCCTGCTCAGCGGAAAGCCTGCTTCTCCCTCTCCCACTCCCCCTGCTTGTGTTCCCTCTCTCGCTGTGTCTCTGTCAAATAAATAAATAAAATCTTTAAAAAAAAAAAAAAAAAACAGGTCTTTAAATGTTAAATAATGGATTAAAGGATTTTGCTTTGCTTACTCCTCCTCCCACTCCTCACACTCCTCCTGCCACACTTCCTCCTTCTCCTCTTTCCCTTCCTCTTCCTTCTTGAAGGTAAAATACTACTAGGAGATGAGATGTTAGGATGGTAGATAGAAGGAAACCCTGAAGTTGTAGTTGATTTTTCTTAATTATAAAGTATACACACTCAAACAAAATGAAGTGAGCCTGCATGGTCATTCAAAACAACTGATTATTGTTTTTGTGCATATGTACTTGTGAATGTGTATGCACATAGTTTACTTGTAGTATGTTTATGCTTGCTTATAAATATTCACATGTATTTTTGTGTTAGTTATATATTGCTTCTGTAGCAAATTACAACACATTTTGGATTAAGTCAACACAAATTTATTTTATAGTTCTAGAAGTTAGAAGTCTAAAATGGGTCAGTAAGCAACCTTTCTTCTGGAGGCTCTAAGGAAGAATCCAGTCTGTTTCCTTGTCTTTTTTCTAGCTTTTAGAGGCTACATGCATTTCTTGGCTCCTTTGACCTCTGTTCCCATCATATGTCTTCTTTCCCTCTGCTTTTATTATCACATTGCCTTCTCTATCTGTGACCTTCTTGACTGTCTCTTAATAGGGACCCTTTTAATTACATGAGTCTACCTAGATAGACTACCAAGATAGTGGTTCCATTTCAAGTTCCTTAACTTAATCACATCTGCAAAGTTCCTTTTTCCATGTAAGGTAAGATATTCACAGGTTCTGGACACATTTGTGGGGCCAATCATTCATCCTACCACAATTTTGAAAAAAAATTACATTTTAAATAAAAATTGCAAATAATAACACAAAAAATCTATGTATCAACCAAAAATGAAGAGATAATATTATTTTATCATAACATATTCAGGATATGAGTTATATAATGGAGTATTATAGATAGAGATCCTTGGAGCACCTCCTCACTTCTATTCCCCTATTCTCTTCAGAGCCATTCCCCAAATTGAGTTTCACAAGTAAATTTCTAGTTTATAGTTAATGGACATTTTCAACGTGGTGTTGATCTTTAATTTTTATTTGGATGTAATAAAGATGTGTAAATCTTTTTTTGTCTACCAAAGATAATTACTTTTTTAGCATAATTGAAATTGAGCTTTTTTTCTCCCTGAAGCTAATTAGATGATAACATTAGGTTATTATTATTTTATTATATTGTTAACATCAGTGTGATTATAGAAAAGAAATATTAAAAATTTAAATATTAAAAAATTTAAATAAAATTGGCTGGACAATCACTTCCTTTATATAATACTTAGATTTTATATATACCACTATCTGTGAATAGTTATTCTAATTAAGATTATAGCTATCTTTTTAAAGGCAAATGCTGTAAGTTGATTAATATTACAACTGATATAACATTATTTTGATTTATATTTAACTAGTTTCTTGTTGTTCTTCTTTATTGTTTATGTTATGGTTTATGTTTTTAATTACATTTTCTCCTTTCCAGGTTAATATTAGAAATATTTTCATCATTTTCCAAAATAACACTAAAATATCCATTTGGCATATTTGAATTAGATTGCATTAAAATAATACTTTACTTTTTGAAGTATTAAGGTAATAACATATCCAGAAAAAAATCATTTGTCTCTCCATTTTGAAGTAAATTTCCTCCTTGAGAAAGTCATGTTGTTCTTGGCTTGTTTTGCTATCATATAACATAATTAATATATTAATAGATTTTAGAGAAATATTGGCGGAGATGCAACAAAACCACGGTTGTATATGAAGTTAACTAAAATAATAGAAGAGAAATATAGTTAACTTATAATTCAAGAAAAATGATAAGCTGACTATATATTAAAATATTACACTGTGACCTAGAAAAATCAACACAGTAATTTACACACAGGAATATGCTACTAAATTTAGGCAGTAGATAAAAGGGCACTGGAAGAATGGGACAAAATAATTGCAAACTACATATCTGAGGAGGTGTTATTGCCCGAACAGAAGAAAAAAGAATTATTGGCAAAGATGTGGAGAAATTGGAACTCTTGTACACCGTTGGTGGGATTATAAAATGGTGCAGCCTTTAAGTATGGAAGTTCCTCAAAAAATTAAAAATAGAACTACCATGTGACCCAGCATTCCTACTTCTGGATATTTATCTAAAAGAATTGAAATCAGGATCTCAAAGAGATACTTGCTCACCCATGTTCATTTCAGCATTTATATTCACAATAGCCAACTTGTGGAAGCAACCTAAATGTTCACCAAGGGTTGAATGGATTAAGATAATGTGTTATATACTTACAAGAGAATATTATTCAGTCTTAGAAAAAGAAGGAGGGAAAAAAAAAAAAAAGAAGGAGGTCCTGTCATTTGCAACAACATGGGTGAACCTGGAGGTCATTATGCTACATGAAATATTAGCCAGTCACACAAGGATAAGCACTACATGATTCCACTCATATGAGGTATCTAAAGTAGTCAGTCATAAAAGCAGAAGGTAAAGTGGTGGTTGCCAGGAGCTGTAGGGGAAGAAAATGGGAAGTTGCTGTTCAATGGGCATAAAATTTCAGTTATGCAAGATAAAGAAATTCTAGAGATCTGCTATACAATATTGTGGTTATATTTAACAATACTGTGCTGTATAGAAACTTGTTAAAAGGGTAGAGTGCATTTTTTTTTTTTACCACAAAAAGTGTCATTTAATCAGTTATAAGTATTATATCAGATAGTGAAACATGATTAACACTGTGAATGACACACAGAATATAGTGTAGAATAATAATAGACCTATCTCCAACACCATTATCATTTCCATAATTACTGTGATTTGTATTACAAAAATATCAGGTTCATAGTGAATTAAAGATACATGGTTTTAGATATACCTATCATTTAAAGTAAGTTCTTGCAATGATTAAAAGGTTTATACTACCTAAATAATTTTCTAAATTTTTCTAATATGTAAACATTTTATAGTTTAGACTCTTGTATTATAATATTTGAATTTCAAACTACTTCAGAGAAAAAATATAAAATTAATTTTACTCACAAAGAAATAATGATAGAAATTTGATTGAAGGCACTGAATTATGATGTCAAAAATGAGCAGTCAAATCTAAAATGATTTATCATAAGATTACAACTTTAGTATGTAATTTCACCTGGATATAGCTGTTTGAAATGATGTATTTGGAAAATAAAGTAATAGAAAATATTTAAGTTGGAACAATGAAATGAGTAAGAAGTGTCTAAATGAATTTGAAATATGGCAACTTCAGTGTATTTATTTTTATATATAAAACTGAAGATAATATATAGTTGGAATTCATAAAATAGGGGTGATAAAAAGAATCCAAAATAATCCCTTACAAAAAAGCAGTACATATTTATACATTCTGCAACTATCTTACTTTATAACCACAGATCTTTTAATCTAAATGGAAGTTTTCAAGAGAATAGCTCTTATTCTTAGACTCTAGAAAAGAAACATAGAGCTAGCCACTATCATATAATCTTAAATATTTAAAATTGAAGCAATTCATGTCAACTCCTAAGAAAGAAACCCATGTTTAGTACATTTTGAAATGCTGTTTCTAGAGTAAGCCCACTATATTTTTATATTCTCAAAACTCATTGATATCATTAATAATGGATATGTACTCTTGGTATAATTTTCCTAAAACATCATATTTGTAGCAACAAATGACATGTGGAGATTAACAATGCTTGGTAATATGTATCACATTATAATAATTAATTATGTGAAAGATAATTAAGATCATAAAATAACCCACAGCTTATATAAATTATTTGGTAATGAGAGACACTTTAATACACATTTTTTATTTGTGATATTTGCTGTTAAAAGATGGAGGAGAGACAGTAAAGTATCTTCCAGACTGAAAAGGCACTTTGAGACTGAAAAATGAAGCAAGCCACTCCATACCATTTACACAGAGTTCAATTCATGGTAACTTACTGACAGGGAGGTCTGGTGGATGGACTATTCAGGTGCTACACAGCTTTCTCTGCCCAGTCCAGACCTCAGCCTTCGCTCTATAGCGAGGGAGTCATTGTGGTGATGTCAGAGAGTAGTTACTTAAAGTGGCACCTTCTGTGTGGCACTGTAGGGAGGATCAGAACAAGCATTTTCGCATCCTGATCAGGGCATACATTAACCTCCAAAGGGCCTGGAATATAAGCTCGAAAGAGGTTCATTGTGCTGACATGAACAAGATAGAGGGCCAAAGATCGAGTCAGTAGTTTCAGCACTCCTTCACTTGTCAGAGAAATGGGAGAAAAATAAATTAATTATGATTGTTCCATTCACTTTAGGTAGTAAACTAGGTGGAATCAATGCCAGAAGGAAAGATACTTATCCTCAGGTAGATTTGTGGAATAAATGGAAATACATATAAATGCAATATACTTCACATTTAACAGGGTACAATCTGGATGGAAGTTGACCTTCTGCAATCATAAGGACATATCCATTTTATGCTTTTTTGCAGTTTTCAAATAAGGATCTCCTAACCAGTTATAGATCTGGTCACATTTTTGTTTGTTTATTCATGAATCAGTATTGGTAGGTTGTATGTTTCTAGAAATTTATCCATATCTTGAGGTTATCCAATTTGTTGGCATATAATTGTTCATAGCAGTCACTTATGATCCTTTTTATTTATGTGACATCATTTTAATGTCTCCATTTCTGATTTTGTCTTTTTTTTTTCAGACTAGCTAATCTTTAATCTAATAAAAAACAAATTGTAGTTTTGTTGATTTTTTCTATTGTTTTTTATTCCCTATTTCCTTTGTTTCTACAGTAATCTTTATCATTTTCTTCATTCCGTTAATTTTGTGCTTACTTTGTTCTTCATTTTCCAGTTACTTTAGGACTAAAAATACTTTAATAGTGAGTGACTTTCCTCCACAAATTTTCCTGTCGGATTCTGTATAGCTGGTTTTGCTTTCACCCAGGATGCAGGAGCCTATCCACTGGTCCCTGGATTTCTCACAAATGGAATTGGTCCGTGTATTGTTGAATGTGTGCATGTCCACGAGGGGAAGGAGATGCCGAGCTTCTTTTCTGCAGTCTTGCTGATGTTGCTGCCTCTTATGTTTTACTGGTGAAAATAAGCTTCAGAACAACCAGTATACTGTACCAGTATCACAGAACTACAAAATGACCAAGACTTAATGAAACACAAGGTTTCTCCTTGTTTTCTGTGGATTCTCTTGTGATGTTAAGTTGGACAAAAACATCTTATTCTTTTGCTTACTTTATATAAGATTCTAAGATGAAATACCAGTGTTAATAGTTTATTCTTTAGGGACGACTGGGTGGCTCAGTCAGTTAAGCATCTGCCTTCAGCTCAGGTCATGATTTTAGGGTCCTGGGATCAAGCCCCACGTTGGGCTCCTTGCTCAGCGGGGAGCCTGCTTCTCCCTCTCCTTCTCCCCCTGCTTGTGCTCCCTTGCTCTCTCTCTCTGTCAAATAAATAAGTAAAATCTTTAAAAAAATAGTTTATTTTTTAGCCATGTGACAATAACAAATTTAATTGACCCAGGTAGAATTTGAGCCCACAGTTTGTAATTATCTTCATGTTCTACTAAATAATAGTTTTTAAGTTTATATTTTGGGAAACAAGGCCAATTCTTATTAAGTAGGAAGCTTTCTGTCACTCTTTAAAGATACGCTCATAACCAAGATTTAATAAAATCTTTTTATCATTTGAACTGTAACTACAATTTAAAAAAATCATTATTTAAACTTTACAACTGGCACCTATGAAAAGCTGAAGAATGCTGCTCTGGTAGGGAAAAAGAATGATTTCCTTTCCAACTTCGTGTCCTTATCTTTAAAATTACACATTCATATGTTTCACTCTTTGCTTCATTAATAACATGTATTTAATTCCATTTTATTTTTTGTCTAAATATTTGGTGACTACTCTGACTCCTTTGCACTGCATCTCTAAGTGCATGTCGTCATTAGTGCTGGTGATAGAATTTGGAATCAAGTCCATGTATTTAGGCACTTAATGGGTAAACAAAAATATCTCTTCACTTGAAAACAGAACCTTTTTCATAACCTAATGAATGCTTGTGAATTTTATGGATGTAATTGTGTCTGTTTGACAGATGATTTATTGAAATGAGACATGTAGAAAAAAAGAAATTAACAATGTCATGCATCAGTGAAATATGATGACCTTGATTAAATGTGACAGGCATCTTAAGGAATAGATGCATGGATCATAGGTCATTTCTAATGTTTTCCAAACTGCTGCAAATTTGTATGGAGCTCCATTAATTTTAACAGAAGTGATGTGGTTACAAATGTGAAATGGGAGATCTCCAAATGTGTTACACAAGTCAAAGATTATCTAGACTGCCACTCTGTTGAATATATAGTATGCTGTTTGTGCATATTAAAATATAGTAAGCAAACCTGGCCTCTTAACCAAAAATAAACTGAAGAAAAATGTCATTATTTTTACTTTGCTGATTATTATACTGTTTTCCCTTTTACACATGCATTTGGTTTTGAGATTATTATATATTTTAAAAATACATAGAGCAGGAGAGACACCTACTGGTTTTGTAAACTATTGACTATTTTAAGCAGCTATTAAAATGCTGTCCAGTTGGCAGCTTTTTGAAATGCTTCAGTTCATGTTTTCATTTGCCATGCATTTAAAAAAAATACTTTTAATAGACTATTTTTAGAGCAATTTTAGGTTCACAACAAAATTGAGCAGAAAATTCCTATTCCCCATATACCTGCTACACCTGTCTCCCACAGTTTTCTATTTACATCTCTCCCCTACCCCTCCAACCCCAGAGTGGTACATTTGCTACAAGTGACTAACTTACATGGACACATCATTATCACACAAAGTCCATACTTTACATATGGTTCACTCCTGGTGTTGTTTATTCCATGGGTTTTGACAAATTTATAATGGCATGTGTCCACCATTATACATACAGAATAATTTAATTGCCATAACAATCTTTGTGCTGTGTCCATTCCTCCCCCCTGGCAACCACTGACTTTTTTACTGTCCGTACAGTTTTAACTTTTCCAGAATATTATGTAGTTGTAATCATACACTATGTAGGCTTTTGAGATTGGTTTGATAGGTATTTTTTACAAATAAGATAGAATATAATACTCTACTTGATAAATATGTACCTCCCATAGTTGAGGTATAGCTTCCTTTTCCCACTTCTACCACCACCACCACCACCACCACGTGTTTGCAGTGTTTTAGTTATTGTTACCGTGTTCACCTCCAGGCTGACAAAAGTCTTGATGTAAGTTTTAGGTTTAATTTTTTCTACCAGATTACACCCAAATTGTCAACTGTATGAGGAGATAGAACTGGGTGTTTCAGATATTAATAATTTAAGAAACAAGATGCAATCAGATAAAAATATTTACACCTGTAGAATAAATTTTTAAATTGTGATTATTTGCGTAATAACTTTAATCTCAGTCTACCTCAGCAGGATGAATAAATTAAAATCATTTGGTTTAAATTATGTTCCCTGCTCTTGGCCAATGTTATCTTTTCTCTGTACTCTTCTGCCCTTTGCTTCTCCTATATTCGAATCAAGGTGTTCATTTCCTTTTCAAGATTAATCTGTTTTTCCATATTCATTGTCACCTAAATAGTTAGTAGGATTTTGCTCTATATTTACTTAAGTACAGTAGTAGTAATTGTCTGAAGTATTATATTGAGAAGAACTCTGTATTGGTATAATAATAATAGCTGCTTAACAAACTTCCAAATATATAATGTCTCTAAAACAAGTAGAAGATTCTTTCTAATTAACCCACAGCTCCAAATATGAGCTTTACCTTTTATTATTTATTCATAATCCATTCTAATTCATTCTAATGGATCCATCATATTAACATTAAGCTTTCAAAGAAACTCAAGCCACCAAATAGGGAGAACATGGAGGATAACATGTAGAAGATTTTTATGGGCCAATTCTGGAAGGGGTCATGTCATTTCTTCTCATAATCCATCATTGCTAGACCTCAAACCAACAGAAATCCAAAGGAGACCTAGAAAAGTAGTACTAAGGAAAAATAGAAAAGAAGTTTGGTTACCAATTAGCTGTCACTGACATTAAATCTGAGCTGTGCTGGAAACTATTGTGATGTATTAGTAGAGGACCATATGGCCTAGGTTGCCTGGACAATTTGGGGTCATGTCGGTCATATTATAATAATTAAGAGTCCCAGTTGCATTCCAAAAAGTTTCCCAGGTGTATAATAAAACTGTAGTGATTATTATGTATTACATACATGCTTTATGGGAAATGTCTGTCCAAAGCCTTTCCTGAGGCTTTAAATCTTTAACCTTACTCTTTTTTTACTCACATATTTTAGACATGTGTCTCCTCCATTCGTTCCTTCTCAACTACCACTTTTCAGTAGACTTTTGTCTTGTCCTAAGTATAGTATTTACCCACATCAGGATATCATCCAGACTTTCTTTGTTTTATTGCCAGATATTTCATATTTGTAGATGGTAAACACTACATTTTACTTCTTTGTAATTACTTTGTTTTTAACTTCTTTGCAAATGGAATCTCTGGCCATCAAGTGAAATACTGCTTTAAATGAACATCATGATTTCTAAAGTCAATCTACATAGCATTTGGCATTATTGATATTTCCCTTTACTTAGAAATCTCCTTCTTCCTATAATTATAAACTGTTTTGGCTCTATACTTACTTTTCTACTTCCATCTTTCTTTCCTTTTTAAATTCTTCTTTCTATTACTATTCCTCTGAATGGGTGCTTCCTCAAATTTAGCCATATCCCTTCTTTAGTTAGAAATGTGTGGTTCTTTTGAGGAGCTATTGTAGAAGCAATTTCATCAATTCTTTGGTGTTCTGATGTTATATGGAATTTCTGCAATCTGACAACCCCTTGTGCATAGGTCTTTGGCTTTTCTCCTTAAAAACACTGACAGCAATGAGTAGCTGCCTGTTGATTATATAATCAGAGGCTGAGATGAAGCAAATCAGTGGACTTCTGAGGAAAAATAAAAATAAACAAAAAAGCAATGTAAACAATAAGAAAAATCTCAATAAGTAGGATGCTAAGATTTTAAAATGACTATAATTAATACAACCAGGGAAATAAGGGGATATCTTATTCTAGAAACAAGAAGAATCACCTTTTTAAAAAAGAGCTGACTAGGAATTTGAGTGTTGGTTGCCTAATCATCACCCATTCTCGCTGTTTTATCTACTTACAGAGAAACACATTTGTTCAGCTATTTCTCCATGTGTCTGCAGGGAAGACAACCCCATTCTTTTTTCTAGGAGGAGCTTTTCATTCATCTACACTAATTATTTCATTCTATGTTTTAGCAAGGTGACTTCATTCTTTGCAATCAGATTCAGTGGGGGGCTTTATAGTTCATGCTCCAGGGTTATTTGGGTGACTTTTTGTTCACTTCTATTTTGTTTTGCCAATTTGTTTTCATCTCTCATTCTTTCTGAACTTGAAATGAAAGTATTTAGCCTCAAAGTGGACTGGCTGCCATTTTAAAACCATGAGGAAAAACAGGCTTAAAATCATTCAGACACCAAAAAGAAGAGTAAAACAAACAAACCAAAGACAAAAAAGCAAAACAATGTGACAAAGAAATGGGAACTAGGAGACATAATTGAGCTAATTTCTATTTCTCTAAGCTGACAGTATCTTAGCTGATACAAAAATGGAAACTGCATTTGTTATGATAGATCCTAGATATAATGAATACAATATAAAGTTAGCTATTTGAACCAGAAGGTGGAGCATAGGAGTTCTCCCAGAACATAGCACAAATACATAAAGATTTGGGAAAGGTTTATGTAGTTAATGTTAAATTGTAAAAATGTAAATGTTTTATATAATATTTTCTTATGTTAATGAGAATTAGAGAAGGGGAGTTCTAGCACTCGTGTTGCCATATTGTATATAATAAACTTGTTCTTATTATATTAAACTGTATTTTGCAAAATATAGTTTAATATAACATATTGACATATTTTGGAAACATGTTAACATAGACATATAAAAGGTCCAAAGTCCCTAAAAACACAGTTGGGGAAGATAAGTAAACAAACTTTTAATTTCCTTGAAGGGTCTTGGTCTTTTCATTTTATGCCTCATATTGAGTTGCCTTTATTTATTTTCTGAGAAAAATAGAGTTCTTTGAGTTTTGAATATAATTATCATAGATTTGGGTAAATACTCAATTTCCTCTTTGTTGGGAATTACAGGACATATTTCATTCCTAACAGTGTATACTTGAATACTTGTATTTTTCTATTTAGCTTTAAAAAAATCATACTTATTCAGTTTGTTTTTTTTTTCAGTTTGATCTTTATAAAGGATAAGATGTTTGAAAAATTCCACTATTTTCTAATTTAGATGTATTTATTAGGATTTTTAATTTTTTCTTCAGACATTTTTTATATTTGTTTCATGGATATTCTTGCTGTCTTCATTTGAAGATCAATTTCTCTTTTATTTCTGTTTCCCCCTCTCCTTATATATGTATAAATGTTAATATAGTCATGTATATGCTTAATGTATATAATATACTTAATACATTTATAAATATGCTTAATGTAATTTTAGTTATTGAATCTGAATAGAGTTGAGTTTTGTAACTTCATAATTACTTAATATTTTTCTTTATTACATATGCCAATAATATTATTCTATCCCAAGATCAGTAAATATGTTGGTAGTCTCATTTTAAAAGTATTTTAAAAATAAATGCTTTTAGGGGTGCCTGGGTGGCTCAGCTGTTAAGCGTCTGCCTTTGGCTCAGGTTATGATCCCAGGGTCCTGGGATCGAGCCCCTTGTCTGGCTCCCTGCTCAGCGGGGAGTCTGCCTCTCCCACTCCAGCTACCCCTGCTTGTGTTCTGTCTCGCTGTCTCTCTCTGTCAAATAAATAAAAATCTTTAAAAAAAAAAAAAAAGAATTTATTTGAAAAAGAATGCTCTTAAATATGTTTTTGGATACTTGGAAATAATTATTTCCTATAACTTTTTATGTTTTACTTTTCATTAAGCACAAAACTTGTTAGGTTTTTGTGTTCATGTTTAAATTGAGCTATATAAAATTTTATCTTGGGGGACTTTTATTAGTAGATGGTGCTGTATTCACTTGTGCAGTGCAATTTGTACTAGTTTAGATGCCAGTTGCAGTTTTGCAATGTATAAAAATGTATTACAATTACTACTCATGAGCACACCCACACACACCCTTGTACTCCTACCACAGATACAAACACTCACACACTAGCATATTCTCAAGGCTCGCAGATATGTTAATGGAATTACTGAATAATTGAATAAATTAATAAAGAAATAATTTGGTGATTAGTAACTAAAATAAATTTATGTATTATACTTACTGATGTCTGAATATATAGCATTTACTTGATCAATAATGTTTTGATTTTGGTATTGCACAATTCAAAATTTTGTTTGATTTCCTAAAAGTAATTTTATGTATGAAAAGCTCCAAATGATGCTTTTCTTATAAAATTTATTCCATTAGCCTATCATATTTTCTGCTTAACATTATTTCCATAAATCTATTTATTTGGGAGACCAAGAGCAATATCCTATTTCTCTCTTACTCAGTCATATGGCTGATATTTAATTAAAAACAAAAACTGATTATAAACTAATGATTCAGAACATCCCCCTAGGGGATCAGAGAGGAAAAGCTGACATAATATGACAGATGCTTTCTTTCAACCACTAGTTACAGGAAACACATTCTAAATATGAAAGTCAATTTATTTTCAGAAAATATATTACTGGTGTAGTAAAAACAAAATTAAACAAATAATCTTTGAAAGAGGGAGACATCAGGGTTATGAATAGTAAGTCACTGATATTTGACCTGGAAAAAAATAAAGGAATAGTATGCTTCATCAATTGTTCATTCTCTTTGACAGTGAATTATAACAGGAGAAAATCAGACTTTTCTATGCAATGGATGCTGATGCATTTTTAGAAGCCAAAAGGTAAATAGCAGCCCCAGTTAGCAGAGATTCTTACCGCTTCCGGTCTACACAATTTCAATTAAGTATAGATACTTGTGACTTACTAAGGTAATTGAAAAGAAAAAAAAATGCTTTTTATATTTCATATCAAAATTCTTCTATATGTAGTATTATTCACATTGAATGTACATGTATGTCAGAAATGTGAAAATGAGGGAAAACTTAGAAAATAAAGACTTTATTACTAGCAAATATTAGAATGCTGGACTTTAGGAGGCATTGCATCTTTATAATAGTTGCATAGTAAAGATATTTGCATAGTGGACAAAAAGGTATTAACATCTATTCTAAAATTTGGCATGCAAAAAAACCAAGTTACTAATGAAGGAGAAGCTGATGACGATAAATGGAGATTAAACAAAGTATAAGATATGTCAGACTGAGTCTTGAATGAATCTGTTTTATTGTTCAACTAGATAAAAATTAATTTCTAGAAGATGTAATTTGTAGAAAGAGAATGTATCCAACACCACTGTTTTTGTTTTGTTTTTGTTTTCATTTTGCTTTCCAGCAAGAGATGGCCAAGGGCAAGGATTTGGGCTGATAGGAGTTCTGTTCTACATTTTCTGGGATGTATTTTAATTTTCCTGCTATAGTCATGCCCTCCTCTCCTCTCCTTTTTTCCTGTTGGAATACAGATTGTAGTAGAGATAAAAGATTCATATTGAGGTCGCAAATATAAAACTGAGAAAAGGAAAAGAAAATCACGCAGATACAGGCTCTGATGTAGTTGATTCACAGAACTGACAGCTTTAATAAGGCTTGTCATCATCTCCCAGAGTCTCATCCTTTACTAATAGCTGCATTCCATTATTTGGAGACTAAGTCACACAGGATAACCAATACAAAGCTTATTTTTTCTTACGACTCAGTTCCACTACTTATAAGTGGATAGTATAAATGCAGAATTGTTCAGAGGGCAAACAGTAGCATAAGGAGATCTTGTAAGGAAATAATTGAAGGAGAAATTTACTAAGCAGTATTAGGGGCAAAATGTCTGAGAAGCAGAAAGCCAGGCGTGGATACGATACAATAAAGAATAAGCACCTTATACCAGAGTCTAGCTGAACCCAATTTGTTTGCTGGACTTACAGTAAAGCTAGTCACTGACACATTTAGTATGCAGCAAAGAAGGGGTTTATTTGAGCGGCAGCCAAACGAGATGGGAGGACAGCCTCAAATCCGCCTTCCTGAAGGGCAAAAGGGCATGAGAGTCAGGTCTTTTTAAAGGCAAACTAAAAAGGGTCTGGATATAGAGAAGACAAGCTACTGTCACTCAAAATCAGATAAAAGAAGTTACTAAGTAGGGGAGGGTTGAAGTCATTATGTTGTGCTTAAAGAGAAGGTCTGTGATTATGACAGGTTCTGGCCAGCTTCTAGGTAAATAACCTTGAGTCCCTGTAAAACAAGTAAATCAGCATTTTGTTGTCATGGTGCCAGGCAGGAATGTTATCTATAAAAACATGGTGGCAAGCCACATTCTGAGAACAGCAGATTTGGGTAAAAAGTTGCAGTTGTATTTATTGGTCCTATTAATTCTTTGTTTGCCAGTTTCGGAAGTACATGCTGAATTCTTACACTTGGCCACCACTCAGCCCTAGTTTAACAACTCATAAAAGATGCAATGTACAGGGAACCTAGCTGGCTCAGTCAGTAGAGCATGTGGCTCTCGATCTTGGGGTTGTGAGTTCAAGCCCATGTTGGATACTTTTTTAAGCTTACTTAAAAAGAAAAAATGCAGTGTGGTCACAGATGACCCCCACACCTAGATGCCAGAAGTTTTGTCTCTACAAAGAAAAGGAAAAGCAAGTTCATTTTATCAGATTTAAAATAAAAAAGTTCATTTATTTCCAGTGTTGAAGATGACAGTGGGTTTGGAGATAGAGCAAATTTACTATTATTGTAGGTGTTAGTTTCCAACTAGATCATTCATTCATTTCTTTATACCTGCATTCAACACAAATGCATTTAGCAGGCAGGTATTTATTTGGTGGTATGACTAATTAACAAACAACTGTGGTGCCGACAGAACAGACTAATCCATCAGTGCATAAGAGATACTATCTAAAGATATCCAGAAACACATTAGACCAGGGTTTCTTAAACAGTATTGCACACAAACCAACTAGAAGTTGGTTAAATTATAAGTCTGAATGGGTCCTGAGATTTTGCATTTCTAGGAGGCTCCCAGGTGGCTCAGATGCTGCTGGGTTACAGACACACTTTGTTTTTTAATTTTTTTTCTTTGAAAAAAATCCAGTCTAGTTAACATATAATGAATGTTATATTAGTTTCAGGTGTACGGTATAGTGATTCAACAGTTCTGTGTATTACTCAGTGCTCATCATGTTACGAACCATACTTTGAATAAAACGGCTCTAGATAACAGGAAAGAAAACAATTCCAGTAGCTTGAAATTCATAGTATTACTGATATTTTGACTTAATTCATAATTTTAGGAGGGTAAGGTCTTGAGAAATCATATGTATTTTTATGTACATATTGGGAATTTCCTATATTTGATACCTACAATAACTTATAATGTTCTATAATTTAACACTAAGGTCTCCTTTTCTTTCAGAATTATATCTATAAAATGATCCTTCTCAATTCACTTTAGGCTGAGAAGATAGAATTAAAAATTTTTCTTTATTCTGGTCCTTTTCTGCGGTCTACTAATCTCTAACTTATTCATCAGTCTATCTTGGAAAATAATATACTGCTTCCTATATAGTTTAAGTTTCTTGCAACACTATTTTCAATTCTTGTGCTATTTTTGTCATGTAGTTTACCTTTACATATACTATGAGCATAAAATAAATTGCTGTTTTCTCCTTAGTTAACTTTTAAAGCTATTAAAAATACAGCTTTAAGGAAAAAAATAATTTTATTTTACCTCCATGTAATTCATTCCATCACACTCTTTCTTTGTGTTAACCCAACTGTTCTGACAATGAATGCTTTCATTTTGTGTGAAAGTTTTTTATTTCTCCATTCTCCATATTCTTTCTAGTTTCCATTTAAGCATTCATGTGCTTGAGAGGAATGAAATTACATATTTTCTTTGAGTGAAGAGAAACCTAGAAGTCTTCAATATGTAGCAACCTCTGATTTTGATTTTATCTGTCTGAAGGTAGGGATAATAGCAGATGGGAGTCTTAAAGTCTAGACTAAGTATGAAAGTAGAAAATTTGGAATTTTTGAGATAGCAAACAAATAAAGAAGTAAATGAAGACTAGTTCAAAAATGGGGAAAAAAAGATTTTTTTTAAGTCTAAAAATTGTCTTTGAGTATGGAAGCAAATTTGGAAGTGAATTGTACAGAGAATTGCTTAATAGTAGCACACAATAAAATCATGTTGTAGATCCCATAGTAAACATATTTTGAGCACTTTCTATTGAGACTGTGTGAATATTTGTACACCAATAGAAACACAATATGAAATTTTGCCTTGCATTAAGGCAAGCTATGCAGTTACGTAAGTTCAACAGTTAAAAAGGTGGACCTTTTGTACATATTGTCTCAGGATTTAGCAAGGTTTGATGCTATATATCTAAATCACATAGAACTTGGAACATATAAATGGGACAAAAACATAAAAAAGAAGATGCTGGAGAGCCAGGAATTCCAGTAACAATCAACATATAGAGAAACAGTAACATGTAATTAACTATTTTAAATAATTAGTGAAAATTAAAGGATCAAATATTAGGTCATAGTTACATTCAGGAAGGAACACATAAATTTGGAATATAATTGATATTTATGAAATGAGTGTACAAATACTAACACTATTTAGGAGAACTAGAAGAAATGATAAATATAGAGAAGTTACCATTTATTGAGTTCACAGTATGAACCTGGCAATGTACTTAACATATATTATCTCTAATTTTCAGAAGACCCTGTGTCGTAGCTGTGTAGAAAATCAAAGCAGAATTGTGTACATCAGAAAATCAAGATAATACAAATGTATGGTTATTATGAATTCTATTTTCCTTCTGTTTTCAATAGGAAGTCCTAAATACATTTAGCTTCCTGGATTTGCTCCCATTAAAGGGATTTTAAAGATATAATTCCATGAAGTTCAGATAAAATATTAAGAATCTAAGAGAGTATCTGATTTGGCAACAACAATAGTACTAATAAAAATAATACTAGTAATAATATTTCACATTTATTGACAGCTTACTGTTTTTCAAGTAGTGTTCTACTCTTTTTATATACCGTTATTTTATTTAATGCTCAACAAAACTCTGAGATCTAATGTAACTCTGTACCATTATACAATCTTTATCTTGGAAAAGGATGACAGGAAAATTTGTAGGAGAGAGCAGGACACCATAAGAGTAACACTGGCTTGGGGTGCCTGGGTGGCTCAGTCATTAAGCGTCTGCCTTCGGCTCAGGTCATGATCCCAGTGTCCTGGGATCGAGTCCCACATCGGGCTCCCTGCTTGGCAGGAAGCCTGCTTCTCCCTCTCCCACTCCCCCTGCTTGTGTTCCTGCTCTAGCTATCTCTCTCTCTGTCAAATAAATAAATAAAATCTTTAAAAAAAAAAAAAAAAAAGAGTAACACTGGCTTATTCCCTAACATTAATTATATAAATTTAAACAAGAGAAAGGGATAAAAGGAAGGTGTTTTCTGTTTTACATTGTGCTTTATGGTATGACAGTCTTTGCAAGCTTGCTATTTTGTAAAATGCTTACTGGAATTGGAGGAGGCCCACTACTCAGAATAATATACAAAATATATGCCAAAATAATATTAGTAAAAGCTATACTTGGACAGCATTACTGCCCATAACCTCAGAGATTAAAAGAAGTGAAAGTCACTTCATGAAGAATAGAATCTGTGACCAGGTCATGGCCAGGAAAATAGACCAAGAGTGAATTATCTTACAAACCTAAGTTTGAAGCAAGTGTGAATTTTTTGTTTCTGTTTGGACATTTGAAATGACTTAACTCTGATGATTTTTAATGTAATTGTAACTATCTCATTGAAAAAGCTGGACTTGATGAGTGCAAACAGAAAACCAGTATTCTTTCACTTCTCCCATAGGTTGTTCTGTTACTGAATTCTTTCCTGCTTCTTGTATGAAATCTTGAGTAAGTACTCTTACCCCTTTATTTTTTATTCTTCAGGTAATAGAAAATACTTTTATCCCAGTAAAGTATCAATATAGTGGAATCTCAGTGTTTTCCATTAAAGATTCTCCATTCTAATAGTATAGGGAAGCTTCATGTTTGAAGAGCTTTAGTAACAGAGGGATTAAGGGGAACCTGATTATCTCACTTTCTATTCTATATTGTATAGTCCATTTTTCACTGCATATACTGCTTTGAGCTTTACTAGACCCAAGGAAAATAGAGCAGAGATAAAAGATAAGAAGATCTGGGGCACCTGGGTGGCTCAGTTGGTTAAGCACCCAACTCTTGGAAAAAAAAAAAAAATATATATATATATATATATTTATATGTGTGCAGATACACACACACACACACACACACACACACACACACACACATATATATGAAAGATCTTACTTGGTTTAAGTTTAACATAATTAAAATCTGGATTTGATTACCTTTGATGTGAAGGATGTTCAGTTTTGGGGGTAAATTCTTTATGGGGTAATTTTATATACCATAAAGATTTCCTACCTGAATCCTACATCTGCATTTTCATACAACAGCGGATGGCCTCTCAAGCTGCTTGATTTGACTTCCACCTAGCCTCTGGGCTTCTACTTTTTCATCTATTTGTTGGAGTCCACATCTACCTCCCTAATAGCTCACTTGAAGAGAGACTCAGAATTCCAGGCTAGCTCCATTCAGCAAGGTCTGCATATGGTTCACTGGAAACATTTAATCCTGCCCGTGATAGTTATAAGTGCAGTTTTTTCTGTTGTAGCTCTCTTGGTTTGTTTGTTTGTTTTTCTACAAGCTAAAGCCATCTTCTTATTTCTAGATTATTTTTGGAAAGTAAACAAAAAATTTGTCCCAATTCCTGTGACACTCACATTCCTAAGGTTCAGAATAAGGAATTTAAGTCTATTGAGGATTCTTCACTCATTTGCTTAGAGTGAGGACCAAATATTTTCTTCTACCCCTCTATGTGGGCTTCCTTAAAGACAATGAGCTAGGATGGAGCTGAGAAGGATTCACTCTGCCGCTTCACTAGCAAAGGCAGATCTTGCTGAAGTTGGACGTGTATCAATAGGTCTTGGCAATTTTCTTAGTTCTGTTTCTTCTGGGTAACTTAGAATTCCTGGACTCCAAGATATACAGAGGAATAAAGTGACTCTGAGATAGTGCATTTTATAATCAACTCATTTCTTTCTATTTGGAGAGGGAGAGTGAAAAATGCACCCGAATGAAAAAAAGGTATAGATTGACCATTCAAGAAGTTTAAATGTAAAAGAGAGGGCTATAGTGAAGGAGTAGGTAGCATACTTGGTTGTGATGATCAGTAAATTACGCAGTACAAGAGAGTGATGCACATTTGGACACGGAGAAGGAAACTAGAGGGTAAAAATAGTTATAACCAATACATCCTCTGCACTTCTCTTATGTTGAGCAAGGAAGCTGACTGTAGTGGTCTATTACTGTTCTTTAAATAAAATAGCAAGTTGTTACTTTGGCATTTTATCATGCTATTTGTTAAAGTATTTTATTTTTTGTAAGAAAATTGGCTTGATGGATAGAGATGAGCTTTTCTTATTTAGATGTTCACTTTTGTGACAAATTTAAAATACATTTTTATCATTTTGTGTTTCTCAAGTTCAATCTCTGTGGGAAGCAATCTATTATAAGGCAGATTTGTTCAACAGGTCCTGCAGAGTTTCACAAATTCCTCCCTCCAGGGTTGTTATTTTTGGTGGTATGAAACCTAAAGAAAACTATTAAATAAAAGTAAGAAATAGATATAAAACATTCACAAGAAAAAGCAATATATGTCTTTATTTTATATATTTGTAAACATAGAGGTCAGCCTCAAAGAAAATTCATCCATTGATTACCAAAATTTAGACTTAGTTTGGTCAAAATTAACACTTACCAGGCATATGATGTTTTTGCATTTTAGATAACATCTCTCCATTAAACAATTAAATGGCAGTATTTCTTTCGAAAGTATTTGTATCTTTTTTATTGTTTTTAATAAGAATTATCATACCAAATCCATAGGAGAATACAATGTTAGTATACTAAGGTAATTCTTAGACCACACTCCTATTAAGATAAAATAATTCTCCCATAAACCTCAATTTCCTCATAGCTATTACTGAACAAATCAACTTTATGGGTAAAAATAATATAGTCTTAGATATGAAGTCAAAAAACCATCAAAAACTCTCATGATATATTAGAAACAGTCTGAACTTCAAGATCTTAGGTTGAATCTTTAGAAGTATACTACATTTCAGTTTAATAAATTTTTTAAGGAGAGATATTTGCTTTGGTTCAGAGAGTAGCAGTATAATTCATTGGTTGTGTAGAGACTCTGAAGTCAGATTGCCTGGGTTCAAAGCCCAACCCTGTCACTTATCAGTGATGAGACTTGACACAAAGAACTTTGCCTTTTTTGCCACAGTTTAGTTTTTTCGTGTACAGCCTTAGGATAAATAGTACTACCTACCTTATGGGATTTTTGTGAGAGTTCAATTCCCTAATCTATATGAGCTCCAAACACCTAAGCCAAACAGTAGGCAGTTTATAAGTGGTTATTATTGATATAATTAACATCTTCTTTGAGGAAACAAGATTATGTCATGGGAAAGATACTTACCATTATATCATGGAACAATACTTTGTTTCTGGTGCTTAGCACCACCCATAAATCATATTTTTTTCCCACAGGTAATTGTCTCTTCTGTGCACCTCTATACTACTAATTAAGCCCTCAGCACCTTTCTTTATTTTTTTTTAAGGTTTTTATTTATTTATTTGACAGAGAGACAGAGAGAGCACAAGCAGGGGAAGCAGCAGAGGCAGAAGGAGAAGCAGGCTTCCCACTGAGCAGGGAGCCTGATGTGAGGCTTGATCCCAGGACCGTGAGATCATGACTGGAGCCGAAGGCAGACACTTAACCAACTGAGCCACCCAGGTGGCCCCCCCCCCCTTTTTTTTAAGACCTCAGCACCTTTCTAATCCTTCTTCCTGCTTCACTGAGAACATTAGTCTCTCTTTTTATCTACATTTCTTTCAGTTTTAGGGGATGGGATATCTTATCATTGAAGAAGTCATTCACCTACCCCCTGACTAACATTTCCACATACTGTTTCCTGGGCTCTGCTCCTCAGTCATTTGCCTTGTCTATTTGCTATGTACTTCCACTGCTTTTCCCACTCACTTTCTTTCTTTAACCTGTGTACATATTCACTTATCATCATTCCTAACTATACCCCTGAGAGCTTTCCTTAATCCCACATCACCTTTCAACATTGTCCAGTCTTTTATCTCTTGCTTCTAGCCTGTGTTTCTAAAGTTTGTTTCATATATTGCATTCTCTACTGGCTCATTTCCAATTCTTTTATTTAGCTCGGGTCTTTCTTTGAATAATTCCCGTTAATAGCAGCCACAGCTTCCACATGGTGACGTGTAGTCAGCAAGTTATCAGCTTTTCTTTTTTTTTTTTTTTTTAAAGATTTTATTTATTTATTTATTTGAGAGAGATAGAGAAACAGCATGAGAGGGGAGAGGGTCAGAGGGAGAAGCAGGCTCCCCGCTGAGCTAGGAGCCCGATGTGGGACTCGATCCCAGGACTCTGGGATCATGACCTGAGCCGAAGGCAGTCGCTTAACCCACTGAGCCACCCAGGTGCCCTATCAGCTTTTCTTATTGTACATCACTGCCAAGTTGCAAAATGTGATGCACTTACTCCTGCACCTCCACTCTCTGAATCCCATGACATACTCCTGGTTCTTGTACCTTTGTGCATAATAATTCTATGATGTTTCTTTTATTGGCTGTTATTGCTTTTCACATCACTTAAAGGTTGGTCTTTCTTTGGGTTCTGGCACAAACACTACTTTTTTTCACTCTATCATGCAGGATAAAACTCTTCATCCCCTTGACTTTCCCTACCAATTCCATATATTTATATTTTTATAAATCAACATAATATTTATATACAATAAATTTCACAGGTTTAATGTATATTACTCAATGAGATTTGTCAATGTAACCCTAATCAAAATATAAAATATTTTATTTATCCTAGAAAATTACCTGTGATGCCTTTAAAATGTATTATGCATTGAAATATTGAATTTGATTTAAATACTTTAATTGAATAAAAATAAAAACAATATATCAAAATTTGTGGAATTAACTAAGTCACTGTTTAGAAGGATGTTTTTTATCTTTAAATACTTATAATAGAAAAGAAGATTGGTCTCAGATCAAAACTGTAATATCCCTCTACAAAAAAAAAAAGCAAATGAAACCCAAAGCAAACAGAAGGAAGAGAATAATAAAGAATAGCAGTCAATGAAACTCAAAACAAAATAATAGAGATCAATCAATTAAACCAAATATTGGTGCTTTGAACATAAGAATAAAATTGATGATACTTTAGCTACACTGATAAGAAAGAGAAAAAATTGATAAATCTTTAGCTGCAGTGGTAAGAGGAGAGAGAGAGGGAGAAATTATCAATACTAGGAATGAAAGAACAATATGGATTCTATAGATATCAAGAGGACTATGAGATTATATTATATGACTTCATGCCAATAAATTTGCAATCTTAGATGAAATGAATAAATTCTTTGAAAGACAAAAGCTACTGAAGCTTACTCAAGCAAAAAATAGGTAACTGAATAACTTTAAACATATTAATATTGAAGATTTTAATTAAAAAAATCTTCACAATATACATGTGCATATAGATGCATGCCCATAAACATGCACACATAACAAACCGTTAGACCCAGATGGCTTCACTGATGAAATCTCACATTTAAAGAAGAAATAATGTAATTCTACCCAAACTTCCCAAAAGTAGAAGAGAAACATTACCCAATTATTGTATGTAGTATTACCCTTTTCCTTTCTAGTCTTCAGATTTTGTAATTTCTAATAATATATCTTCAAGTTCACTGATTATTTTACTATTTCTAATCTGATGCTGAATCCTTCAACAGCATTTTTATTTCAGTTAGTAAATTTTTCAGCTCCAGGATTTCCTTTTAAAAAGTAGTGTTTAAATTTCTGTTGAGATTCTCTACTTCTTTTTTTTTCACTGATAGTATATTATCCTTCAAGTCTTTGAAGTATTTTCATTTACTATGTAAACTTAAGTTAGCTCCTTTAAAGTCATCATCTGCTTAATCCAACATCTAACTCTCTGTGAGTCAATTTCTACGACAGGTCTTTTCTGGAGTTTGGGTCATACTTTTCTGTGTCATTGCATGTCTAGGAATATTTGGAAAATTGGACATTATAAATAATGTGTTGTAGCAACTCTATATTCTGTCATGTTCTGTAAATTATTATCTTTTATTTCTAGTACGTCAATAACTTGCATGACTTCAAACTGCAAACTGTATCTCCCCTGTGGTATGCAGCTGCTGCTATCTCTGCTTTAATATTACCTCTCCTACTGTTACATTTTTTTTTAAATCTGTCCCTTGGATGTTTCCCTTATGCTTGAAATAATTTTTGCTCAGCTGAAGATCTAGACAGAGATGGGACTTACCCTCTCTGTGATTTCTTTGCTTCTGAGATTGCCCCCTTATTTTCAGATGCTCTCCTTCCTTCGGAATCTGCACTCCATACTCCAAAGCCATTCAGCATCACATTTCTGCCACCTGAGCTGTGAACCTTTGAGGATACGGTCGGTTAAGGGAATCAACAATCTGACAGACTGGTTCTACCTTTCAAGAATAAAACTCTCCGGGTGCCTGGGTGGCTCAGTCGTTAAGCGTCTGCCTTTGGCTCAGGTCATGATCCCAGGGTCCTGGGATGGAGCCTAGTATCAGGCTCCCTGCTCCGCGGGAAGCCCGTTTCTCCCTTTCCCACTGTCCCTGCTTGTGTTCCCTCTCTCGCTGTGTCTCTCTCTGTCAAATAAATAAAATCTTAAAAAAAAAAAAAAAAAAAAAAAAAAGAATAAAACTCTCTTTGGTCCCTGTCTTTTTTTTTTTTTCTTTTTTAACCAAGGAGACAGGGATGCCCCTCATGCATGCATAATTTAGCTTTCAATCAGATATTTTGGGAAGATTGTACTCTAATTTGGTTTTCACTGTTTCTGGGATTCTCTCACAGACAGTTCTGCATAACCAACCTTTCACACTGCTTTCCAAACCCTCATTCTGACCTGGGATACCTTTAGTAGGTAAGGCTGTGGCTTTTCCTACTACTATTTTTGTTTGTCTTGAGATTAAATGGTTCCCTCAAGCCAGTAAATCATGAATTCTCAATAAATACTTAATGTAGTTGTACTTGTTTTTAACAATTAAACAATTATCCAGCTTCTGTTGTGTTCTGGGCACTGTCCAATGTCTAACTTTCTCCCTCCCCCTGGTTTTTATATTTGTTTTGCAGGGAAATCACATAACCATTTATCTCTTTTGGCATTACAAAAAGTTTTTTACTTCCAAGCCGTGTTTTCATATCTTTGTTAACGCATATTGACATGAAGCAGTTCACATATTTAAAGTTCACTTCTTAATGAGTTGTGTCATATACCCAGAAAAATTATCAGCATAATCAAGCTAATTAACATAAAAATCACCTCAAAATTTCTCTGTGTTCTTTTAAAATATTCTCACTCCTCAGCTCCTCTCTTGTTCTCCTATCCCAGACAACCACTGTTCTGATTTCAGTCACTAGAAGTTAGTTTGTATTTTCTGGAATTCTATAAAAATCTAATCATTCAGTATGTACTTTTACTTATCTAGCTTATTATTCAGCATACTTATTTTGTGGTATGTCCATGTGGCTATATGTATCACTTTACTCTTTTTTATGGCAGACTGACTTCCATTCTATGAATATACCATTATTTATCCATTTACCTGTTGATTGATATTTGGTTTGTTTCCACTTTGGGGCTGGGTTATTACAAATAAATCTTCTATGAGTTACACACAAGGAGTTGTGGAGGTTTTTTATGCTTGTTTATTTTTATTTAATGAACATATGCTTTCATTTATCTTGGGTAAATACTTAGGAGTGGAATGGCTAGGTCATGTGGTATGTTTAATATTTTAAGAATCACCAGATTGTTTTTCAAAGTGATTGTGCCATTTTGAAATCTTCAGTGCAGTCTATAAGAATACCAGTTTCTCCACATCCTCACCATTACTCCTTTTATTTATCTTGGTTAATTGGTGGTGATAGCTTCATAGCAGTATATACATCAAATTTTATTAAAATGTACATATTAAGAGTAATTTCAATTTATAATAATTAATAAAACATGATGACCACTCTTTTTTCTATTAACAATGTTCTTTCACTTTTCATATATAATTAGGCATTTATAAAATTTCTTCAATGTGTATATTTTTTTTCACAGCCTGAATTTCAAAAATTTTTATAGCCTCCACCAGATTTTAAAATGTTAACCTTATCTGGCCTGTAGTATATTTGATTTTTTTTTTTTAACCACAATAAGATTGCATGGGGACAAAAGAGAATATTTCAGAATGGCACAAGCCTTTAATTTCTAATTTGAATCTCCTTCTGTGCTGTGCCACACTGCTGATTAATGAATCATTTCCAGGTATGGTGAGATTTTGATTTATTTTTTTATTTTTTTATTTTTTTTGGCTTTTTGGCATCTGAACGGAGCCTAGGGGTTGCTGAAAATCCTAGATAGTTTGCTTCCAGCCTCTACTAGCATTTTGTGTAGCTACGGAGCAGGTTGCCTGAATGACAAACAGCATATCCTGCAATCCCCACAGGCAGCCAGACAACAAAAATGATGAACAGCTTCTGATGCTCTCTACTTGGCTTTTAAATGCAAAATGTAGCCACTTGAACATCTATCTTAGCAACCAGCTGGAGAGTGTGTGGCACTGCCCTTAGTAGACAATGGGACTCTTATTCCAAGTGCCCAAGAAACATAGTACCCTACCCATAGATGTAGAATTTGGAAGCAGTGGAGCTGGGCTAGACATCTGGCAGGTCAATTACAAGCATCAGTTTAGATACTGCCTCACTTACATGAGCTATTTCTCTTCATTTGCAACTGATGTACTTTTAGTGGCATCTAAACCACAGCATGAGATTCTAGCCAATACATATGTGTTCTAAAAATTAAAGCTTCACCATTGTTTTCAAATGTTTCATATTATAGCCCTTATGATTATTACAAGAAATACCAATATTACATTTGATAGTGAAAGGAAAGAATGGACTGTAAGAGTCTTTAAATATAAATTGCATAGCACACATTAGAATGGCTGTAAAAATGGCTTTGGTGGAAGGGATGGGGTGGCTGGGTGATAGACATTGGGGAGAATATGTGCTATGGTGAGTGCTGTGAGTTGTGTAAGACTGTTGAATCACAGACCTGTACCTCTGAAACAAATAATACATTATATGTTAAAAAAAAAAGAAGAAGAAGAAGATAGCAGGAGGCGAAGAATGAAGGGGGGGAATCAGATGGGGAGACGAACCATGAGAGACTATGGACTCTGAAAAACAAACTGAGGGTTCTAAAGGGGAGGGGGGTGGGGGGATGGGTTAGCCTGGTGATGGGTATTAAGGAGGGCACATTCTGCATGGAGCACTGGGTGTTTATGCAAACAATGAATCATGGAACACTACATCAAAAACTAATGATGTATGGTGATTAACATAACATGATAAAATAAAATTTAAAAAATGGCTTTAAACCTTTTATAACCTATTATAAAACAAAAAATTCTCATCAGTGTTGATTCTCAAGGTATTCAAGAGACTATTAACAAAAAGTATAGAAAAAACAATTGTGTGAATCTAGTTCAAGCTTAATAAGTGATATAAAATTACATTAAAGGCAGCAAACATGTTCATTATAAATTTGAGAAAATTTTATTTGGACATTTATACAAATTTCATTTTAATGGCTATTCTAACACCATTTATTGTAGTTATATAGTATAGAAAGAATTTAATTATGTTACTTATCAAGTTCCATGTAGATTCCCCCCATTCTCTGTAATTTATTACAGTGTGTAATACCTATAATATCATTTCATATAAATGCAATATTGTGACATTTGGAGAGTACTACCTGAGCAAACGTAATAGCAAATAACATCTAGTGATTGCCCATTGCTTCCAGGCACCTGTGTAAAGATGATAATCTTCTGAATGTTCCCCTTAGCAGGTATTGCTCACTTAAAAAATTAGGACTCCTGACCGAAAAGTTATGTCCATTGCTAGTACTTTATAAGAATTATAAGGTTATCTATCTAGAAAAGTAGGGGGGGTGATATGAAGTTTTGAGTTACTTTCCTCTAGTCTGAAACTGTGGGAAGTTCAATCAAATTAATTTTTACCATTTTTTCCCCTAAGTCTTGGAAACATTATAGCCAGATGTGAAGGTTGATTTCTAAAACAGCACAAAGGAAGGAATTTTCAGGCATTAATCTTTTTTCCTCCCTAAAAAGTATACATGCAATTTGCATATTAAAAAAGAGCATGGTTAGGTATATGTGGATAGGCTGCTGTATTCTTAATCTTTTAATTCCATGTTCTTTCCCCATTTCTGTAAGGGGTTAAGTCTATTCCTCCAGTTTCTCAAACCAAGATACTTGGTATCATTAATGACTCATCTCTTTCTCTTATACTTACTATACAACTTATCAGAAAATGTCAATGGCTCCACCTTTGGGATATATCCAACATCATACTTGTCTACTCCACTGTTAATATCCAGGTCTCATACATGGTTACCTTTCTCTCGGATTACTGCAATTTACTGAAATAATTTCCTACCAGGTCTTCCTAGTTCTTTTCCTTGTTTCCTTACAGTCCATTCTTTAAAAATAAACAACAAAAAAAAACTAAGCTGATTATCTGTAAATTTAAGTCATATCACTCCCTGCTCAAAATCCCAGTGTCTTCCATTTCACTTAGAAGAATAGCAGCTGTCAAGTCCTAATAATCATCTTTAAGACCCAGGAATGATATGCCTCTGTAGTCATTGTTCTCTAGAAAAACAGAATGAATAGGATATATATAGAGAGATGTTCATTATAAGGAATTGGCTCATCTAGTTTTGGAACCTGAGAAGTCCCATGATCTGCTGTTTCCTGGAGACCTAAGAAAACTGGTGGTGTAAGGGCGCCTGGGTGGCTCAGTTGGTTAAGCAACTGCCTTTGGCTCAGGTCATGATCCTGGAGTCCTGGGATCGAGTCCCGCATCGGGCTCCCTGCTTGGCAGGGAGTCTGCTTCTCCCTCTGACCCTCCTCCCTCTCATGCTCTCTGTCTCTCATTCTCTATCAAATAAATAAATAAAATCTTTAAAAAAAAAAAAAAAAAAAGAAAACTGGTGGTGTAATTTGGTTAGAGTCTGAAAGCCTGAGAACCAGGCTAGCTGATATAGATTCCAGTCTAGAATGAAGGCCTGAAAACCAAGAGCACTGAGAGCAGGAGAAGATTGATATCCCAACTCAAGCAATAAGCTTATGCTTTCATTTGTGCCCAATCACAAGTCAGGTTCATAGAAAAAAGTTAGAACTTCATTTTTAATCATCGCAAGGCTATTAATGAGCTCTAGGTTTTTAATAGATTTGAAAAACTTTATTCCTGAGACGAAGTTAAATATTTCAAGTTTAAGAAAAGTAATTGAAGTAGCAGTGTTGGAACTTCTGAAATCTGTGATGAATTAAAAATCTAGGCAGAGGAGGGGCACCTGGGTGGCTCAGTCAGTTGGGCGTGGGACTCTTGGTTTAGGCTAGGGTCATGATGTCAGGGTCCTGATATTCAGCTCTGTTTTGGGTTCTGTGTTCAATGGCCCAGAATCTGCTTGTCTTTCTCCCTTCCCATCCTTGTGCTTTCTGTCTCTCTTTCTTTCTCTCAAATAAAGAAATAAATAAAATCTTAAAAAAAAAAATCTAGGCAGAAGAGAGAGTGTCTGTAGGTAATTACATTAGTATGTTATGAAAATAATTATTTTATAATATTAACTGGAATTTTAAGCAATTAAACAAAAATTTGAAATAGACTCCAGGGAGGTACTGGCAAGGCAGGCTGCTACAGAATGTACCCATCCCAGCAAGCATTTCTGTGCAACAGAGCTAGAGTAGATCTGGCCAACACAGTTGTCTAACCTTGGAAGTCTCTTCGTCCTTGTAGTTCTGAGACTCCCCTCCTCAACTCTAAGACACTGAGATACCTGGCCCAGATTAACTCCTACTTTCTCCTGAGGTGATACCCGTAGGGACTGACTAGTGAAAGCCGCAATGACATCAAATAAACCAGGGAGACCAAAAATAACACACAAAAGTCCTGAACTTTGTCATTAAAAACACAGTGAGCAAGCGTAGGCTGGAACATGCATGCTAAATCCAAACAGGATGCCTTCCTACTGTAATAAAATATTTAAATAGGATCCCCCCTAACATGGTAGATGAATGCCCAGTATATAATTTTAAAAAATCCTTCATTATACCAAGAACCAAAATAATCACTACTTGATTAAGAAAGGACAATTAACAGAAATAAAAATTGAAAGGAATCAGATGTTTGATTTATCTGACAAAAATTTTAAAGCAGTTTTTATATAAATGCTTTGACAATTTCCTTGAAACAAAAAATAATAAAGTATTAGGAAAGATATAAAAATAACTAAGTAAAAATTATAGAACTAAACATTAAATGACAGGAAAAAATAATTTGCTAGATGTGCTCAATAGTAGAGTATGGATGCCAGAGGAACTTGAGGGACAGATCAATAGATTCATCCAACCTGAATAACAAAGAAACGTAGACTGGAAAACAAACAATCAAAAACAATGAACAGAGACTAGGGTACCTGTGGGAAAATATCCAGCATTTATATCCAGCATTTATATCAGAAGGATAGGAGAAAGAAATTGGGGCAAATGGAGTATTCACAGAATTAATAGTTGAATATTTCACAAATTTGGTGAAAGACACAGACCTACAGATTCAGAAGCTGAACATATTTCAAACAGTAAATACCAAAAGGATTCCAAGACTGATTCTATTTTTTAAAATAAAGGACAAATAAAAAATCAATTCAGTGAGAGAAAAGTGATGTATTGCCCAAATGGAAATAGTGATTCTAATGATAACTGTTTTCTCATTGGAAGCCATAAAGGTCAGAAGAAATTTTCTGTACAAAATTTTCAAGTGTTGAAAGAATAGAGCTGTCAGTTGTGAATTCTGTAACCATTAAAACTATCCTTCAGGAATACAAAATAAATGAAAACATTCTCAGACAAAGGAAAACTAAGTAGATTTGTCACTAGCACACCTTCTTTTATAGATTGGCTAAAGGACGTTATTGAAACAGAAAGGAAATGATGAAAGAATTTTGAAACATCCAGAAGTAAAAAAGAACAGAAACAGCAGAAATACATATACATACAATTAGTAGCCTTTTCTTCATAGCTTTTATACATCATATTTAATGATTGGAACAAAGTTACTGTACACTAGACAGTACTCATGTTTAAAAGTGAGGGCAGCAGAGGAACCTAAATGAAGCTTCTATACTTTACCCATACCAGTAGATTGTAATAAATCAAATATGTGTATTATAATACTGAAGGCAACCAGTAAGAATAACATGAAAAGGAATATATTTAAAAACACCAAAAGTGTTTAGTAACTCAGGAAGTCAAGAAAAAAAGAACAGAAGAAACAGAGAAAACAGAAAACAGTAAAATAACACATGTAAGAGCCAACCTATCAATAATTGCCCTAAATATAAAAGGTCCAAATATCAAATCAAAGAGAGATTGGCAGAGTAGAGAAAAAATATGAACAAATTGCATGCTATGTAAAGAAACTTACTTCAAATTCAATAACAAAGATAGATTTAAAGCAAAAGGATGGGAAAAGATATTCCATACAAACATTAAGCAAACAAGTCCAAGAGTAGATATATTACTATCCAAAGAAGTAAACCTCAGAACTAGAGACAAAAAGGGACAATGTACACTGATAAAATTATTAATTCACCATGAAGATGTAAAGATACTAATTGTATATTCACCAAGCAACAGAGACTCAGAATTTGTGAAGCAAAATCTGATGAGCTGGAAAGAGAAATACAGAAATACACAAGTGTAGTTGGAGACTTCAACAAATCCTTTCCTCATTTTTTTTCTAGCTCTACCAAAATTTATTAGGATTTTCATATTGGCATGGCTTTAATTTGTAAAGGGGATATTGATAACCCTAATTACAATCATAGAAAATTTCCATGTATAGCTAAGTGTGTTTGAATTACTTTTTTAAAATAAGATTAATTGGAGAATAACTTATCTGTAAGTATTGTGTCCCAGAATGCACAAATAAAGAGTTAGGATTACCTTTACATTAATAATTCATTGGTTTTAATAATTAAATAATAATTGAAAATCACTGATAAACCGTACTGGGTTTTATAAGTACAAAACAATGATTGTGATAATGATAAATTTTAAGTGGTTGAGCAGTACAAACCAAGCAGTATAATAAAAAAGTATCTAATTTTTTATAAAGGCAGGGGTTAAGAAGCATTTATTTTTAGTAAGAAAAATTTAATTATACTCTTTATAATAAAAATAATCATCCTCCAACATTTGAAATCTAAAGTAGAAAATTAAACAAAAGAATACAACAATACTTGGCCAAATACTCCAAGTGAGACAAATTCAAGGTTTTTAAACTATAAATAAGCTGTTTAAAAAAAGAAAATGTGCCACTAAATTATTCAGCACATAAGCATAATCTCCTCTTGAAAACTTTTCAGAGGGAAAACTAGAGCACATACTTTACATGTGGATATGAAGTTGTTTATGTAACTTCCTATTAGGAACTTTTAAACAGTTTTATTCACGTATAATTCGTATACCATAACATTTACCCCTTTAAAGTGTACATATATATATATATTCACAGACTTGTGCACCTATCACCACATTCCAATTCTAGAACATTTTATCACCCCAGGAAGAAACCCCATACTGATTAGCAGCCAACTTTTATTACCACCACCCATGTTTCCAACCTCTGAAAATACTCCCAGTTTTAGGTGATCATTAATCTACTTTCTTTCTATATGTAGATTGTCTACTCTGGACATTTTATATAAATTTAATCATACAATATGTGATCTTTTGTGACTTACTTTTTTCATTTAGCATAAAGTTTTCAAAGTTCATCCATGCTGTACCATGTATTCGTACTCTATTCTTTTTATTGCCAAATAATATCCCACTTATGAATATATGACATTTTGTTCCATTTATTGTGGATGGATATTTGGGTGGTTCCATTTTTCCCTGTTATGGGTAACACAGCTATGAATATTTATGGAAAAGTTTTTGTGTGGATATATGTTTTCCTTTCTCCTGAATATATTTCTAGGAGTAGACTTTATGTTTAATATTTTGAGAAATCATCAAATTATTTTCCAAAACATTTGCACCATTTTATAATACCATCAGCAGTGTATGAAGGTTCATATTTTTTTACATTCTCTCCAAACTTTTTTGTCTTTTTTGACTGGAGACATCCTGATGGGTATGAGATGGCCTCTTATTGTGAATTTGATTTGCATTTCCCTAATGACAATTTTCATATTGCTCAAATATACCTGTTCTACTTATAAGACTGACATTTTGAAAGAGGAAGACATTTGTTAACATGTTTATATAAACAGGAGAGAATCACTATCATGACAAGGAAAACGAAATGTATGTTTAATAATAAATTATTGTTTTAGGTTTGGGGAAATCTACTTAATCCTTTCCACTGAAGATACCATTTGCTTTTTTTCTTCTTTTTTCTTGGCCAGTTGAGATGTGACAGGGGAAGACAGTATTCTCTTAATATTTTTTCTCATAGTATGAAATGAAACATGTAGATTACATGATACATTAGGTTTAGATAGTAAGCTAAAAGTCTAAAATAATCCTAAAAATGATGAAATAATACTGGAGTTAATTCACAATGATAGATTTCACTGGAAACTGTTTATCTAAAGCAGATGTCCTCTATGGTCTAAAATATTTCCAGAACACCTTTCTATAACTCTATTTAAAACTCTATTAAATATGACTTTGTTTTCCCATTATTTTACGCCAAAAAAAAAAAAAAAAAAGGAAAAAATAACCCGACCCCCCCCCAAAAAAAAACTAAGAAGAAAAGTATTCTGAAATTATGCAATGTTGGATATTTTTTTTAATGTTTTATTTATTTGTTTGAGAGAGAGAGCGAGAGAGCACAGAGGGAGAGTAAGAGGGAGAAGCATGCTCTCCAATGAGTAGAGAGCCTGATGTGGGGCTTGATCCCAGGACCCTGAGATCATGACTTGAGCCGAAGGCAGATGCTTAACTGGCTGAGCCACCCATGCGCCGCATGATATTTTGTTTATTTTTTTAATAAATAAGCTGTTGATACAATAACACTTTGTGACCTCAAATTTATGGAGGAGTTGGGTTAGCTGAGTCCTACTAGGTATATTAAGAAATATTATAATATATAAGGAAACCTGTGTGTCTTTTTATCTCTGTGATCTTCCCCTAATCTAAATGAATTTTCTTGATTTTCCCAAGTTCCTGAGCCAATTCTTCACATTCTAGGGATGTTATTAAAAACGTTAGTAGCTCTGGATAGCAGTTTGTCTCCTTCAAGAAGCAGATGCTGAGACAGAATAGGAAATATAAAAGATTTGTTAGGGAAATACTTGTTCAGGTTTAAGGGGAAAGGCAGCAGGAATAAGTGGGGAAACCTTTTCAGATCATGATACAAGCTTTACACATGTAAAAGCAAAGGGGTAAAGGAGAAGGATTGGGCAGAAAAAGCTTTAAACTGCAGTGCAGCTCTGAAAGAATCTTAGCAAGGCCCTTGCAGAGCTCCAAAGCATCACTGTCCATTAGAGCAATCCCATGATGTGCATGAATAACCATCTCTAGTACCTCATTCAGTCATTGACTGGGAGCATCCTGGAAATAGTCTGACCTTGGCATGAGGATTAATGGCAGATTTCAATGGTGCAGCAGCATAAGGCTATCAGCTACCTACATTACTCACAGCAGTTTCCCTTTTAAATGGACATCTGAGTAATATACATCCATGGCTTCCATAGTTCACCTCTTGTATATAACAAATTCACTTCTTCATTTATGTTTGTACAGCAGTTCTTTCATGGCCTCTATGTGAAACTTAGGTTAGTTGGAGAAATTATACCCCCCCACCACAGCAGTTTGTCTCAAGGCCACAACTGCTATTCACATCCTTTCCCTCCATTATCCATTCTAAGCTTTCTTCTCCCTCATTTTTATCTCTGTGGTGTTGTTAATCTGGGACTACAACCCAAATGTTTGTTACTTGGTGTCTGACACCTTGGTGATGAAAATCTCATGGGGAAAATGATTGTTGCACATTCTCACTGACATTCAAGTTAACACCAAGTGCTATCGAAGTAGGATCTTGCCAATATTTTTTTTTCTGTGCTCCCATTGTGTAAAAAAAAAAATCCCACCTTTTCCTGTTTATCTGGATAAAATATCCTGATCAGCATAATCATTTTGTTTCTCCCTTGCTGGTCTCTGGAAGCCAGGCGTTCAAAATGCCCAGATCACAGCTGTAGTGGTAGTTCACTTGAACCTTACTATCTTCTGGAAAGAGTGCCCCCTGCCTTGGGACCAGATCCTCTAACTCTGTAGAGCATAGAGTTGAAGGAATGAAGGCACAGTTTCCCAGTGGGTCACTGGAGCTAATGGCAAATGGAGACACTATTGCTTCCACACCTTCGTTGCTGGACTATGTGTTCTTCACTTTGATCTTTAATTACCACCTACATGTTGATGCCATGTTATTGTACCGTATCTGCAATTTAAGACACCCAGTTAATCTTGTGTGTGCCTTTTAGATGTTCCATGATGTTACAATGGCATTCAGTTTATGTGATAATGTTTTTGAATACAGCAATCTGCCCAGTGTTCCACTTGTATTCAGCTGATTGAGGTTATAACCTGCTCATCCCTTTAGTGAAATGGAAGGTTTGGGAGACAGACTACATGCTCAGAGCATGTAAATGCAGCACAGCCATAGGAGGAAACTGGGGTTTAGTAAAGTAGAGAAGAAAGATATGAAAACAGGAAAATGCGGTTGAAAATTGCTAAAGGATGTAAAATAAAGCCATACAAATAAATATGAATTGCTTCAGTGAGATTCTTATCTACTTTAACTTCTCAATGGTCATTATCAAGTTTCATTTAGATTAGGATAAAATCTTCTCAACTTTAATATTTATTTGCCTTTTGTTTTGTCTTTTCATTTTCCACAGTCAGCTTTGTATATAGCAAATACGATTATGTTACTCCACTGTTAAACCAGCCATTGCCCTCTGCTGCCTCCAGTCTACCTGTCAACTATATTTGCTATGCCAGGCATTCATTGTGTCAGTTGTATATGATGCAGTGTTTCAAAATCTTTGTTGGTGAAAGACCCTGTATTACCTTGCCAATGTTTACTCCTCCAATTTCAAACTCTCCCAGCCATTGTGAAACAACTATAGATCTTTAACTCACAATCCTCTACCCAGAAGTTTCAAGGGGATTAGAGTCAAAAGGATTAATTCTATTTCTTCCACCCCTAATTTCCAAGTAGTTTTTCTTGACCTTCACTTTCCTCATCTCAGCAATGGAAACGTTTTACCCTTGTAGGCAATGCCCTGTACCAATATCAGTTGTTTTATTTTTTTAAAGTAATTTATAATATGTGCTCAAGCAAAGAACTATAATTTAAATAATGCTATTTTAAAAAGAGGCTTTGAATTTTTTTCTACATTGTGAATCTTTAATTCTTCATATATTGATATAATTTGTTTCATGTGTGCATATATATATATATGTATGTATGTATTCTGAGAATGTATTAACCACTACACATCAGATATAGTTAAGTATTTTGATTTTTAAAATTCTTTTGAGGCATTCTGGCAAATTGTAGAAGTCTATAAAGATGATCAGTCATTTTATGATTTTTAAATATATTGCAGGAATAAGTGAAACAGCAACTGGATAAGTGCAAAGTGTAGATTACTATGAAAGCATGACTTTCTGAATGATTGTCTGCTGTAAGAAAAGAACAGTTATGGAAGTGACTGACAATTTCTTATATTGGATCGGTTATTTAAAATGTAAGTTGGATGAGTATTAAATTACAAGCATATTAACATGCCTTAATTATTATCTATTTCACTAATTAATGCTCTTAGATTCACATATACATGCCAGTATATAATAATTAATCCTTAGTTCTGTAGTTGAGAATTTTCTGTTCTATAGCTGTAACTCAGTCAAAAGAGGAGAGAGCCTATTTTCAATAAATGGAAACTTTCAGAATCTTTTGAGTCACACCAAGTAAAGAAGTCTACTCTACCTTGTTCCTATTTTCCAAGAAGCATAGCGGGGAAAGGTACCCTTTTCTTAGAATCAAATGCTCTTGTTAGGAGCTCTGTACTATGAGCAAATAATAAGTGAGTTCCTGTGGGCTTAATTGCAAAGGCAAATGGACGTCCTATACCTCTATAATTCTGACAAGTTCTAAACATTTTATTATTGGAGAAGAGAAGGCATTGGTAATATTACTCTCTAAATACATAATTTTTAATAAAACCAGGATTTTGAAAAATAAAGTAAGCATCTTAATTATTATATATAACTGAAGTCCTTTATATAGTGAAAAAATAAAACAAAAAAATATTCCAAGTAATTCACAAGATTTAGAAACAATGTAAATTATATGAAATCCTTGTTAATAATATGGGTTAGGTTAATTCACATCTTTTCTTAGCATTACATCTTGCTTACCAGCTTCTAACTGTAAAATGTCAAAAAAGAGGTGATTGGTAATTTGATTAAGTTTTGAAATACTACTTTACTTAAATTTTGGTTAACAATATTGCACCTACATGATGCCCTTGTTACATCATCAATTTTAATGGATATAAGTTTTATATTATAAAATAAACATACTAAGGCATTTTTTAAAAGATGCCCATATCAAACTGCATTTGAATGCCTTCCCAGGGCTTTAATCATAACAACAAATTGGTGGCATTACTGTCACTCTCTCAGCAACAAATCATCAAAGAAAAGCTGAGATATATAGAAAAAGCTTTTATTCAAACACACAGTTTCAATAATACAAGAGGAGTATACCCAATTACCAATAAGCAAATTGGTTTTTGTAGACATGTAATATCTTTGTCAAGCTTTCTCCAGTGTGAAAATTCCAACCAAAGGTATCAAATGTAGATATGCACACACAGTACCATTCTCAAATCAATTCCATAGCATTTGCTGACAGATGATCTCAAACATCTCTGTTACATGAAAGCAGGAACTAAATTCCTATCCCTCATAAGTTTGAATATGCCTTTGATTTTTAGTTACACAATCTTCCGTGCAAGTTTCTGAGATGTCAGAACTCAGTGAGCAATAACATTTAACCTTTAAAGTAAAATTACCATTGAATTACATTCATATTAAGAATACTGTGTGTGTGTGTTTGTTTGTGTGTGTGTGTCTGTGTGTAAGAGGAGATACACAGAATTAAGATCGGAAAGAATACAAAATGCTCAAAAGAACAAGACTAAAAAATAAGAATTTGTGAAGTTAAGTGAAAAGAGTGGTATAATCTGCATCTACATCCAGACCTCGATGTAGATTTAGATACACAGATTTATAGAGATAATAGAGCTATCTCTATATCATTACATATTTCCCCCTCTCCTTTTTTTTTTTTTTTTTTTTTAGGGATTGCACTGAAGAAACAATCTACCATTAGTAACACTTCCTAAAGAAATGTTTATGGTTAGTGTACAGATTTTAGTCTTAGAATTCTATGTTGTTTTTGACAATAATACAAGCATTCTAATTTGAAAATCAATTTTAGTGTTCTTACTTTTTTTAATGTGAATGTAATAAAGCGTTGGACTTTTTCTTATGCATGTCTGGTGGCATCCCTTAGGCTTTATCCATTTTTCTTTTCCCTCTGCCCTACATCTGAGAAAGCTAATGCAGAAGACTGGGTACTAACTCCTTTGCTACCCATGGGAATTTCACACCATTTAAGTCTTAGTTGCACAGGAACTTTCACACTGGTCCCATTCCTACACTCCATAAAAACCCAAAGCCAGTCTCCTTCTCTTATTCTCTCTCCTACGAACCATTTTCTTTTGGCAGTTTGGGAAGTCTGAACTGCTCTCCCTAAGTCTGAACTGCTCATCATGTCACTAATAAACCTTTTCAGGTTCTCTTGATGTGTGTCTGTGTGTGTGTGTGTGTGTGTGTGTGATTATCAGTCTTGACATTTAAACCAAATTTTCAAGTGACAGTCCATCCTAACTCTGAAGAGTGGATACAATAGTAAGAATACTATGTTCATTAATACTTTCTTAAATATAGGAGTTGTTAAAATTTATATTAATATCATAATTTGAACTGAATATTTATTCTTAATATAATTAAAATATTGCAATGATATAAAAGAAAATATAATCTAAAAATGGAAAACATAACAATAGTATGCACTTACTATATATTTAAACTTAAAGAAAACCTTGTCTAAAGAATTATAATTGCAAAAAAATACATTTTCATATAGTAAGGCTTATTATATTATATTAAGTAAAAAATTCTGAAATGAATATTCAATTTTAAATGTTATTCATTTGTCAAAATGGTAAAATAAACATGTTAAGGAGCCATGCATTGTAAAATAATGAATTGATTTCTACAATATGACATGGCACAATTTATATGTCAAAGGGAATTACCTGCATCACAATTCATGAGTCGAGTTTGTTTCATTTAAGTATTTTTAATGTTTTAGTGGCTGCAGAAAAATCATATAATCTGTAATTAATGATGAGAATGTCAATGTTAAGTCCTATCTGCAATAATTGCTTTTTGTCAGGTAATGTATATTTTAACATGGAATACATTAACAAATACTGCAATTTTATATCATCTGAGTATTTTAAAGCAAAATTTACAATATAAAAATCAATGTAATTTTTAATAAAAAAGGAAAAAAATTGGGTTTTTCTAGTGTTACTGAGTTAACATCATTTTTATTAACATCTACATGTTCATATCTAACCTTTTTCCACAAATGACTCTTTTTTTACATTATGCAACATAATGATATGTTATATTCTCTTGGTGACTTCAGTCTCTTTCATGGCTATAAATACCTGCTATTGACACCCAAAGTCTTTTTCCTGATCTTTAGATTCATATCTGGTTACCTATTTCAATATTACTTAAGTGTCAAAGTTTTCAAATTTATCATGTCCAAAGCTGTACTTCTAATGCAACCTCCTATTACTCAGTAAATGCAACTCTTTTTTTAAGGTCTTTAAGCCTAAATAGTCAGAATTATACTTGTTTAATTGTTTACCTCACATGCCACATCTAATCTGCCATCTAATACTTCCAGTTCTATCCCCAAAATATATTCAGAATATGTTCATTTTTCAACATTTACACTTTTGCACACCCTGGGACAAGCCATCATCAATGCTTACCTGTATTACTGCAGTAGATTCTGAGTTAATTTACCTTTGTGTAGCCTTTACTTCTTCAGTTTATACTCAATAAGCACCAAAGGTGATTGTGTTATACATTAAATCAATCATATTACTCTTCTGTTCATATCCATTCAGTGGTCCCCTATTTCACCCAAGAGAAAACCAGAGACCCTGGAAATATGGCCCATGTGTTCTACAGAATCTGGCCCTTGTTATTCCCTTGAACTTCTGGTGTTACACTTCATACTCTTTTTCAAATATGCCAATTAAATTTCCACCTCAGGACCTTTGGACTGGCCATTTTCTCTGCTTTGAATGTTCTTGCCCTAAATATCTGAAAATCTCAATTCCTCATCTCCTCAGTTTCTCACTTTCTAGTAATTTTTATGTAAGAATCTGTTTTCAGACATTTCTAGCTAATGACTCACGAATACATATTTATGGGTACTTCAAACTAATAAACAGCTTTCCTTATATTCCTAGATGTACAGATAGACTACCTACTATAGTCTTTTTGCCATAAAAACTCGCTATGTAACATTCTGTAGGTCCTTTCCCCTTCCTGATTGATGTAGGTGTCAAGTTATCAAGGCCTCAAGACATAATAAGACAAGGTTCCTAAATCACCATTCAGAGAAACATTACCACTGATATGGTAAAGTGATTTGGAATATATATATATAAAAAAACTTAAACTTTCATATAATTTGGGCCACATACCGTATGGTTTATTTGTTAGAATAATAAATGTTAATATACCACTCTATATAAAATTGCAATCTTCTCCAGCAACCCCAGAGCTTTTCTCTACTTAATTTTTTGTCTTGACATTTATCAATTGTAACATATACTATGTTTTATTTATTTACATCTCCATTGTACCCTGGCATATATCTATATAAATATTTTATACAAAACATGGTTTTAATGAGTTTAACATAAGTCTATTTCCACAGGCTTCTACATATAAGTTTAGAAACACATATCTTTTTGTTTTAAGTTTTATTTAAATTCCAGTTAGTTAAAATACAGTGTAATATTAGTTTCAGTTACACAATTTAGTACCTAAGCACTTAACATACAACACCCAGTGCTCATCACAAGTGCACTCCTTAATCCCCATCACCTATTTAACCCATCTCCCCTGGTAACCCTCAGTTTGTTCTCTATAGTATGTCTGTATATCTAACATCTTCTTTATCCATTCATTAGTTAATGGACATTTGGTTATTTCCATAATTTTACTATTCTTGATAATGCTGCTATACACATCAGGTGTGTGTATCCCTTGTATCCCTTTGAATTAGTATTTTTGTATTCTTTGGGTAAATACCTAGTAGTGCAATTGCTGGATCATAGAGTAGTTCTATTTTTAACTTTTTGAGGAACCTCCGTAATAGATAAAGAACAATAGACATTTTTCCAAAGAAGACATCCAAATAGTAAGCAGATACATCAAACGATGCTCAACATCAGTCATCATCAGGGAAATGCAAATCAAAACTACAATAAGATGTCACATCACACCTGTCAGAATGGCTAAAATCAACAACACAAGAAACAATAGATGTTGGCGAAGATGTGGAGAAAGGGGAACCTGCTTGCCCCATTGGTGGGAATGCAAACTGGTGCAGTCACTCTGGAAAACACCATGGCTTATATATTAGTTCTTCTGATTTGGTCATCACTTTTAGAAATCTACTCCAGAAATCTATCAGGGTTTGAGTCGAACTGTGAGGTTCTCTTCTTTGTTTTGGGGGGTACCAAAGATTCTAAAAATTCTTTCTTATGGAAGAGTTTCATCTACTTTAGGCATTTCAAGTAATGAAATTCAAGTCTGCCTGCATTTCTAAACATAGTCACATGGATTTCTCATCTATAACGTAAGCCACTAAATTAATAAAAGACTTTGCCATTTGTTTGAATGGAGGATGAAAATTATTTGCTCTTTGTTCTCTCTACTTGTTTGAATGAGATACCACAAATGGCTAGAAAATTCTGAACAAACTTTTACTCTTCTTGATGCTAGCTAATTTACCATAACTCAGTGATAAAAAAGGGAAATTCTATAGAAATAATATCTCTCTCCCTACCCAAGTAGAAGGTAAGCTTTGTGAAGACAGAGGATTTTGTCTGTTTTGTTAGTACCATATAGGTAGCAAATGGTAGATATTCATTAAATATTTATAAATTGGAAGAATGAATATTTTTCTACCTAACAGTTGGTGAATGCAACATAGTGGGGTCTGGAGTTGTACTGACTGGTATCTAAACCTGAAAATTATATACTGGGTATATGAAATAAGCAGCTGCCAAGCCACTCTGTCAATTTTCTTATCAAAAAAATGGGATAATAATAAAACTAATCTCATAGTGGGGTTTTTTTGAGAATTCAGTGAGAAAATTCAGGCAAAATTCTATGCACAGAATCTAGGACAGTTTAAATGTATGAGACATGTTAGTTATTAACATTACATGTTGGAATGCTTTTCTTTTGCATCAAAGTTGTTTTATCATATGTGTCAGTTTAGCTCAGAATAAACAGGCTTAATTATTTTGTTTATGGTTATTTTCATAAGCTCACAATTAAAGGAGTCTCAGCTTTAACATCAATTTAATATTTGAGAGGGGGAAAAGATGGCGGAGGAGTAGGGGACCCTATTCTGACCGGTCCCCGGAATTGAGCTGGATATCTACCAGACCACTCTGAACACCCACGAAATCAGCCTGAGATGTAAGAAGATAGATCTGGATCTCTACAAACAGAATATTGCAGGCGGTTGGTTTCGAGGTACAAAGCGGGGAGATGTGATTCCTCGGGCAGATATTGGAGGATAAACGGAAGGGGAGGCAGCCGAGCCGATGGGATCCTACACTGCCAGCGAGTGATAGCCTCCCACGCAGGGGACGGGGCACAGAATGGCAGACCAGTAGCAGTGGGGAAAGGACTTTAGGGCAGCTCCCCCGGATGGAAACCCTGAGCAGCGGGACTGTGCGTGCAAACTGGGGACGGCTGGTGGTTTTAGAAGCACAAAGGGCAGAGACATTCCCTGACCTGGAGGCTAGGACTGGGAGCGCTGCTGAGGGGCGCATAGCCCAGGACCCTGCAGTTTATAGCAGTACAGACAGAAATGGAGATAGTGTGGCCTGCAAGCTCACTGAAGAACAGACTGCTATCTCTCTGCTCTGATGCAGACGGTTGGAAATGGTCTCTTCTGCTCTGACTCTTGGAAGAGACACGGAAAGCCTCCAGGGATAGCAGCCAGAAAATAAAAGCCCCCCCAAAACCGGTTTTCACTGAGCCCTTCCCCCCCCACAGGGGACAGGGCAACTCTGCCCAAACAGGGTTGCCTGAGTAACAGTGCGACAGGCCCCTCCCCCAGAAGAGAGGCTGGGAAAACAAGAGGCCTGCAACCCTAAGGTCCCTAGAAAACAGGAGCATCTTGCTTGGGTTGTGGTCAATAATTTGGACTCTATAAATTCCTTCAACCACCCCTCAACAGAATGACTAGGAGGAGGAACCCCCAAAATAGGAATGACTCAGAGATTATGACTTATGCCACAGATTTACAAATAGATTCAGATATAACCAAGATGTCAGAGATGGAATTCAGGCTAGCAATTGTGCAGACAATAGCTAGAATGGAGAAATCAATTAATGGCAACATAGAGTCTCTAAGGGCAGAAATGAGATTGAAGCAGTGATCAAAAACCTCCCGAAAAAAAACAAGAATCCAGGGCCTGATGGATTCCCTGGGGAATTCTACCAAACATTCAAAGAAGAAATAATACCTATTCTACTGAAGCTGTTTCAAAAACTAGAAACAGAAGGAAAGCTTCCAGACTCATTCTATGAGGCCGGCATTACCTTGATCCCCAAACCAGACAAAGACCCCCTCAAAAAGGAGAATTTCACATCGATATCCCTGGTGAATATGGATTCCAAAATCCTAAACAAAATCCTTGCTAATAGGATCCAACAATACATTACAAGGATCATCCACCACGACTGAGTGGGATCTATCCCTGGGATGCAAGGTGTTTCAACATTCACAAATCAATCAGTGTGATAGAACACACTAATAAGAGGAGGGAGAAGAACCATATGGTCCTCTCAATTGATGCAGAAAAAGCATTTGACAAAATACAGCATCCTTTCCTGTTTAAAAGTCTTCAGAGTATAGGGATAGAGGGAACATTCCTCAATTTAATAAAATCCATCTATGAAAAACCCACAGCGAATATCATTCTCAATGGGAAAAAGCTGAGAGCCTTTCCCTTATGATCAGGAACACGTCAAGGATGCCCACTCTCGCCACTATTGTTCAACATAGTAGTACTAGAAGTCCTAGCAACAGCAATCAGACAACAAAAAGAAATAAAAGGTATTCAAATTGGCAAAGAAGAAGTCAACTCTCTCTTTTCACAGATGACATGATACTTTATGTGGAAAATCCAAAAGACTCCACCCCCAAGTTACTAGAACTCCTACAGCAATTCAGTAATGTGGCAGGATACAAAATCAATGCACAGAAATCAGTTGCTTTCTTATACACTAACAATGCAACTGTAGAAAGAGAAATTAGAGAAATGATTCCAATTACAATAGCACCAAAAACCATAAGATACCTCAGAATAAACCTAACCAAAGAGGTAAAGGATCTATACGAACTACAGAACACTCATGAAAGAAATTGAAGAAGACACAAAAAGATGGAAAAACTTTCCATGCTCATGGATTAGAAGAATAAACATTGTTAAAATGTCTATGCTACCCAGAGCAATCTATACCTTCAGTGCCATCCCAATCAAAATTCCAATGACATTTCTCAAAGTGCTGGAACAAACAATCCTAAAATTTGTATGGAATCAGAAAAGACCCTGAATCTCCAAGGAAATGTTGAAAAAGAAAAACAAAGCTGGGGGCATCACGTTGCCCGATTTCAAGCTATATTACAAAGCAGTGATCACCAAGACAGCATGGTACTGGCACAAAAACAGACATATAGACCAATGGAACAGAATAGAAAGCCCAGATATGGACCCTCAGCTCTATGGTCAAATAATCTTTGACAAAGCAGGAAAAAACACGCAATGGAAAAAAGACAGCCTCTTCAATAAATGGTGCTGGGAAAATTGGACAGCCACATGCAGAAGAATGAAACTCAACCATCCTCTAACACCATACACAAAGATAAATTCAAAATGGATGAAAGACCTCAATGTGAGACAGGAATCCATCAAAATCCTAGAGGAGAACATAGGCAGTAACCTCTTCGACGTTAGCCACAGCAACTTCTTTCAAGATACATCTCCAAAGGCTGGTGAAACAAAAGCAAAAATGAACTTTTGGGACTTCATCAAGATAAAAACTTCTGCACAGCAAAGGAAACAGTCAACAAAACAAAGAGGCAACCCACAGAATGGGAGAAGATATTTGCAAATGACACTACAGACAAAGCACTGATTTCCAAGATCTATAAAGAAGTTCTCAAACTCAACGCCCAAAAAACAAATAATCAAGTCAAAAAATGGGCAGAAGACATGAACAGACACTTCTCCAAAGAAGACATACAAATGGCTAACAGACACATGAAAAAATGTTCAACATCATCAGCCATCAGGGAAATTCAAATCAAAACCACACTGAGATACCACCTTACACCAGATAGAATGGCAAAAATTGACAAGGCAAGAAACAACAAATGTTGGAGAGGGTGTGGAGAAAGGGGAACCCTCTTACACTGTTGGTGGGAATGCAAGTAGGTACAGCCACTTTGGAAAACAGTGTGGAGATGCTTCAGAAAATTAAAAATAGAGCTACCTCTGACCCAGCAATTGCACTCCTGGGTATTTACCCCAAAGACACAGATGTAGTGAAAAGAAGGGCCATATGCACCCCAATGTTCACAGCAGCAATGTCCGCAATAGCCAAACTGTGGAAAGAGCCGAGATGCCCTTCAACAGAGGAATGGATAAAGAAGATGTGGTCCATATATACAATGGAATATTACTCAGCCATCAGAAAGGATGAATACCCAACTTTTACATCCACATGGATGGGACTGGGGGAGATTCTGCTAAGTGAAATAAGTCAAGCAGAGAAAGTCAATTATCATATGGTTTCACTTATTTGTGGAACATAAGGAATAGCATGGAGGACATTAGGAGAAGGAAGCAAAAAATGAAGGGGGGGAAATCGGAGGGAAAGATGAACGATGAGAGACTATGGACTCTGAAAAACAAACTGAGGGTTTTAGAGGGGAGGGGTGTGGGGGGATGGGTTAGCCCGGTGATGGGTGTTAAGGAGGGCACGTACTGCATGGAGCACTGGGTGTTATATGAAAACAATGAATCGTGGATCAGTATATCAAAAACTAATGATGTATTGTATGGTGACTAACATAACATAATAAAATAAAATAAAAACATTTCACCTAAAAAAATTAATATTTGAAACACGCATTTTTTTAAGTTACTATTGCATCTGTTCTTTTACCACCTGCTTAGAATCTACACTGTGAAAGAACAAACGTTGATTCTTTTTTTTTTTTATTACCACGTGGTTCACTATTAAGCCACCTCAGTAATTGTGGAAAATATTGCTACCTAAAGTCTTGGTTTCCTGACAGTATTTTTGTTTGTTTGTTTTTTGTTTGTTTTTAATTCTAAAGGGAAAACTTGCTAGGTAGTTTTCATTTTTGATAATTGACTCTGATATAATACAATGTAACCTAGGTAGAGAAAACAAAAAGCAGAAATATGAAATAACCAAAGAATATATGATGGAATAGGAATCACTGGAGAAAAATGGATAGGAAGTATATATTATATTTATGTGCACTAATTTAAAATCAGTCCAATTTAGATATATATTATTTCAAGATAGAAGTTAAAATGCATTAGCAGATTGTTATAGAGATGTAACAATTATTCTTGGAATATGCTCACTAGGTTTGAGTTTTCTTAGAACTTTGAATCCTTCTGGGAAACTGATGTCTGAAATAAATGAAGTGCTACCTAGAGAACATTTCTACAGAGTTTCAGGTTTTAATTATATTATTTTTTTCAAAATGAAAGGGATTTGTCATCCTGGTATTATCTTTACCATTAATAAAGAAATAACAACACAAAAACCAAACATTTTCTAGTGGTCTAAATTCAATAGATTCCTAGTATTTATAGATCTCATTTTGCTTCAGAACAGCTAAAAGAACATTTTGCTTTCAGCAAGCACCATGCTTAATCCATTCTTCATCTTCCATGACTTTACCTAATCAAAGAAACCAACAAAACAAAACAAAAACCCTCAATCTATCAAAAATATCAAAGAGCAGGACTTATACAAAAAAAAAAGACAGTGTATTAGAAATGCCTCAATAGCAAAAAAATAGAAAAAAGGAAAAGAAAGAAATTCCTCAGTAGCAATATATACATATATACATACATACATACACTGGCCACTTAATAATTTAATTTATGATGTTTTAATGCTTAGAGCAAAACATTTGGCATCAAATCTATTCTGAATAATGCTAATAATATCTGGTCCCTTTTGGGAATTCCATTAATTTTTAATCATATATGATTAATATGTAATAAAATATAAGTGAATGCATAGTATCTATTCACTGCTCTTATTGAAAAGAAATTCATTTATATAAAATTCGCATTATTTACTCTATAAGACTTAAAATTTTCAAGCAGACTGATGAACTCCAAATAATGCCATAAACCGATATAACATGAAGTATATGTTATTATATTATTTATTATTAATAAACTGCCTCCAAACTCATTTTTAACAACAAGCACACACACACAACAATGACCTAAACACATTTATTTATTTTTTTTCCAAATCTTGGTGTTTTCTTTTCCTGGACTTCCCTATATATCACTCTCCACTTTTTTACATACAACAGTTCAAGTAATAATAATCCTGAAGATACATTTTCGTAGCTCTCTTTTTATAACTGCTATGTATTTCTTTTTTTTTTAGATTTTATATTTAAGTAATCTCTACACCCAATGTGGGGTTCAAACTTATAACCCCAAGATCAAGAGTCACATGCTCTACTGACTGAGCCAGTCAGGCATCCCAACAATTGTCTATGTAATTCATGACTCTTCAATGCAATTGAGTACTTCCTACTCAATGTCTTATAATGCTTGATGCATTTTTCACCACTTTATTAGTTTCCTAGAGGTACTATAACAAATTATCACAAACTTGGTGGCTTAAAAATTTATTTTTCCACAATTCTGGACTTTCACAATCCCTCCAAAAGTTCTAGAGAACCCTTCCTTACCTCTTCCAATTTCTGGTGGTTCTATGTATTGTATAACTCCAATCTCTACCTCCCTTTCTAGATGACCTTCTCCTTTTTTCTCTATGTGCCTCCCATCTGTGCATCTGGTATGAGGAAACTTGTTGGATTTAGGGCCTACATGGATAATCCATGAGGACCTCATTTCATGATTATTAACCTAATTATATCTGCAAAGACTTTTTCTAAATAGGATCACATACATTCACAGGTTCTGGGATGATGTGGACATACCTCCTGGGGCCACAATTCAACCCACTACAACCACTATCCTTGTATTATTTCATCTGAACATTTTCTTTCCCCCTCTCTTCTCCTTCTATTCCTCCCTCCCTCCCTCCTTCTTCCCTCCCTTCCTTCCTTCCTCCCTCTCTCCCTTCCATTCTTCCTTCCTTCCTGGTACTAAAGTGAGGTGAATGAGGCAATTACATAACAAAATTTAAGGGAGTACAGTTGGCTTTGAATACACACACACACACACACAGGCACACAGTAACAATAATCAAGATAATGATGTTTTAGTGAAATATTTGAAAAAAAATAAAAGTAATGCATAAAACCCATGATGAACAAAATATCAATAATTTTAATAGAGACAGTATCAGTATTATTAAATTTTCCTTTCAAGCACTCTAAAACAGTACTGTTTTAGATGTCTGTTACAGGTGTCCCTAGTTCTTTCCCTCTGTGTGTGTATGTCCATAAGGAATATTAATTTTCTCAACACAGTCTTAATTTATTGCTAAAGAAAATATGTTTTCTATCATAACATGGCATATTATACAAAGACTATATTAAGAAAGTATTATATATAAGGAATGAACAAATGAAGTAATAAATGAATGAATGAGTTATCTTAGGGAAATTATTCTCCATTCTGTAAGAAGTCAACTGAATGCAATGAAGAAACTTCTTTGTAGTATTGTTTTGTTGTTTTTGTTGTTTACTTTGGTTATTTCAGTCATGTTTAAAGGCAAGCCAAATTCATCTTTAGATGCAAAAAATCTCAGAATTTTTGCCGAAAATCTCATAAAGTGAAGATAAAAACTACCTGTAAATGGAGAAAGAATTCTATGAGTCAAAAATAAGCTGTACTTGGGAGAAATCCATCAGAAATTGTATTTGATTCTTGATTTGATTTTTCTGTTGATATTTTCATAAAATACATGTCTAATTAAAAATAAGATTACCGTAATTTTTGAGCACTCAAGATATATCAGGTCTTGGATAGCCTTCAATTTGAATCAATGAAAGCAGTGTCTCTCTGGAAGTGTTGTTCACTGTTGTATTTATAGGGTCAAGTACAGAAATATGGTGTTTACCATCTAGTGACTTCACAAGTAATGTGTGCTGAATGGTGAGTTATATCTGGAATGTTCAGATAAGTGTTTTTTGTGGACCTAATAATTATTTTAATATATCTAATGGGTTTCCTTCCCCATATACCTATAAGAATGACTCTTCTAAAACCATTTAAAACTTCAGTCAGGTTGAAATTGTAGATATAGAAGCAAAATTTCACCATGTTCAGAGGCTTAATCTCAATATATTTCATTTTGTTTTCATTCTATTAGTTATTAAATTACCCAATATTTATTATATTGCTGTACAGAAAGTACCACATAATGTGCTATTTGATAGGACTATGATAGAGAACATGACACATGGTGACTCTGCTCTTGTTGAGAGCACACTCCAGTAAGGGAAAGAGAAAACACTCAAAGAAATAAATGCTTTAAATAAGTAAAAATTGCCATAAATGCCAAGATATAAATAAATAAGGGGTTTTGATGAAGAAAACCAAAGGGCAAGGCCCAGAGAGTGTTTAGAAAAAGCCTCTCTGGGAAAGGTTCTATTTATGCCTTACATGCAGAAACAAGGATGGTGACAAAAGAGCCAGGCATAAGAAGACATGAAGGGCAGATCTTCCTGTATGATAACCATAAGGGCTCTGAGAGGAGAGGAGTTTAGCAGTTTCTAGGATGGGGAGAAAACCAGTATAACAGCAGTTTAGTGACCTAGGTAAACTGTGGGAACACACAGATCACATACATAGGCTAGGACCAGATGAGATTGGACCACATAGGACATATTAAATGTTTCTTTTTAATGTTATTAATGTTTCAAAGGCAAATGCTTTCTTTTTTGGCACAGTTTTTTCTGGTAAATATTTAAACATCTTCTGATAAATATTATACACCCATATATGTTATACATGTATGTATGTATATATGTATATAAAAAACAGAATAATCAAGAAGAGGATATGATTGTAAAACCTAGTAAAGGTGTTTCAATAGGGTCAGCCTGAGGTCTATATTTTTATAAACTACATCTCTATAAATAAATGCTATGGTTATGGAAAAATTATGGGGAATATTGTAGGTTTAAGAGATTAATATTGCTGTCCCAAGGGAAAACTGACGTGTAGAGGAAACAAAGTGAAAATGGCCACCTTTTCCAATTTTGTAGCGACATAAATGAGAGTAAAAACCCTGACAATGAAATATATCAATTACATGGCTTGAAATTATTTAGCGTATTTAAAAAGACTTGTTACCAAACAAGTAAAAAATCAAACATCTGAATTTATTATTGAGAAGAAAATGTCTCCTCTTGTTTTTTGAAATAACATGTAGTTTACTACACACATCTTTCCTTAAAATAGTGAAGGTACAGTCATGCAAATATCTCACAAAATTAGGTCAGGGACAATGTTACATAAATAGGTGAAGGATGAAAACTTCCCATTGTGACATAATTTAAGATATTTTGTTTTCCTAAAACACAGGAACTGTTCCTTCCAGAAAGGCTATGTGAATAAAATAGAAGAGTATTCAAGTAGCAGTGTACATGGCTCAAATTGTGTGTCGGTGATTTTAAATATATCCTAGTATATATCCTTAATATAGTTAATTTTGAATAGGTAGAGTGATTTCCTAGTTGTTAAAATGCCCAAATACTCAACCTTTAATCTGCTCACCACAAACATACTGTAAATATTTGTTAAGGACACTGACAGACATTGTTGTAGATGCAATATATATAGGCAACCAATATAATTATCATCTCTCCCTAGAAAGAACTTACATTTAATGGATCAGACAGACAAGGAGAAACAGTTAATTATGACAGAATGTCTAAATTCTAATACAGCAGTAAAACAGAAATGTTTGGGGATATAGAGTTAGAGTCTAATCTGGTTTAGACAAGACCTCATTTTTCTGAAGGATGAGACATATAATCTGAGTTCCAAAGGAATGGTACCACAAGCCAGGGTAACATGACATATCAGCAGAACTCAGGTATCTGTATGTGTTTATATGTATATGTACTCACACGATGTCAATAAATTTCCAGATATTAAGCAATTAAGCAAGGAAACAAAACCCCACAATATAATTGAGAAAAAGAGAACAGAAACCCTATTTTGGGAGACCAGCCCATCTAAAGCAAACCCCTTATTAGGTTTTGGCTTCTTATAGTACCATTCATACTGCTAATATTTCACATTAAATTGCAGATTCATTTGTGTACTTTTTTTTTTCTCACTTCCTCCAATGCCCTCCAAGAAGAATACAATCTCTATGAGGAGTGGTTCACACATGAAAAAAAGTAAAAATTACTTTAAAAATTCAAAATAATAATGATTATTTATTTATAAATTATTTATAAATAGTTATAAAGTATAATATAAGTGGATAAAACATGAATTATGAGAAAGAAAAAAGCATATATAGAAAGGATTATCAGAAGAGACATTTATAAAGAAGTGACATTCAAGTGCAGACAAAATCAGATTCATGGTGGTGCTTGGAGATACTTTTCCAGGCATTCTTCATTGGAGGAAAATATTAAGATAAATGCATTGTTAATATTCTGTGTGTTAGTTCTTTCTAGAATCATACTCTTCTAAACAACTATGATTGTCAAGTGCAATGAGTCATCTAGCTAACCTCAAGTAAAGGAGTCGAGGAAAAAATAACATAAAAGAAAATTTCCCAGGATTTCAAATCAAGATTTATCCATTCCCTAGAGGACAAGGACCTAGTCAATTTTAGTTGCTGAGGTCAGTTTCTCCTTTCTCAGAGTATGCATGCCTTTTCTTTTCCTGCTGTCTCTTGGGATCCTTAAAGTCTCTCTCATTTCTCTTCCTTTCTTCACTGACTCCTTGTTCTCTTGGAGGAATTTTGCTTGCATGTAGCTTAACATGAACCCTGGCTCCAAGTAAATACAACATATATTCTAGTGGCCACTACCACGGGACTATACCAACAGACAGTTTTCAGAGAGAAGATGCAATAGATGGCTTGTCATCTACTGGACTAACTGTCTTATTTAGGTTTGATTAACCCTATTAAAATAAGTGGTCGCCTGAGGAGTATGTCCATATAGAATACAAGGCTGCACCATCTTCTGGCTTTGCATGAGGCTAGTTAATTCACAGTAGTAAATGGCATTTCATTAAATACCAAATAACTTTCAAATTTCCAAATTTAGAAAAATTCTATAAATTCAGAATTATTTATTAAGCTCTTGCTATGTAACACATATTGTCTTAAGTTTTGGAGATGCATCAATTGAAATAAATCCCCTGTTCTAGTAAGAGAAGAAAGAAAATTAGTAAAAAGTAAAATAAAATAAAGTCAATTTTATAGTATGTTAGAGAAGAGTAAAGAGAATAAATGCAAAGAGATTGTTAGGGGCGTTGGCTTTGCGATTTTAAATTAACTGACTTTGCTTAGAAGGTAATGTATGGTGATTAATATAACATAATAATAAAAAAAAAAGAAGGTCGCATGCACTAAAGACTTGGAATGATCCATGCGGGGGAAAATGTTCAGGCAGAGAGAGAAGGCCAGTGAAAAACCCCTGGGGCAGGAACATGCCTGCTTTTTTTGAGAAGCAGAGTGGAGGCAGGTAGCTTGACCATAGTGATCAAGAGAGAAATGGCAGGATGAGGTCAGAGGGGTTGTTGATGTGCATGAGGAATTGTATCCACATATCAGATAATAATACCATGAAGATCCTTATGAAACCTTTAAGTCTCACTTTTGCTTTCTATCTTATTTCTTCCAACAGCCTTCACATTTAGTTACTCTCAATGATTCTCACTCACTTTGATGCTGTAATTGCTTCTTTTACCTCCTGCATCTCTGCAGTATATGTGTGTTTAAATGTAGCCATTGACCAAAACAGGGAAATGAAATAAATATTACTTTGACCAACTTGCTTCCTTTAAAATCAGAAGCCATTGCCCAGCCATTCCAGGAACCATGTATTTTTAATACATAGAATCTATGAGCTCAAGTTTGGGCCAAGTTAATATCAAAGGCTTTTCGGGCGCCTGGGTGGCTCAGTTGGTTAAGCGACTGCCTTCAGCTCAGGTCATGATCCTGGAGTCCCGGGATCGAGTCCCGCATCGGGCTCCCTGCTTGGCAGGGAGTCTGCTTCTCCCTCTGATCCTCCCCCCTCTCATGCTCTCTGTCTCTCATTCTCTCTCTCTCTCAAATAAATAAAATCTTTAAAAAAAAATAAAAAATAAATAAAAAAATAAAAAAAAATATCAAAGGCTTTTCCTTTAAGAAAGGGTGAATATTTCATTGTCATTCTGTCTTTAACTCAGGTCAATTCTGGACTTTAGAATCAATTTCTTAATTATTTACCATTATTATCACTGTTTAAATTATTTATGATTGTACTCTATAGTCCTAATTCTTTTCCAATATTCAGTGCTTATTGAACATATCCCTAAATGTGTCCTAGATGCTTTAGTGATCCAACACATCCAAAATCTAAATCATCTTCTTTTCCTTGAAGTGCAATTTAAGCTACGCCCTTCTGTCTATCCATTAATGTCTTAGGCAGGAACCCAGCCACTCAGCAAGTCCATGTATTTGGGCCTAGACAACTTGAAGACATCTTTATACCTTGTCTTACTTCACTCTCTATATCTTGAACACCACAGTCTTTTCTATTTTTCACATTTCTTTCTCTTTCCATGCTTCATTCTTCCATTATGCAAATCCAAGTGTTTATCATTTCTTATCTGGACTCGACTAGTAAATTAAAAAACGAGTTTCTCTCTGCTCCCTAAACGTCCATCTGTGCAATGAGTTGCAAATATTACTGCCAAAGTAAGTTCCTCATTGAAGACAAAGTTCTGATTATGTTTCTTCTCTACTCAAACATCTTAAAGAATTCCCATTGATTACAGAAGAAGAATCAATATAATTGATTCCAATCTGACCTCATCTGACTCAATTCATCTCCAGCCGCTCTCTTCCCTGGAAAATATCTAACCCTCCTCTTGAGCCTAAGCTTTGGAGCCATTTTTAACACCTGTCTGCTTTTCATTCGTCTTTCCAGTCTTTCCTTCTGGAATCACATTCTCTACCTACTCTGCAAAATGCATTCCATCTTGTATTCTTGTTACTTGTGAATAGTTTGTGCTCTTACTAAATTTTAATTTTCTTTAGGAAAGACACTATATCTTGTCCATTTTAACATTTTTATCACCTATTTCATAGGTTATTCATTAAATAAAATGTTTTTGTGTTACATTTCTGAATCATTTCTATTTTCTTTTATTAAATGGCTTAATTTTTCTTTCACTTTATTTTAGTATTTCAGAGGGGAAAATTTTATCCAGATTATAAAAAAAAGCAGGTCAAAGATAAAATGCCTACTTGATATGGAAAGCACTGAAGTCTTTAAACAGATGCCATTATGCTAACATAGATCATTGCATAATGCATATGAGTACATGTGAAGATAAAGAAGTAATATAATGAAGACTGTAGTGTTATAATTAGAAACAAAGTTTGAATGTCTGTGTATTTGCCTGAATTCAAGATTCAGATACCCATCTAAAGAAAGAAATCAACATAATATACCACTTGTTTTTTAAAAAAGAAAAAAGGGAGGGAAAAGATTAAAGGTAAATATGTAAGCATTTATCAGAAATAATCATGACGTTTTAACTTTGATCTGTTTTTAAACAGTCTGTGGTGCTTGGAAATTGCCAAATTGGTAGCATCCAATTATAGGTGACACCAGTAGCTCAATTTTTAGAGAAACATGACAAAGACAAATGAAATAGTGTATCAATTATTGATTATTCTGTTTCTGGACTAACATGAGACTCTAGAGACACCCTGAAAGAGTGATGATGATTACTATTTTTGAAAATAATATGACTTATCTTCAATTATAAACATACTTATATTGTTTTTTTCCTAATAGCAGGAGTCATGTCTTTTTTTTTTTTTTAAGATTTATTTATTTGGGAGAGAGAAAGAGAGAGAGAGAGCAGGGGGAGCAGCAGAGGGTGAGAGAGAGAGAATCTCAAGCAGACTCCGGGCTGAGCACAGAGCCCATTTTGGGCTCGATCTCATGACTCTGAGATCATGATGTGAGCAGAAATCACGAGTTCGGCGCTTAACTGACTGAGCCACCCAGGTATCCCAGGAGTCATATCTTTTGATTATGCTAAATCTTTTAGGGCTAATCCAGTAAAATTTGTTCTCCCAATTTTTTTTTTTCATTTTCTTGTCTTCACATGCACACTTAACTTACACTTACACTTGGAATATTTTTACATAGATTAATATATTCTTTTCTCTTCGATGCAGGATTCTGCCAATTTTTCATGTCATTCACCAAAGCATGCAATGACAAAATTGATATAATGCATGATAATTAACTTTATGGCTGAAGTAAGATGTTAGTAGATTTTGGGCAAGCGTTTAGAAAGGCATCAGTGGTAGATAATGATTGTTCATAAAGAGAAGGACACATCTACTTGCTACCATATGTGCAGTGAATGGAGCAACCAGATTATTCTGGTGAATCTGATAAGAAATACATGCATATCAGTATGTATGTGAGGTATAAAGACAGAGTAGGTGTCAGAGCAGTAGATTCAAAATATGAAGGCACATCGGAATAACCTGGGAAATATTTTTAAATAACAGTGATTGCTGAGTTTCATCTTTAACATAGGAATCACTGGAAGTGAGGCTGTGAAATGTGCATAAAAACAACAAACAAACAATAAAGATTTCCAAAGAATTCTAAAGTTGCAAGCCAACTGACTCCTATTTTGGAATTATGATTCTCAGAATATTCAGATCAGTAGGAAGTAGGAACTATAGGAACTATAGAAGAAAGGTTTACTCTTGGGGCACCTGGGTGGCTCAGTCAGTTAAGTGGCTACCTTCGGCTCAGGTCATGATCTCAGGGTCCTGGGATCGAGCCCCACATCCAACTCTCTTCTCAGTCATCAGCGAATCTGCTTTTCCCTCTCCTTCTGTGATCTTTCTCGCTTTCTCTCTCTCAAAGAAATAAATAAAATCTTTAAAAAGAGAAGAAAGATTTACTCTTCGATAAGCCCACATGAAAATTTAAGAAGAAAATGCAGTCCTAATATTACTGATAGTTCTGTTCCAGGGTGCTTACTTATATTATGCCAAGTATTTTGCATACATATTTCATTCTGTCGCACAAGAATTGTCATGATTAGGAAGTCAAAACCCATGGAGTTTAAATAATCAGTCCATGGCATGTTTTTGACATGAGCAAAATTCTTTCTAAATTTCCAGAATAATGCTTGACTTCCAAAGATATATTTTTGATTCTCAATGGCTGGATAAGTCTCAGAGATCCTAGAACAGAGAGGAGGCTATCTCATCCTATCCTCCATATCATGAGGAGCTTCTAAGTAAAATGAAGAGAATCTCATGAGAAAGTCCTTTTATCCCCTCCCACTGGTATTTTGTGTGCTCGTATTTCGTACACGAACACTTGAAGAAGACAGCAGCTGCCATAAAGCTTGAGTCACTGTCTTAATTCTGTCTGCCCTTTCTCTTGCTCCTAGTTAGGCATGATTGGAGGTAGTGTTTGTGACTAGGATGATATTTGTCAGTCAATTTAATTTTTCTTTTTGCTACTAGAAATATATCACATCTGTGATTGCCACTAATTAGGGTATCCAGAGCCTGAAAAGACTTCTAATTACCATGATAAATTTAAATTAAAAGAGAGTAGATTAGCTATGTTATTAAAATAAAGAAATTTAGAAGTATCTTTTTCTGGATACATTTTTTTTTTCTTAAAAAAAACAACAAAAGGAAAGCGCGCGCGCACACACACACACAATTTTTTCACAAAGTAATAAGGAATGTATATCTGTTTATCCTTCTATTTTATATCCTTTTGGAGGCATTAAGCAGTTCATCTAATTTAAGCAAACATATATATACACATTATATATGCACATATTTATATGCATACTATATGAACATCATAATATTAGTTTAACCCACATAAAATTAATGGGTTTTGTACTGCAAAAATTAGCAATTTCATATAGTTCAACAAAATATGTATATAAAGATACTCTTGGAACTTTTTAAAAGTATGAGGCTTGTTTTAAACATTATAATTTTCTTTTAAATTCCTTAATGGAATAATACAGTGAGACTAATTTAAACACTAGTTATTCTCTCTTATTAACTTGTACAAAGTAGATGGCATTTGGAACTCAATTTAGGAATAAAAGGCAAAGATAACTATTTTAAAGACTTATATATCTCTTTTACCCTAAGCCTAAAATAAGATCATTTTTTTTATAGTACAAAACTAAGAGACCTAGAAAAAAAAGGTTTTCTTTTTTTCAGGAGATGGAAATTAAGATGCATAGGCACCTTACAAAGAAAAAAGAATATTTGCTTTCTGCATGAACATTTATTAGAATAATGCAATCATCTTATTAAACAGTTGTCTCAAGTCAAAATTTTGCCCTAAAAATTTTTCAGAACAACACTGGCTTCATTTTCACTTTGAAAATATATCCTATATGAGTGATACAGGGATTTATACTTTAACTTAAATATACAAATTTATTTAATCAACAATTCAGATGGACCATAATAAAGTATCTAAATGCAATAAGAAAATAGTCAAATTATATCACTTGCTAGTTCACAACTGTGAAGGACAAACCCTAAAATGACACCTAAATGATCCTGCTTTCGGTGCTCATGCACCTTTGTAAAATCCCCTGTCCTTGAGTGCGGGCATGAACTGTAACTTGTTTGTAGCCAGTAGAATATGGCAAACATTATGGAAGATTGCTCCCATGATTATGTCATTTTTCAAGAAGATTCCATTTCACTAGCAGATTCAAGCTAAAAATTTTCTCCTTCCCTGGCTTTGAAGAAGTAAGCTGCCATGGTGTGAAAGGACCTCTGGAGGGGACCACATGGTGAGGAACTTCAGGAAGCATTTAGTTGCTCATAGCAAGCCCTGGATAATAGCAAGCGGGAAGTAGCAACCTTGTTCTATAACTATAATTCTGCCAACAGCCTGAATACACGTAGAGGAGGAGCCATCCTGGTCAAGTCTCCATGGAAGAACTCAGTTCTGGCCAACACATTGATTGTCACTTTGCACAGGACCCAGCTAAGCTGTACCCAGACTCCTGATCCACAGAAATTGTAAGATAATAAATGTTACTTGATTTATGATGCTAAGTTTGTGGTGATGTGCTACATAGCAATAAAAACCTAATAAACATAAATAAGGAAACAAAAATATCATCAGTGTTATAATTATTCTTAGAAATCATTTTATATAACACTCCAGTGAAAGAATTTTGGCAAAATATGTTCCTACATAATATTTAAAAATTAAATTTCTCTTTTCACTTACTTGATCATTAAGTGTTTTGAATATATCCTATAGATAACTTTTCTAAGTTGCTAAATAAAATAATATGTACTTTTAATATAATTCATTTGATTTCAGAACTCTTGCGTACTTCTGGTTACTTTCTGTTGAGTATAATTTTGTCATATTAATATAATATTACAAAATGTTAGATTGCTACTCAACTATAAACAATTTTATACTTCGACCTATATTCCACATAATTCATTAATTTTAGTAATTTCTGGTGGAGGGACACTTAGTTCACACATGATCAGAGATGTTACACAGTGATATCCACTGCTCTTGGCATCTTTCACTCAAGTGATTCTACTGCTCACCTGCCTCTGTTCTTACAATATCTAGTCTGTGAAGTTATGGCTTATCTAAATGCTAGAATACTCCCTCACTTATGTAAGTTTATTTTGGTATCTTATTTTTTTTTTACTCCTTAAGCTATGACACCCATAATCAACCTCAGTCCCTCAGATAAATCTGCATATATCTAATTCTCATTGGTGACCTGGTGTAACATGGTTACATGAATTAGAAACCCCTACCAGGTTTTTAATTACATCTACAAACATCCCTGAGAATTAAGAAATCCCACAAGTTCAAGGCATTCTGGAGTCTCCTTTGCCCAAATGACACAAAATTCATCTAACATATATCATAACATCAAATAACAGCCTAACAAATGCATGTTTAGTTCTAACTCTGACAAAACAGTTTTATTATCATCAAAATCAGTGGTATATAAAAAAAAGAAAACAGATAAGTCTAAAGAGAACAAATCTTAAAACTCCACCATTCATATCACCACTGTATCCCTTTACTTGAAGGAAATATTCTAAATTATATTTATTTATAACAAAAAATATACAGCATTTCATTTTTAAATTAATTTTTGACTAATTATAAATTTATAATTTATAAATTTCAATTTCAATTTAAAATATAGGGATATATAGCATATGCATTTTGAAACATTAGATAGTAGAAGTACATATGTCTTTTAATAATTTGTATCATTTTCTGCATATTTTGCAAATATATTACATATGTATGCACATATATGTGACTTTTATTATAGGTGTTTTTAATAATGTCCAAAATAATAAAATTTAGTTTACCATAGACTTGAAAACACCTATATCATATGATTCTCATAATAAGTGTGTGAGGTAGGCAAGAGAGATGATTTTATCTTTATGATACAGCAAAGAAACAAGGACTCCAAAAAACCAACAAATATATTCCCACAGAATTTAGGTATCATTAAAAATGTTGGAACTGGGGTTCAGTTAGAGTGTCCCAAGGCAATATATAATGCTGTTGCTAAATTTTATAGAAACTGAAACTTAGTAAAATTAAAAATAACCTTAAAATGACTAGAAATGAGGGAACATCTTAAACTGATTTGTCAGCAGCATGGGAATTTTGCCTCCTGTCACTGTAATCTTGCAGTTATAATCCCAAGAATCCTGACATCTCTGGAAGATGATTTTGAGATTACTCTGGTATCTAGTGACCATTTTAAATACAAAAGATTTTTAATCATCATTCACTCCTTCAACGGATATTTCTTGGCTGCCTATCTGGCGTAAGACATAATATTTTTATTTGACCTAGGGAATGTATTTTATATATTTTATATGTTTTCTCACTGGTTATTTTGTAGTTTTGAATCCCAAAATCTAGCAAAACTAAAGAGAGTAGGCTTATCCTGGTGTTTTAAAATCTACCTTTTCTTTCATATTTATTTATTTTTATTTTTTATTATTTATTTTTCCAAATACATATGACCTTATTCAATTCAGCACAGTGACTTACAGGATGGCTCCTTTCTGGTTAACTTGGACTGATTTAATGACATTGATAAACTGATAGCATGTTTTTTTATGCTGATTAGCAGACATTCTGGTAGAATAAATATTTTCAATCTGTGTTATGAATGGCTGACATATTATGATTTTAATATATCCTAAACCATGTAATGAATTCTAACTAGTCTTTAGAATCAGAGCTAGTTGCCTGTGTCTGGTTGCACGGTACTAATCCAGCATGAGCTGTGTGTGCCCTGCTCTTGGTTCTTTCAGTCTTTGGCCCGACTCTAGCTTCTGTGAACCTAGAATTTCATTTAAATGACAGACAATGTAATTCATTTAATTTCAGCAAACACTTATTCTTTGATTGCTTTGCTTCTTGAATGTTTTAACTTTAGCAAAATGAGATTGTGATTTGGAAAAAGGATTATTACTTAAGAAATTCCCACTGGATTAACAGCTTTCTGAAAGTGAGAGAATTATTTTGGGAAGTTCCTTTATGTCCTCTAGTCTAACCTTACTGTTTTTACCGTACTGATGAAATAGCTTTCTCTAGTAGATAGAACAAGTTCATGCAAGGCCCACAAAGTGTGCAATAAGCCCCTACCCATGAATTATTTATGAAGAAATCCAGCCCTCCATGCTTTTTTCTTGAAAGCTTTCATTCTATTTCAACCCTAACTTCCTTAAGATATTTTTTATTCCTATCTTTGAAAAATGTTGCTAAAATCAAATGAAACACAAGTTATTTATTTATATTTTTGTATGATCATCAATCTTTGGAACTTTCCTGACAAGTAAATCTGTAACATAAGATATTAAACCAAGCATATATGAGATGTAAGACACCTTTGAAAAGCTAATGAGAAAAGAGAAATATTTTGATCTAGATATTTGTATTATAAATTCCCCTGACATAATTGAAAATCAACTTTTGTCTTTTTTCTACTTCATCAGGAAGTGATCTAAGGAAATAGCCACCAAATAACAGCTTGCCAATAAGGTGAAATATATTTTAAAAGTCCTGTAAATATGAGTTGTGTCATCTCATTAATATCAAACTTAAAGGCAGAGGCTGCTTACCATGTCCAATTTAATCTTAATCTTTAGCTCATTATTCCTATAGAATTTACAATTTCAAATCAATAAATTGAGCCAAAGACATTTAGGAGATGCCTATTTTTTAATTTAGATATTTACTATCTTGAAGCATATAAAAACATCAACTAAAAATATGTAATAGTGTATAAGCAGACTGCTAAATCTAAAGATTTTTCTGTGCAAAGAAAATTTGAAGCACAGGTTTTTGTTCTAGTAGTGGGTTCTAAAGATGTTTGCTATTATTTTAAGAAAATGAATTTTCAAATTTATTATAAACATGACTTCTAAAATTAGCCTCACTTAAGAATTATATTTCACTGTCCCATTAGATTCTATTAATTTTTCATCAAAATACAAAAAGAGATTTTCAGTAGCAAATTCAAAATTCTAAATAAAACCGTTCAAGAATTAAGTATAATGCATATATACTGTGGAAAACAAAATTTGAGGGACTATATTATACAGAGACTGATCCAGATGGAAACTCAGAAATTCATCAAGAGTAAATATGTAGAGGGACAGCTGGGTGGCTCAGTCAATTAAGCGTCTGCCTTCAACCCACGTCATGATCCCAGGGTCCTGGGACTGAGTCCCGCATCGGGCTCCTTGCTCAGGAGGGAGCCTGCTTCTCCCTCTTCCTCTGCCTGTCACTCCCCCTGTTTGTGCTCTCTCTTGCTGATAAATAAATAAATAAATAAATAATTTTTAAAAAAAGAGTAAATATGTAGATACAAAATGAGGATTGATTGGATTAAAAAATCCGATGTCTGAAGGGTTTTGAAAAAACAGTAAAAATACATGTAGCATATGTGATCTGACAAGTTATATGGATTTAAAATACTCTAATGTTCTTGTATTCTCTGGACAGTTTGTAAAAGTAACAATTACATATTAGACACTTAAAACCAAGACTGCATATTTAAATTTATAGTGATCATTTAAGGAATAATAAATGAATATATACAAATCCTAAGAGGAGGAATATAGATCAATAAAAATAATCAATTAATAGTGAAAAATAGTCACCTTAAAAAAAGAAACACTAAGGTGTGGGATAATTTAAAGTCAAAGAAAAATAATAGTAAGAGGAAATATTTAAACCAATATCAGATTTTACATTCAATGAAAATGAATTAAATATACTAAAGAATGACATTTACAGTCTGTAAAAAAAAATTCTATCTAAATCCTCCTTAAAGAAAATATAAATTTAAATATAATGACAGTTATTTTGAAAGTAAAAGGAAGGAAAAATAAATGCCAGACATATAGATACAAAAGTAGGTTTTTTGAGATTCAAGGAAACTTGCCACAGAATTAGGAGGAATCTAAGATATTGTGGTATGTTTACATCCAAGGTAAAAAAATATGCATTTTTGTGTAACAGAATTTGCAAAAGCTGCTAAGAGGACAAATAGGTGTCAAATTAGCCACTCTGTTTAACAGTCAGAAGGTTATTAGCAAGCTAAAGGATAGCTGCTTTGGTGGATTATTGGATGGGAATTCAAATTGCTGTGAGTTATGGAGTAAACAGGATAGATACAGGAGTGGGAATGGGAGAGATCTATGTGTTAATTGAGGTACATGTATGGTCTTAAGGAGGGTTGTCCTTAGGTTAAATAGAAGGATATTATGAGTTTTAGGATTTGTTTGTAGGAAGATGAGGATACTCCCATGGTATTTTTTTCAATTTTCTCTGAGAGAGATTTTAGCATAGTGAAACTCTTCTTTATTGAAGAGTTGAGGGAGCACATCAGTGAAACGTAAAATTTTAATATGTATTTTAACTGTATATGACTCCTTGTATTTGTTTTCAAATTGTCCCTTTCCAGCTGATTTTGTATGTATCTTTTAGATATTTTGTCCCAATATGTTTACAAGAGTGCCTGCTGGGAAATTAGAGCGTTATACTCGTTGTCTTATTGTTAGTGTCACAGAACTGATTTCCCATTGGACCCTAAGAGGACCTTGGTGAAAGTAAAAAAACAACACATAAAAGTAGACCCAGAATGAAAAGCAAGAATGGATTTGAAAAAGAAACCAAAAGTCAACTAGTCATTATTGGGAGAGGGGATAGCAAAATCAGAAATTCAAAAGGGATATATTTTGAGAGGAGAAAGTGTTACATTGTCATGGTTATCATTAAAGAATATGACAAATCCCTTCACAGTCACTGTAGCACAGTGAACTGGGATTGCTCACAATTTGACGCTCTATTCTATGTTTGAGTTGTCTCATAGAACCACGTGTTAAAATATGGAACCAATTTGGGATTACATATACTGAATTATATTTTTAAATGCCAACACACTCGTCTAAATACTCTTTATCTTAGAGAAGATAAAAAAGTATTTTAACAAATTACAAGAAAATATGTAAGCATTAATAATGATATATATATGCAATATGTACACATATGTACATATGCAAATGTAAATATGTCAATGTCGTGTGTATATGTGTACATATTAAATATATATAAGCATGTTTTTATATATAGGCATAAGTATGGGTGTATCTCTGTATAAATATATTATACATATATAATTATATATATGCATACATATAATTCTGAAAGAAAGAAAACTTGTGAAAGGATAAAAATAATATATTTTCATCCACAAGATAAACTCATCATGCCAGGAGGAATATTATAAATATGTTGATCAGATAATCATTATCTATTTCTTTCAAGTTTTTGAGAATCAGTAGAAATACATAGCATGTAGTTTATTCTTAGAAAATCTGATAATTTCTAATCTATAGTGCATAAAATTTTATACAAAAAGCTCTTGATTTCACATTGCTTACTCATTTCTGTTTGTTCATTTGTTTTACATCACAGAATTCTTCATCCTCTTTTTGTTGCTTTTGACTTTGAGTTATTGCTTGGTAGAGTTTACCACCTAGCCAGGCGGCCTGTGAAGAAAGCCTGTATCTTACAGTTCTTCTATATTTAGCTAAAATTTTTCTCTTTAAACCTCTTCCAATTGTGTCTTTAATGCATCAGCAAAATGTGATTGATTATTTTGACAGTTTACTTTGTTGTAGAAAGTTATCTATTTCTGAGAATTCCAACTTCCAGTTCTATTTCTATTTAATGATTTGATGTATAGCATCTCTCTTTGACTCATGGCTAAAACATACTTTTCCACTAATTCTCAGTTGAGCTTTTCATATAGCAAGGGCAGCCTTAAGAGATTTTCTTACCTATATGTCTCTAATCGCAGAAGCTAAGGGAAGGGTTTCCATTAAAATAATTTATTTCAGGCAATAATCCCAGTGAAAATGATTAGTGAAACTGGGGGAAGTGAAATGGCTGAAGCAAAAGCAAATCCTAGGTTGTACTGTTAATCTAGTGAACACGAGGGGCAATTGGAACTAATGCTCCTTAGGACTACCTGAGGACTATGCTACACATATTAGTGAAAAGGACAACATGCAGTGACTTCTGTGTAGCTTCTATTCCTACCACTATGCCCTCTCTGTTTGTAGAATTTTGATTTAATTATTGGATTATCCAAGGATAGAGACTAGCTAATATCTACAGGACAAGTCTTTCTGTCTACCTGGTAGTTGAGTGGTTCTTCTGAATTTATTATTATCCTCTGTTGACATTTAAGTAAGATGTGCATGCTTTCTGCCAGTTAAATAGATCCATCTGTATACCTCTTTTCCAAAACATCCTTGTTCCTAATCATTTAATCTTCATCTTTTCAGCTTCCAACAAATTTACCATGCCATTTGACACTGCCTTTAAGTCTGTGTATGTCTATACTTCAAGCAACTTCTCTCTGCATACAAAGTAAGTGATTAAGTGTGTCACTTAAAGTCTTGGGGAAGGTTTTCCCTTCACCACTCTCCTTCCAGATTACCCTTAAGTGTAGTTGCAGTGTGAATGTAGTCTGTTTTCATGAGTACAAACATATGGAACCAATACATCTATGAGCCATTTTTTTTCTCCTCTTATGGTTGTTCATATGGAATTTTAAATGGGGAAATAGATGTAGGCTGAGAAATGTTGGGGTACCTGAGATAGGTGATTTGGTGCCTCTGGTATACACATTAATGCAATTTATTTGTGCCCTCTAAACATTCTCAGGACAAAGCAGATGTAACATCTTCATTATAAAAGAGATTGCTGCTAAGCCTACTTGACCTTATGTGTGGGTAGTTCACATTTTGTATTCCACAGCCATCAAAAGTTAGAGGACTTTGTTTCTTGTGCTTTTAATGTCATATCTAAGAATCTACTGCTAAATCACAAAAGCACAGCAACAAATTTGGAGGATTTAATACTCAAATTTTAATCAATATAATATATTGCATTAATAGAATGAATGATAAAAGCCACATGTTCATCTCAATCAATACAGAAAAAGCATTTGACAAAACCAGCACTGTCATGATAAACACACCTAATAAACTAGGAATAGAAGGTAATTTCCTCAGCCTGATAAAAAGAAGTTAAAAAAATCCCTCAGCTAGCATCATGCTCGATGTTGAAAAACTAAAAGTCTTCCCTCTAAGATTAAGAACATTTCAGTTTTATCATGATGCCAGCCGAGGGTTTTTCTTAACTATATAGAACAAACTGAGGGTTGCTGGAGGGGTGGTACGTGGGGGGATGGGGTAATTGGATGATGGGCATTAAGGAGGGCACTTGATGTAATGAGTATGGGGTGTTAAATGCAACTGATCAATCACTAAACTCTACCTTGAAATTAATAATACACTCTATGTTAACTACCTTGAATTTAAATAAAAACAAAAACAAAAAACAAAACAAAACAAAAAAACAAGACAAAAGGGGCACCTACCAGGCTCAGTCAGAAGAGCATGCAACTCTTGATCTTGGGGTCATGAGATTAAGCCCCACATTGGGCATAGAGATTACTTAAAAGAAAAAAAAGAACAAGACAAAAGCCAAAGTGGCTACATTAATTATAGAAAAAGAAGACTTCAGAATTAGGAAGATTACTAGGGATAAAGAGCATTACATAATGGTAAGTCTTAATTTTTCAAGAAGGTGAGAAAACCCTAAACATTTATTCATCCTACAAGAGAGAATCAATATACATGTGATTGAAACTGATCGAATAATGAGGCAAAATAGTCAAATCTATTATTATCTGATACTATATTATTATATATTACTATTATAGTACTTGAGAGTTTACTGACTACCTTATATTACTCTAAATAAGTAATAACATAATATTATCCTTAATTCATTAAAATAATCATTTGAGTTACATATTATTGATATCTTTACTTTACAGATAATTAAAGAGAGACAATGAGAGCTTAAGCAGTAGGTCCCTGTCAGATAGCTAGCAAGCCAGGCAAGATGTGTTAACATCAGACTGCTATGGAAGAAATTATCTAGAAAACTCCTTTGGTAAAAATAATACAACTAAAAGACTGCCTGACCTGAATCAGTGGCTCTCTAGTTACAGAGAGGGTTTGTTCGATAATCTTACAAGAAATAAGAGTAACTTGAGGAGTGTTATACGTATGTTAAATACAAACACATCCCTCACGTTTTTTAACATGGAAAAATTTTGGAACATGGCATGAGTTATGCAGTTCATGAAAAAGTGTTAATTTGAGCATGTATGCATATGGGGTTTCATTCAGTTGTTGTCAAGTTGACTGTTAAAGGCTCTGGTAACATGTATAAATGTGGAGTATGTAATGGGAATACAGAACTAAGGTGCAAGGTCAGCACTGGAAATAATGTTTTGAATTTTCCCCACCTGTTACTAAATTTATGGAAGAAATTAACTTTTTCAGAAGAGAAAAATAAAATAAAAGTAGACGGCTATGGTCAGCATCTGGTAGGAAAACAATACCTAAGAAGGGAAGGAAAGTATGTGTAAGTAGTATGGCCAAAGACAAGGGGGATGGCCTGTAAGGTTTAGAATTGGAAGCCATGGAAAAGCGACTGTGAGGATGGAGTGAAAGCGTACGTACAAGTCAAAGCTGCAGAGACAGAGAATGCAAGAACCGGAAATGACTGTTAGCTTGGCTTTTAGCACTCCTAGTTGTCCAGAGTTAAGGAGAGAATGCAGGGAGGGTCCTGTGAGAAAGTTTAAACAATGTAAGCTACTATTTTGAGAAAACAGACTGTGAAAGGAAAGAGAAAATTCAGCAGCTGAAAGGAGGGTGCAGATTAGAGCAACTTCAGCCTATTTACTTTATAATGGAAGGTTGACGATTGTTACATAAGTCATTCTAGGTCCCCTGTCTTAATTTATGTAAACATTATCGAAATGGGGAGAGAAAACTTCATATTCAGCACAATACTGGCAATAAGAAAAAACTACAATTAGCCACAGCTGAATGTTAAGGAAATATTTAACTCAGCTGACCCTTGAGAAAGAAAACAAAGGAATCCTACCCTCCCTTTTTATCCCTGCCAAGTGGAATGCTGGAGCTTTTATAATGCTTGTAAGAGTCTCTTCTACCAAAAACAATGACACTGCTTAAGTGACTGAAGCTATTGAATGAATTCCTAAGGCTTCCTTATGTAGGCACATCAAGGGGAAGCATGTAAAATTACATTATAGTAATACAGAATTGTAATCTTTGTAGAACCACAAAGGAAAAGAGAATGTTTATATTACAAATTGTTTCCACCTCTTTGAGTCTTAAGAACTGGTTTAAAGTGCCTTATTTACAAACATTTCAAATTTGTATTCTTAATCTTTTATGAATTCAGTGACTAGGAAAGTCATTAAAGTCATTATATTTAGATTCTGATGTTTGCTATCACATTACAGTTTATACTTTCTAAACATACCAGCATTACTTATTTCTGCTTGCATATTGATACCATAGATTTAAATAATATTTACTTCTGAAAGTATTGTAAAATATATCTGTGCATTGCTAGACACAGAACATACTAAAGTGTCCAGGAAGAGTAGAATATTTTAAATGTTTTCTCTATTAAGAAAAACTCCAAATATTTCTGAGTATTTATCTAAAAGAATTAAAAACAGGATCTCAAAGAGATATTAGCATCCCCATGTTCATTGCAGCACTGTTCACAATAGCCAAGAGTTAGAAATAACCTAAATGTCCATCAATGGATGAATGGATTAAATATATATATATTTAATTTATATATGTATATATATACATTTATGTATATATATATATATTGGAATAATATTCAGCCTTAAAAAGGAAGGAAATTTCACCATATGTGAAATTATGGGTGAGCCTTGAGGACATTATGCTAGGTGAGATAAGCCAGTCACAGAAGGACAAACACTGTATGATTCCATTTATATGGCATACATAAAATAGTCACGTTTATAGAAACAGAGTAGGATGATGGTTGCCAGGAGCTGAGGTGAGGGAAAAATGATAGTCGCTAATCAGCAGGTATAAAATTTTCATTGTGCAAGATGAATAAGTTCTAGAGATATGCTGTACAACAGTGTGCTTACAGATAAAAATACTATATTGAACACTTCAAAATCTGTTAAGACAGTAATCTTTTGATAAGTGTTCACACTACAATAAAAATTAAAAAAAATAGAAAGTTCTCAGGGGTATGATGAAAATATTTCAAAACCCAATTTCCATTTCCAATAGAATATCTCCTTATCATAGGCATATTAATTTCAACCTTGCCCAGAAAATCATTTTGTCTCCAACAAATTCATTAACCCATCCTCTCTATTTTACCATACCTTACATACGATCTTACTTTAAATAAGTAAGATTATAACTTTATTGTCCTATACATCACATAGGCATTCATTTTAATATATCATCTCAATTAAATTACCCTGAGAAGATCCCAGGTATGGCACTTCTATTATCCTCATTTCCTCTCATGTTCTTTCAGCACTTTCATAGTTTTATGCATATAGTTAATGCCCCAATAATCTTAGTGATAAAATAAAAGAAAGAAAAATCCTAATGCCATATTTGTTATTTATGGTACCATCTTGTTTTCAAGTGTTCTGGTTCTTAGAAACTTGATCATTAAGGTATATTATTATCAGAGGGTTAATAAATATATTCCTTCTAATTATCTTATTTCCTGTAACATCCAAATATTTTTTTCACTACTGGTATTAACAATGAGATATGGATATTAATAAGTATATTTATTTTAATATGAGTAAATTTATTATATGTTAAAGCATGAAACTTTAGGAGAATAAAAACTATAAAATCAGCATTCTCTTCCAGAGAATTAAAAAATAATTATTAAACAAAATATAATCACCATAGCATATATTCTTCATTGTTGTTAAATCTAATTAATGGTATCTCTTTTAATTTACAAATCTCCTTTGATTTAATCTGATTTGACAGACATCAATTTATCTGTTTATTTGACAAACATTTATTATGTGTAAGATAAAGTACTAGTTACTGTGGAAGACAAAATCAATTCAAGAAAAGATGTTTTCTTCTGTCTAGTAAAAAATAGAATTATTTACGTAAGTAAGTTTTAAAGAATACATGATTTACTAAGGAGATGTTTGGTATGCAGTCAATGAAGAGTCAGAGGAATATAAACTTTATGTGCCCAAAGGAACTCCTGAGAGTGTAACCAATGAACTCCACATTGCTAAATCCCTAGTCAATACCTATTTCTCTTCATCATGAACAAAGAGCAGCATCTGGCTTCTTCAAGGACTTCTGTTGCACTATACTGTCTTCATTTTCTTCCCATATGCTGACAGCTCCTTCTCAGTCTCCTTTGCTGTTTCTTCTTCGTCTTCACAAACTCTGCATTATAGTTTCCTAAGCCTCTATCCTAGAATGTCTTTTCTGCCGTGTCTTGTGTCTTTAAGACTATGCATGTGTTGAGCACTCCCAAAGTTATAACTCCAGGCAGGACCTCTTTCCTGAACTCTAGTTCTCTATGTTCAACTATCTTTTAGTTATTTCTCTTGTATATCTAAAGGCATCTCAAATGTAGCAAGTATGGAACTGCTCTCATGATTTTATCCTGCTCCCCAAACTGGTCCCTCTTTCGGTATTTGAAATGCGATTAGTAAATGTTAACTCGCTTCCTCTAGTTGCTCAGAACCACAACTTCAGAAACATCTTTGACCGTTCTTGCTCATTGTTCCCTAACCATATTCAATTCTGTTGGCATTCATTCAAAATATGTTAAAAAAATTATCCTGTCCTTTCACCATATTTATTGTTATACCTTAATCTAAGCCACCATCAATTCTTAGTGAAATTACTGCAATGGCATTTTTTTATGAAAATAATACAAAATATTTTAGCCGGTGAATGAGATAAGAAAATAAACTAGTGTATAAAGATGAAAGAAAAACAATAAATAAAATGGCTTTTCATTTAAGCTGATATGTCTTGTTGTAGTCAGTCTTAAGGAATCTGCTAAACCTCTTTTCTTCCCAAAACAAAACAAAAACCTAGAGCTAATAAGCAAGGTTTTAGGGTTATGGTGTATGCTGTTAGTGTGCACAAGCAATTGTATTTTTGTATTCTTGCAAGAAACAATCCATCACTTAAGAAAGCAATTCAATTTGCAATAACATTAAGAATTATAATACACCGAAATAAATTGAAAAAATGAAGACCTATAACATTGCAAATTACAACACATTGCTGAGAGATATTAAAGAAGATGCAAATACTTAGAGAATATACTATGTACATGGATTGGAGGCCTCAATAATTTTAAGGTGGCAATTCTTCTAAATATATGTAGAGATTTAATGCAATTACTATTAAAATCCTAGCAGGCTATTTTTTTTTTTTTTTTGTAGAAACTGACAAGCTGATTTTAAAATTCAAAGAACCTAGAATAATCAAAAACAGTCTTGAAAAGAACGTATAATATCTGGCTTCAAAAATTGCAATAAGGATAAGTAAGACATTATGGTGCTGGCGTTAGGATAGATATATAAAACAAAGGAACAGATTAATAACCCAGAAATATTTTTGATATAAGCCCATGAAAAGATGATCAATATCATTAGTCATTAGGAAAATGCAAAATAAAAGCACAGATATACCTGCATATCCACTAGAATGAAAACGTTAAAAAGAATGACAATAGGTATTAGAGAGGATGACTAGAAACTGGAACTCTCATACATTGCTGGTGGAAAGGTAAAGTAATACAGACATTACAGCAAACGTGGTAAATCTTATCTCCATGATAAGAAAAAAAATTAAAAATCACTTATTTATAGAGGGGGTAGTAGGAGAGCAGTGCACCATTACTCTATTTCCTGAGGATATGCTAACTTTTCAACTCTCTATCATGCTGTAATCTGTATGGACCTTTAACATGTTGATACTCCACAGAGCACCACAGGATTTTACTGTATCAGTAATAGCATACTAATTAGAACTGGTTAACCAGAGGTGACAGTTTTGATGCATGTCCTAGTAAGACCCATTTTTGCAAGGAGATTATAATAAACTGCAAAAAGAGGTCTTCCCTAGTTGTGACGATTTCAGGAGTTCAATGATCTAAGTCATATTGAAATATTTCTTCTAAGATGAAAAAGAAAACAAACAAGGTATTTCAATTTACATGCCCTGACTACTAAGACACCCAGTGTTGTCTTTTCCAGATAAGGCATTTCTTTGCACATCCTCTGCACCCTCAGTTTAGCTCTAATTGGCATTTATTAATGCCATTTCTTCTCTCAACCACTGTCTATTTCTTACGAAAAATGATCATTTAAATAAAGTAAAAAAATCACCATTTTCCCCCCCATACCAGAACACAAAAATCTTGAGGAAAAATAAACAGTGTAAACTGTAATCTCTTGGGGTGCCTGGGTGGCTCAGTTGGTTAAGCATCTGCCTTTGGCTCAGGTCATGATCCCAGGGTCCTAGGATCTAGCCCAGGCTCAGCAGGGAGCCTGCTTCTCCCCTCCCCCCTGCTTATGCTCTCTCTTTCTCTCTCTCTCATTCAAATAAATAACATCTAAAACAAATAAATAAATTGTAATTATAAATTGTGAATTCCCAAATTTCACAATTTCAGAAGTAGAAGTCTAAATTTGAAACAATAATAGAAACTCAAGGAATACCTAGTCTAATAGCTAACTTCTTATTACATATAGCTATTATAACATTGGATAGTGTTGTATATAATGTGGCTATTACACTAGCTAACTCTTTATTATTATATGCTCATTTACTTGGTTTCTACATTCCCCCCCATGAATATCATGAATGGAACAATTAGAGCCATATCACTTTATTAAAGTACATATGTCATGCAGTTTAAAAATATATAACTTTCAAAAAATAATACTTATTATTCCTATTTATATTTTAAGATATTTTAAAACATTGCAAAAAGTATAATTTTTAAGATGTTCTCACATGAACTTTCCACATTATTCTATTCCCCTCTATGGGTCTTACAAAGTCTGGGCTTCTCAAAAATCTATGTTCCTCTGTGTTTATGCATTTTGGAAATATGTGTCCCTAGAATACATCAGTCCATGCCCACTTTTCCAGCAGTGTCGACTTTTACTGAAAGTTTGGGAAAAATACATTATTCTAATATTAAAAATCCACATATATTATTTAAGGTAATTACATCAATGTTAAAATAAAATATGAAACTTCAAATATATTTTACACTTACCAATATTACTTTGAGTTACAGCCCCAGACCCCAGAGGAACAAGTTCACTCTCCTCATTATACATCTAAAATCAGTTTCTTTTTTTAAAAGATTTTATTTATTTATTTGAGAGAGAGAGCGCGCGCTGGAGAGAGAGCAAGAGCAGGGAGAGGGGCAGGGGGAGAAGCTGACTTCCCCGTGAGCAGGGAGCCTGACATGGGGCTCCATCCCAGGGTCCTGGGATCGTGACCTCAGCCAAAGGCAGACACTTAACTGACTGAGCCACCCAGATGCCCCTAAAATCAAAGTTTCTGAAGCAAATTTTAGATAAGCCTCTAGTAGGTGTAGAAATACAGTACTTCGTATGTTATTTCTCCTTTTTTGGAGGAAAAAAGAGTATTATGATGTGACTCAGTAGCTTATGGTGTCTGTTTATTACCTAGACCTATATACCATATCCAATTTCTTAAAAAGTAAATTTCCATAAGGTTAATAAAGCCTGTGAAGGCAACTTTTGAGGTGCCCCTTTGTGTTTACACCCATGTGTAATCCCCTCCTCTTGAGTTTAGGGATTAGTGTAAATCTTCTGAAGACAGAATAGAGCAAAAGTAAGGTAGTATACATACTTTCGTTGGTGTGTGTATGTGTGTGGGTATAGTGGAGTTAGCATAAAAAAAGTGTTAAGGGGTTGGAAGGTCATGGTCATAGTAAAAAAAGCTGCAAAATTATATGCATTTTATACAAAAAGCTGTAATATACAAGCTTTTATTTTCAGTTTTTTTTTTTTTTCTTTTTGAGATATTGTTGCATATGCATTGCTACATCTCTTAGGTAATTTTCAAGCATTTCCTGTTCCTTGTTCTATGAATCTTCCCTGGCCAAGGGGATCAACTGGGATTGGAGGTTTATCCCATGGCTAAAATACAAAGCAAAAAGGCCAAGAGTAGAGTAATTTTACCTTTCAGGCAAATACACTTGAGAAATAGCAACAGCAGGTGTCTCTCCTTTGTGAGCTTCTCTCCACCCGAATGTGGTTCTCGTATTTAAAGGAACAGTGTTTATGTTTTAACAAAACATAGCCTGAATGCAAGCTAACTACCTATCTTGTGCTATTACAAAGAAATATTGATCCATTTTCCTGTTGTAGGAAAAGTAGCTATTTTAGACATATTGAGAGATGTGTGGATTTCTAGCTTGATGCCTTTCCAAGGTATTTAAATGGTGGTTTTTGCTATAAAAGAGAATAACAATACTGTTTTTTCAACAGAACATCTATTACAAGCTCAAATAATGTGACACTGTGGCAATATTATCAGTTTTCCTTTTTAATATAAAAGTTGTTAAATACAGTTATCTTAATTGTTAAAAATATATCGATAAGCATAAGGACACTTTTGCAATCAGTTAAATGGTTTGAGAAAAGAATATTCTTACACAGTAATTGAAGAGCAGACAGATTTTCTACGTGAGCTTTCATAGGCACATATTAATTTTATTATGGACTTGCCATAAATGGACTTTGTAGTACTCACTGAATTCACAAACTCTAATTATATAACCCAATAATAAAGACTCAGTAAACCCTCTATTAAATGTGTGTTAATATGCTTAAAACTGCAGACTATCATTTAATAACATCAAAGGTTTAACAGAATACTATATTAAAATTCACAGCATTAAACGCTTTTTCAGTTATTAAAGGCCTATTTTGATTCCGATGTGAGAAAGTCGAAATAGTGACAATCTTAGGCAAAACGTATATTAAGCTAAATCTTTACTGATTAGCTTTTCAATGTAATTCCCTGTAATCTAGGCTTTCTTAGAAACCAAGACTTCACATGAATTATGCCACAAAATTTCTCTGGATATACTGTTTCTAGACTGTGTTCAGGATTTTATCTCCATCATCCCCACCAACAAATTTCACAGTCATTCTGAATCTGTTTAGCTGCCCATGATTTCCAGGGCCCACATATGAATGCTGACTAAAAATATAGAAGTATGCATTATTTTAATTCAAAGTGATATACCTCTGCTGTGGAAGAATATTTATGTACCCCCAAAATTAATGTATTTTTATTAATAACTCAAAATATTAAATATCTCTTCTCTCTAAAAATAGCAGTATCAAAAACATATTAAGCACCTTACATCTTATAATAGTTTCACATACATTATCTCCTTTAATTCTCAGAGCAACTCTTTGAGGTAGGCAGAGACACTATAAATGAGGAAAATGTGGGCAGAGAGCTTTATTGACTTGCTAAGTTTCATACACCAAGTGAGTAAAAAAATCTAGAATTCACATATGGGTTTTCTGATTCTTTGGTGTGCTTTTCACTGGAGCATGGAATAATTCAAATGAAATAATAGTATGTTGTTAACGTTTAAGATTAAATTATGCATGAGAAGTAAAAATTAGCATAAAGGATGAGGTTGACAGTTTAAAAGTAAGTAAAATGTTTCTGATTTCTAATAAACTAAAGATGACATACTACAAAAGTGACATTAGTGATTGATATAATAAATATTTATATATATTTATCCTATGTATGTACTTTATATATTTTCAAAACTTACTGAGAACAAATTTTAAACCTAATAGAATATTTTCATGTTTTATCATGCTGTTGAAGAGACTCTCAGTTTGCTATCCAAAACTTTTCTCAGTTCCTTTGTCTAGCTTCCTTCGATACAAACTGGAAAGCGAAAAGCTCACTTTCTCAGTTTTCCTTGCTTCCCACGGCAATCAATCCATGAGAAGTGACTGGAAGCTGGCTAGGAGTAGTTTAGAGAACTTTTAATGTCCTTATGAAAAGAGACAACAGTAACTGAAGTAGCCCTTCCCAGTTTTTACATGTTCCTCTCTTGAAGGTGAATGGGCTTTCTGGAGTTGCAATAGCCATCTTGGCAACTATGTGAGAAATACTAAAAGAATTATGTACATCAGCTTTGATGTTGTTAAACCATGAAACCAACAGAAGCAGTACTATCTACTATCAGACTACTTATTACATCAGAAAAATAAAATCCTATCTCTGTAATATAATTACTGGGTTTTCTATCTCAATTATACCTCAGTGAAACTGGGAAAAAAAGTTGGATTTATCTTTACTTACCAGGGAATGTACTCTTAGTTGTTACAACTGTTCTTAAACTTTTCACTTGAAAAGTAGCAAATATAATTTACATTCTTTGAAAGGAAAATAAATATCATGTGTGAGCTTTCATATCATTATCAAATGCTAAGATAAATATCACTGAAATTGATATTTTGATAAGTACTTTGAGTTTTCAATTTGAATGGGGCCATAGATGTCATCTAATTTCCCCCTCTCCTTTTAACTCTGTTAACTGAAGAATCAAATGAGCAAACATACTTTGCGTAGTAACTGGGAGAAATCATGATATCTCATTATGGCCCTTTTGGCAAACAGATGCATGGGCAAACTGCAAGCATATCTACCACAATGATAATGAAGGACGTAGAGCAATTATTTAGTGGTTAGAATATATCTTCATTATTATGAATATACCTTATTAAAATATACATAGGAACTTACTTTCAGGGGGAAAATTATGTAGAAAACAATATTTTTCCTGAATTTTTTCTACTTTCCAAAAGAACCTCTTTCCCTGGATAATATCTGATACTCTCTGACTTGGTTTCAACTACCCACTTTATACTTGGATATTCAAACACGTAGATTTGTAGTTCTAAATCACATACCTAACCACTTGGTACATGTCTTCCAACTCAACTTCTCTCAAAGCCCTATTTTATTATCATGTTTCACAAAATTATTTCTGTCCTGCTCTCTACCACATTATAAGGCACTTTTACCTCTGTACTATTCAACATTTAATCCAGCCCTAATCACTTTCATTATATTTCCGAAATGTCTCTTAATACCCCAATCTCCTACTCATTTCCACTGATATTTTAAATCCATTATCTTACCTAGACGACTAAAATAGTAGTACAAGAAGAAATTCCCCTACTTTCAGTCTTTCCATGTTATATACTGCCTCCTCTTTCCTTGATCATACTATTTTTTTTTCCTTTTTTGGTTGAAAACATTTCACTAGCTTCCTATTGGCAAGCAAACCCCTTACAGCCAACCAAACCATTTACAATATGGCTATATCTATATGCAGTTTCATGTCCTATTCTTTCCCTAACCAAAACTACACTTTGCACAGAGAAAACTGCATGTGCTTTGATGAAAACACAGTTATCTTTTCTGCCTTTCTTGAGTTGCTCATATTTAAGTATCCTTCTACTTGCTTCCACCTGTTATGTCCCATTTGTCATGTAAGACATAGGCCAAAGTGTGACATCTACTGATAGAACTTCCTGATTTGATACGACAGAAACTGCTGCATAAGATTCTGCCATAATGTCATCAGAATAAATGCCTGAGTGAGCTTGCTGCAAAGGACAGAAGTCAGGAGTTATTGTGTTATATCTGAATGCATTTTATCATGAAGTTTCACTATAGTGATTTCTTCTGCCCTCATAAAAATCTGAGCATATTTGTAACATTCTATTCCATATATTATATTTTAATTATTATGTTTATCACCTCTGAGAACATCTTTGAAGAAAGGGACAGTCCCATATGCTTTAAATACACAGTGTCTGACAAAATGCAGATCCACAGTCGTTGTATTAAAATGACCAAAAAAGGTCCGGAGGACTAAAATTGAGATAGAATGATTGATACTGTGGTTGCTTATCTCACTAATCAATTCTTGTTGTTTTAACTTAACTATGATTAAGCCTGTTGAGTATAAAAACAGTATAAAAAGCATTTCAAGAGATTATTCATGATATTTCATCTATTACGGTTCTTTTCTCTCAACACTGACTTATTATGATAACATTATTTTTTGAACAGAAAACAATAAAAATATATACTGGAGCACTACCTGGCACTAAACTTAATGATGTGGAGGATGTGGCAATAAACAAATTACATTTCCAGACATCAATTTTACTTCTACAGATAGATACCTAATAGAGCTTTATTGAAAATATAGATTTCCCCCAAAGAATTTTTCTGCAAGGTTTAGTATGTGTCATTTTAAAAAGATGAAGACATAAGTTTGAGAAGAGATGGACCTGACCAGAAAGATATGGGAGGAAATGATGTATGCCTCCTGAAGCCTGGAAAATGAGAATTTGAACATTTCCTTAGCCTTAGAAATGAAAACCACATGTGAGCACCACACAACCCTGGATCACTGGTTTTAAATAATTTGGGTCAACTCTTGTCTTTCCAGCATCTAGTGGTACACAGAAAAATTCTGGATACATTATGAGTTTGGTTCCTTTGAAGGGACTTTGTTTTGTTTGAGGGTTTGCTTTGTTTTATTTTGCTTTGCTAAATGACTTTTGTTTGGTTATTTAGTTTTGGTTCTTTGGCTATATGCTTGGTATGATTTTTTTTTTTCTTTATTGTAGTTGTTCTACACCTTTCCCTGTGGTCATTGGACCCTTTTCATGAACTTACAGATATTTTCCTGGTAACTGAACTCTTGGTGAACTTAATATATATTTACTGGACTCTTTATCCTCTATAACATCATTTTCCAATCTGTCTCTTGTTTTGAGGACCAGTATTTATATGGGGATTTAATAGATTCCATGTAAAAAATATTCTGTGACCAAATATATTTTAGGAAACTTGGGTTATAAACATAAATGAATTTACTATGGGATATTTTAAATATGTAAGAGGCCTATGTAGTTCTTGATTTTTTTTTTTTTGGAAGGTATACTATGAAGAATTTTCAACCTTATTTGAATATTATTTCTTAAAAATTTTCCTCATGAACTCTTTTAGCTTTCATATGTAATTCATTTTCATGTAATTTGTTGTTGTTGGTGGTGGTGGTGGTCAGTTTTTTTTTTTCCAGTTTTCATTATTAAGAGCATTTTTACTTAGCTCCTGTGTCATTTGGACAGATATCCATCATGTTTTCATTTGAACACTTCTTGCTTTCTGACATTACAAAAGGCTTCAGGCTCATCCTATGTGTTTCCTGCCTCTGTCCTAAGATCAGCCTTTTCTCCAAGGTGTCCTGATTGCCTTTAGGGGAATGTGGTACTTAGAACCAAGATCTGAACACCATGTATGCCATTTGCTTCTGGGATGTTCTTGTTTCTAGGCCCTCTTAGCTGACAGAGCAAATACATGTTTGTATACTAACCTGTATTTAAATATCTATAAGTTTAAATACAGGGAAATTTTATCCTTATTAAGCTAAACATAAGTTCAATCTCAGATCCGTTACCCTGTGAATCACTCTAGCCTCCTCCCTTTGCTTATCTATAACCTCACAAATGTGAGAAAACTGGCTCCCATCATCCACTATCCATTTCCTTAATTGTTCACTCTAAGTATACATGTATGGGTCCAGAACTGACAATTCATATTGCCCTAAGAAACAACTTTATCAATGAGAGTATGGCACTTAGGATAGTTCCCTTTGCCTTTTTTCTTTCATATGCCACTCATCTTCGAAGTTAGTTAGGTTATTACCTCCTCCCACACAGACACACACACTTGAGTGAAGTTGTCCCCTACATTTGTCATGCAGTAATATAATTTTCTATCATTTTGCATTCCATCCTGGGATCTCCCAAAGTCTTAAAAAAATATTTATTTTAATTTGCATATATCAGGTTTCACTATTTCTGTTGTAATTCACTATGGTGTTATAAATTTCTTAGTATTGACAAATGTATAATGTTATTATCAATTACTACAGCATCATACAGAGTAGTTTCATGACCCCATAATATTTCTTGTGCTTTATTTATCTAATTTCCCTCTTCTTTGGAACTCTGATAATTATCAATCTCTTTCTATTTCTATAGTTTTATTTTCCAGAGTTCCATACAATTTGCTTGTGCAACCTTTTCAGAGAGGCTTCTTTTGCCTACCTATATGCATTTAGGACTCATCCATATCTTTGTGTGGGTTGACAGCGCATACCTTTCTCTCCTTGTATAGTACCCCTTCGTATGGACATAACAATGTTTATATATGCATTCACTTATTGAAGGATATCTTGCTTCTTCCAGTTTGGAGTGATTATGAATAAAACTACATAAATATTCATGTGCAGATTTGTATGAACATGTAGTTTCAAAAATTGGGTAAATTCCTAAGGTCATAGTTGTTGGATCTTTTGGTATGATTATGTTCAGCTGTGGAAGAAACCACCAAACTGTCTTCCCAAGTGGTTATACCATGAATGAGAGTTCCTGATGCTCTTCATCCTCACCAGCAATTGGTATTGTCAGTTTGTTAGATTTTTGTTGTAACAATTATGTAGTGGTAGCTCATTTTTATTTTAACCTGTGTTTCTGTAGTGACAAATGGTGTTGAGCATACTTTAATATGTTTGTTTGCCATATGTAAATGTTTTCTGATGAGATGTCTGGCCACATGTTAATGGATTTTTAAATTGGTTTGTTGTCTTATAATTGAATTTTAAGAGCTTTTTGTATTTTGGATACAAGTCTTTTATCAAATAAGCATTTTGCAAATATTTTCTCTCAGTTTATAACTTGTTTTATCACCCTCTTAACAGTGTTTCTCACAGAGGATAACTATTAAATTTTAATGAAATCTAACTTATCAGTTGTTTTCTTTCATGAATCTTTTGGTGTTATATCCTAAAATTTATTACCACAACCAAAATACATAGATATTTTCCTATTCTGGACATTTTATAGTTTTTCATTTCTGTGTCCGTGTTCCATTGTGAGTTAATTTTGATGCATGTAGTAAAGTCTGTGTAGTACCATATTTTTGCATATGTGTGTCCAATTATTTTAACACCATTTTTTGAAAAGACTGTTCTTTCTTCATTGATAGTTACAATAGTTCAGAGTGATAATTTTCTCATTGATGATTGAATGAACGTAAGGCATGCAGTATTCATTTAACTGGGCTTGTTAATGCTATTTTTAATAAGATAATCATAATAAATGTCTCAGTGTGAAAACATTTAGAAAAAAGTCAATCATGAGTGACTCAAGGGGTTTCATAGATTTCATATTTGCTGGAGCTTTGAAAATTAAGTAGAAATGAATTGAGCAACAGTTGGCACTCAGGTTAAGGAGTAGATACTAAATTTTCAATATTTCTTGGTTTGTGTTCCTTTGGTCTAAAATTTTCCTTTTGTCTCTTGCCTTTGTGATTGTTAATTTGTTAGTTAGAAACTTAATGGAATATTTTTTAACTGAATGAATTTATAGTCTCATTTTGTACTTGAGTACAGTTAGATAGAGGTAAGGTTCTTACTATCAAAATTTGGAAACTAGCTGAAATCAATGAAATCAAATATTAGAGATCATATCTAACACCAAAAACACACAGCATCTTTGATCCAGATCATAGCTTTTAAGAATTAATGTAAATTTCAAAAAAAAAAAAAAAAACTAAACAAACAAAAAACAGACTGTGCATTCTTGTTAGCAGTTGTTTAGAAGTCCTGTTCCTGAATTGGGATAAGATGTCATAATTCTTGCAACTTTAACATGGAAAAATTAACTGAAAAGTAGTTTTACTATTAAAAAACACATCATCATTTACACATTTTCTGTCAATATTAATGTAGAACCTCTAGTTCCCAAATTTTCTTATATGGACTTCTGTGAGCAATTTACATTGGCTTCTGCATGGAGTCGGTGCTTTTGGAATGGCTATGAGAGTGTCAGTCTGACCTGTGTTGTCTAACATTATTAAATATCCACATTTTATTAGTTCTTGCAAAGTGTAGATAGAGGGACAAAATGTGACTTACATCATTAAACAGTTTATTACACAGGAGTGGATTAAGACCTAAACATAAAAAAGCAGGACTGTTATGGAACTGATAGGCCAGAAGGGTGAATTCTAATTTGATTAGATTCAAAAAGTCTATTTCCTTGTTTTAAAATAACCTATTTTTTTCTGAGTATAAAAAAATGAACACCAAAAAAAGTAATAAGCACTAAATTTATATGCTTTCAAGATGTTGAACAGAGAAATAAGAACATAAAATAATTGAAAATCTCATCACAATGGCAAAACGCAGTTTATATACCAATGAAATATAAATGTCTGCATACCTATATACGAATACACATATGCAAACATACATACTTATGTTTATTGGAAATATACACATAATGTCAATTGTGTTTACATATATGCTCATACATGCATGTAAGTGCATATTGTTCTTGCATATATATATGCAAACATGTGTAACACACATAAATACATGCATGTACTTTTACCTAAATGGAATTATACACACACATGTATACACACACACAATCATGTATACTGTTTTTCTACTAATTCATAAAAAATTATTATACTGGGACAATTCTTCCTACAAGGTTTTCTCTCTTTATGGCAGACTACACATCCAGAAATCCTCCTGTCATTTAAATTAAGTACATGAGTACCAAATAAAACAATAGTCAAAATATTCAAAATCTCTATTCAAATCTCTATATTCAAAATATTCAAAATCTCTATATTCTAAAATGAAAAGATGAACTCAGTAAGTAAGGTAGCTTCTTTGCTGTGAGGGAAAAACTTAAGCTTCTGAAAAGTATCTGGCTTTCCTATGATCATTACCAATACAAGCAGGCTGAGGGTATTGGATTTAAAGACAGGATGGCAAGGGGTACAATATGACACTGGGTAAGGAGGCCTTGGACCCATGCAGTGTGAGAAAATTTCCCTCCATAAATGTCTGAAACAGTAAGGCCTATATAGTGCTCAAAGGTGTATACTTATAAATTAAATCCTGCCCTGCAGAGACAGGGGTCAAAGAAACTTCCTATGACATCATTGTTTAATGCAAGAAAACAGTCTCGGCTGATAATTTGAGGCAACTGGATAGTTTTGTATTGTTGTGGACCTGAACTGACACATGTGTGTGATCAAACTGGGTATATGCTATATTAATATTGATTTAAAGTAGACCTCAGACTTCTGATATGAGCAAATAGAAAATTTATTGGGAAGGATAAAAAAAAAATCGGACCTTTAACTGAGACCTCCAAGAATCTTTAAAAGTCAAATTTAAACAAATGTGACCTCAAAGATAGTAAAATTTCTCTGTAAACTGAATGTTGGCACTGGAACATGACTTCCCAACAATCATGGTGCCCAGGGTGAAAGCTCTAACTAATCAGAATATACTTTGATTCCTTTTTTCTCAAGGCTTCTCTATAGTCCTTCAGTATCAGTCAATTCTACTTCAAGGGACAATTTGTTGATGATATCCCAAGCAGTCTCTTTGTCTGTATTCGGTAGTCTTTTAGTGCTTCACCACCGACTCTCATCTGTACTATTTTTTACAAAATTCCTCAGTTCTCTAGTTATGGGGATGGCATTCTTACTCTCCCACAGATTGTTTATTATGATGGTGTTTGATTAAGAAGTTCACTCAGTCGGGCGCCTGGGTGGCTCAGATGGTTAAGCGTCTGCCTTCGGCTCAGGTCATGATCCCAGGGTCCTGGGATTGAGTCCTGCATCGGGCTCTCTGCTCCTTGGGAGCCTGCTTCTCCCTCTGCCTCTCTCTCTCTCTCTCTCTGTCTCTCATGAATAAATAAATAAAATCTTTAAAAAAAAAAAAAAAAGAAGTTCACTCAGTCTACAAAACATTAAATTCAAGTGCAAACTAAATTACGTGAATGAAAATTTATTTTTTCACATACTGGAGATTTAAAAGTAAGTCAACTTGAAACATGATAGGATGAGCAGTTTAGCCGTTTAACAAAGCTAAGGACCCAGATTCTTTTCTTCCTTCCAGTCTGCTTACTCCACTGATAAATTTTGTTCTTGAAGGCTTCCTTTTGTTTACGTCACATGCTTGCCTTTAAATCTATCATCCATAAGAGACATAGTTCCACTAAAAGCAGGTGCATCATGATTTACATGTAAACTGCAAATATAGTCATCTGCCTGTAAATAATGTAGTGGCAGAGTGATATATAACTAAATAAAATCAGTTTAAATTGTTAGTTAGCAAGGATGTTGTTTAGGTGCCCAAGCTTCTAGAGAATGCATAGTTAAAACAACTAGCTTAATTGTTAGATCAAATGAAACTTAAAAATGCTTTTATAAAATTTAAAATAGTGGAGTATATGAATATGTTAAAATTTACTGAATACTTCTCATGTTATCATTATTATTTTCATCAGTCTCTGCTATTGCATAAGTCATGTTGTGATGAGAATCTCTGTACTCAAAATTTTACCTGAAACTCTGATTATTTCCTTAGATCCCTTGCTAGAAGGCTAATTTCTTTTTTTGTGGGGGGATAATTAGAGTTTATTGTTTTTACTGTCTTTTTTTCTCTTTTTTGTTTCCTTTTAGTTTAGTTGAGTTTGTTCTGTTTGTTTGTTTTATTATTAACATATAATGTAACATTTGTTTCAGGGGTACAGGTCTGTGATTCATCAGTCTTACACAATACACAGCACTCACCACAACACATACCCTCCCCAATGTCCATCACTAATTTCTATTTCAAATTGAATTTAAATGTTTGGTCCTTGATATCATGTGAAATTGTTTTTCCAGTGACATTGAAATAATTTATTTTTCTACCAACAATGTAAAATACTTAAAGTCTTACAGCTCTTGAGTCGGAAATGAATATTTTTGGTTACTTTAAATTATTGACCAATTCAATTTATAGGTTTTAAGCTGGAATTTCATTATTGTTTAATCCATACATTGATATTAAAGAGCTTGGGGATATATATATGCTAAGAGTATGCATATTCATTCTGTGAATATCTTATATACTTTCTCTGGTTTTCTTTCATTGGCTTTTTCTTTTATCAATATTGTCTATGTATACACTTCAGAAATGAACTGTTTTATGTATTATAAACATTTTAGAGCTTTTAAACAATTCTGGTTATGGCATTCAATTTTTTATAGTTTAAGATTATTTGTATACAAACTGACTTTATTTTCCAATTACATGATGATGTGTTCCATTGTGATTCAGTGTGGTCCATATTCTACCCCTTACTATCTGTATGACTTAAGCAAGTCTCTAAACTTCTCTCAATCACAGTTACCTAATATATAAAATGGAGTGATAAATTATTTGGACACGACTATGCTTCACTTAAAATCATTCAGTAATAGTTATTAACCCATTTACTTAGCATTAGCTTGCTAGATGGTAAAATATTGAGCTATCAATTTATTCATATCAAATGTTTTGTTAGGTTGCTATATAAATTTTACTAATATTAGTATTTTTATATTTAGTTTGAAAAGGTAAACAAAATGAATATTCATTAGAATATAAAATTAACAGTTTTTAGAACATCTTGGTGAGCCCCATGCTGGATTATTCTATATGTTAATCTTAAATTATGTCAGTTATCAATGTGTTGTTATGTATCTTGTTCTTATTCAAATCATGCTGTATCTTCTAGATATACAAATAACCCCTCAGGTTGATTTAGATTCCCCATGCTAAAAAGCCTAAGTTTTTTTTTTTTTTTTTCTTTTAAAGATTTTATTTATTTATTTGACAGAGAGAGAGATAGCGAGAGCAGGAACACAAGCAGGGGGAGTGGGAGAGGGAGAAGCAGGCTTCCCGCTGAGCTGGGAGCCCGATGTGGGACTCGATCCCAGGACCCTGGGATCATGACCTGAGCCGAAGGCAGACGCTTAACGACTGAGCCATCCAGGCGCCCTAAAAAGCCTAAGTTTAAGTTTAATTTTTTTTTTTTAACTTCAATTGCTTTGGTGGGATAGAAAATAAGTATAACTGTTCAATTCAGCCTCTTCTCTTTCTATATTTTGAAATGAGGCTTAAAAATCAACACCTGCTACAAAGTCTTTGTACTTATTTGAAATGTTGAGACGCTATTTTCATTATTGCTAAGATTTCAAATTCCCTCTTATAAATTTAGCAACCTCTTATATAATTAGAAAATTGTTAAAGATGTCAGGCCTTTCTTCTCTACTCTTTTTTTGTTTGTTTGTTTTCATCCAGAATAGGATGGGGAAAGAATATGTAGCCACCTTACCCTCTATCTCTTGTGTCCTCAACTATTTCCCCAACCGAAAGCAAGTTCTGTGGGTTGGCTGTTAAGGTGATTTTTCATAGTTTACTAAGTAGTAAACTATATTTTATTGTTTAGATTTTCTACCACTCCTTTACTACCTTGCTTTATTTGAATATCAGCCCTCCTTCACATTGTTGTTTTTTCCATGACAGGGCTTCTCTTTTTACTTGTGATGACTCCACCTCCTCTTCACAAGGATAGAGGTTGTGTTCAAAAACTATTTATGAAATAGACAAATTAGCCTATTAAATAAAATGATTACTTTGACTTAATTTTTACTAATGTGACTTTGTTTGGCTGATTTTACAGAAATGATTTTACAAAATTAGAATCAAATCTACATATAAATAGCATTAGTCTACAGTAGTAACAGAGTGAATTGATCCCTGCATGTTAATTAGTACTTGCCTTTGACTTTTTACTCATCAGGGGAAGCTTATGTATTACCTAAATCAAATTATATCATGGATTAGAAATCTACTTGCCATGATGAATCCCATACATTTCAAGAAGTATTGGCATTCAGAAAACAGTTGTTTATGAACTACGTTAGGCAATCTGACACATGGAAGAATAATATTTCCCCCAAAATAACATTAACATGAAGCTTATTATTTTATAATATATAATCCCATTGCAAGCATGCCAATTAAATCCATCCCCAAACTGTATTTAAAATTTTTACTTTCTACACATTCCCAAAACAGTTAATATCAATTATAATTTTCTCTTAGGTTATTTCTATGAGTCTTTGAGATCATTTTAGAGACATTAACTTAGGCCAATACTTAATACAACTCTATAAATAGTATAATTTAGGGGCAACCTGGGTGGCTCAGTCGGTTAAGCGTCTGACTCTTGATTTGGGCTCAGTCATGATTCCAGGGTCCTGGGATCGAGCCCCATGTTGGGCTCTGCAATCAGTGGGGAGCCTGCTTGAGATTCTTTCTCTCCCTCTCCCTTGCCTCTCCCCCTGCTCACTCAGTCTCTCCTTCTCTCTCTCAAATAAAAATAAATAAATAAATAAATAAATAAATCTTTAAAAAATAAATAGTATAATTTAAATTATTTTACATTTATCAAATTCATAGCAATGGGGGCCTATTTCTTTTATTCACAAAAGGAAAAAAAGTTGATAAAAGATTATGAAAATACTGCTTGTGAATCATATAATCAGTTGTTTAATGTATTAATCAGTAGTTGCTGAATCATCTATTAGGAGCAAGTAGTATATACTGAGATAAAAAGAAAGTGTATGGTCATTATCTTAAGAAAATTATATTCTAGAGAAGATAAAAAATAATTGTAATAAGAGAGGATATTTGCTGAGTATCCTGAACTAAAGAAGGGTAGTCAGAAAAGATACCTCGATAATTAATCACTTGACAAGAGAATTAAAAAGAATTGTAGTTTTCCTGGAGGCCAAGAAATACAAAATAACTTCAGGAAGGTACACAAGTACTGGTATATACAAAGTCAGTACAGCATATGCTGAAATATATAATAATTAAGAAATTTTTTCCAGAACCTTGTGAGTTTTTGCTTGTTTGTTTTTGTTGTTAGAGATGGAAGGGCTGTTGTGTGATATGGAGAATTATTAGGAATTGAGTCAAAAAAGAAAGACACAAATGTTTTTATGTGATGGAAAAAAATTGAGAATTTATCCTATATGTGTATAGTCACTGAAAATAACTGTGTCAGATGTCTATTTCTTTGTGCCATAAGGATCACTCTGGTGGACGTGTTGAGGATGAATGAGAGAAGGATTAGCATAGAGAAACCAACTTCCTGGTAATCTCTTGTATAGGTCTGGGAGCTGTATATGATTTCTGGCAAGAGATGATGAAAGTTTGCAATATCAATGTAAGTGGGAGTGGAGAGGAAGAGACTTATGGAAGATGATTAGAAGATAGAATAAAGATAGTGATTGATTGGATGTTTATAGTGGGTGAAGATTTCAGGAAAATTGTCAATTATCTGGCCCCTAGGTTTTTAGGGATACCCCCGAATAATCTCTGATGAACCATGTTCACATGAAATGGGGGAAAAGGGTGTAAAGAACATTGTACTTTGCCTTATGAAACCACCATGGGAACTCATTTTAGAAAATTATAAGACAGGTAAGCAAAAATAGCGAACATTTGTGAATACCTTTTTCCACATATAAGTGTTCCCAAACTTTAGGACCTTCCGAAAAACTAGGATATAGCTATTATTATTCTCATTTTATAATTAGAAAGGTAATGTATTATGTAGCTATTGATTTTTAACAAACTATTTCCAAACTCAGAGTAATAGCAAAACAGTAATGCAACAGTATTTTATAATTATAGTTCATGTATCAGAAGGGTGACATTCAGGGGGTCTTGGTGGAGTTTAGCTCATCCAGTTGCCTGGGACACCTGGGCAACTGAGCTGTGCCCATGTCTGTCATCTTTCTCTTGAGACAACAGGTTAGATGGAGATATGACCTTCTCTAGAAGATGGCAAAGCATAATCCTCAATATATAATCACTTTTCAAAACTCTACGTGTCTTCTTTGCTCTCCCCGCATGTACATTGGTGGAAACAGATCACATGGCCAAATTGAGGCGCAGACAATTATACCTCACTTACCAAAAGGGTATAAATGTAAGGAGGGGTGAAAACCTTACCTATTAGTGTAACAAATCTACCACAGGTAGGACACTCCATTTGTCAAGTTTCTAAAGTCTGTAAATAGAATTCCTGGGTGCATATCCTGGCCCTACCATGAGCTCTGTGACTTGGACAAATTATTAACATATCTAGGCCTGAATCCCATTTTATTTTATTTATTTCATTTTCTTAAAGGATTTTATTTATTTATTTGGCAGAGAGAGAGAGAGAGAGAGAGAGAATGAGCACAAGTAGGCAGAACGGCAGGCAGAGGGAGAGGAAGTAGTAGGTTCCCTGAGGGGCTCAATCCTAGGACTCCGGGATCATGACCGGAGCCGAAGGCAGATGCTTAACCGACTGAGCCACCCAGGTGCCCTGGATCCCATTTCATTTTAATAAATGAAAATATCAAAACTATTTGCCTCAAATTGTTAATGGATGCATATTTATGTGCTCTATATTTGCCACAAAATACATATTCAAAATTTTAACTATAATTAATAATATTATTCCATAAGTGTGGAAATTGAGATTCACAGAGATAGACATATTTAATAATAAAAATTAACATTAGTATATGTATTGAAATTAGTGCTTGAATGCAGAAGTGCAAATTACTTCACTTTTTTTAAAAGGTTTTATTTATTTATTTATTTATTTGGAGCATGAGTGGTGGGAGGAACAGAAGGAGAGAGAGAGAATCTCAAGCAGACCCTGCACTGAGCATGAGCCTGACTCCAGGCTCGATCCCACAACCCTAAGATCGTGACCTGAGCTGAAATCAAGAGTTAGCCACTTAACTGACTGAGCCACCCAGGTGATCACAAATTATGACTTTTAATCTCATTTGTTTTATACACCATCTTTCTATCACTATATGAAAACCACTAAGCATGATCACCATAAACAATATAAATACACTTCACAAAGTATTATATTCTTAAACTGATTTTATTCAGGCAGTATTATAAAAGGTTCAGGTCAGGGAAAAATGATATCTAATTTGAGTCTTTAATTTGCATTGAAATATAAAGTATTTACTTTGTCTTGTTTATAAAAAAATTATGTGAAATAAGTGACACATTGGCTTTACAAAGTACAATTAATGTCCAAAACTAAATAGCTGTATTACCCACAGATTATTTGGATTATTGAGCAAACGCTATAATTACATTTTAAAATGCAAACTCTCTAATCCTGAATGTAAAACTAGGCCACTTGTGAAAGTGGCAGGTAGCAACAAGTTTATCTTAATGACATTCTGCTGCTTTAATATAAGGAATACTTGGTAAAAGCATGGAATCAACACTTTTAAGGTACCCATGTATGTACTAGAACTGACCCTCATCGGCAATTCTTGCTAGATACTTAAGATTCCTTTAAGGAATCCATATAAGAAACCAGCATCTTCTTGCAGAAAAGCATTTTTGTAGAAACATGCCAATTTCAATTTTCTATTATGTCTGACACTATCCCATATGTTCAGAGCTCACACTTCTGAAAGAAATTTGACAAACTATTTGCTATACATAGATTTGTTCTGAGTTTTGAATAAAACTTCCTTGTCTATGGCAACTTCTAAAGAACAATTTCTCCACATGTGGCAGGTGGGTGACTTAGTAGACAAATTGTCGGGATTCTGGCCTATGTTGCTTGAGCTATTTATCCGTCAGGGATAAATAAACTGTCCCTCCTTCATGGGCCCGTGTGCTCCAACATTTTCTCCTAAAGTAAAAAGAACAAGTAATCTATTTTATTTTTACTCCAAGTGAAACTATCCTCCTCCTCATCACGCCAGAACAGTGTCACTGTTTTTGCTTCTCTATCTGAAGGTGAGTGGATTTAAACAGCAATAGCTATGTGCCATGAGGTTCGCTAAATTTCCTCATAATACTCAAATGATTTCAGCTGAAAGTTCATTGTAGGGTACTTGGTAAATAGTACTGAGTTTTATCTGCTAATATAGTTTTATGTATATTTCTAATATTCCCTGAGGTTTCTGGGGCTATGCTTATCTATGAAACTAATGATAATGATGTAAGCTTTAGAGTTTTGTGCAAATATGCAAAAAACAAACATTTATTTCTTTATTTTATAATTAACTAATTCATTCCATGAGATGCAACACTGAAATAAGAGGAAACTTTTAGGCACATGTTTTCTTAACCAGCTTCATTTAGCTTTTCATGTGGAAATACTTTTTTGAATGATGGATCCAGAAAATCAGCCACTGAACATTACTTGTTGTATGTGTATATGAAATAAAAAGACAGAGACAGACCTAGAAAGGGAGAAATAGAATAAGAGGGAGATCATGAAAATGTAAAGACCATTTATGTAGCACTTAATATGTGTTAGGCACTGTTCTAAGCATGGATTTTCATTCAGTTAAGACTTCTACTAATTCTATGGCATAGGTACCAGTATCATTGCCATTTGCCAAATGAGGAAACTAGTCACATGAAATTAAGTGACTTGACCAAGTTCACACAGGTAGTTAATATCCAAGCATTTTGTGTCTAGAGTTTGGCTCTTAACTACAGTTAAGTGTTATGTTCAATGTTCCAAGATAGGGTAAAGGAGGAATAAAGAACGTAGAAACCCACAAACAGCACAATTGATGGCTTGGTTCTTTAGGAGGTAAAATCACACTATTAAGCCTTTATCTTCTCTTCTAATATAATTATTAGCCTGTCCAGTCCCTGACAATAGGTTTATTGATTTATTGCAAACAAATTTATCAAATTCACAACTCAGCATGGCAACTTGGAAACATTATGAGACATACAGTAAAATAACAGACTTTTGACACCAACCTGACTGTTGTTAGGTGTGTGATTTTTGGGAAACAATTTTTGGAATTTAATCATGTATGCATGATTTAATCATATATATATATGCACATATATGATTGAGTTAAAGAACATAAATACACTTGGTCTTTCTAAAAGGAAGAGTTCAATTAAAGTGAGATTTAAATATAAAGTGCATGCTCCATTCCAATGAAAAACAATTTGACTTGACATAAATGAGAGTGTTAGTGCATACCAGTGACGACAATGTAAACAGCATATTCATCTGCACAAACTCTATAGCTTCAGCCACTCCTAAATCCTAAACTGATTTTCTTTATCACAAGGACACTATATCACCATCTCCCTGCATCCCCTTGTTACCTCTCAACTGAAGAGGAAAACATCAATTTATTTTCTTTAATCATAAATTTCTCCCATAAGAAGAATCCAGTGAATAATCTGGAAGTTAGGAAGCTTGGGGTTTGAGTACTAACAATCCACGTGACTATGAGCCAGACACGGTATGACTTTAACTTTAATTTCCTCACATACAAAATGAGGAAATTGCAAGAATTTATATCTGGAATAACTTAAATCTTTAATATACAATGACAGAGAGTTCGTAAAAATAACAGTGATATAAAGAACAATATTTAGATTTACTAATGAATGTAAAAGACATTATAGTTATTGAAATTACTTTAAGGGAAAAATGTTTCAATATTTATAGAAATAATTTATTATTTTTCATTTCATAAAATTCTTTTTTTAATTATAATTCCTTTTTTGAATAACCTACAAATACGAAAGCAACTATCTTTGAACTGGGCAAAAAATTTAAGCCATTAGTCAGTACATGCTATTACACAGTATATTTATCCAATTACATTTAAGAAAATGGATTAGATAGGAACTGAGAAAATGTAGAACTATAAAAGAATAGCAAGAAAGACTTATTAAGAATGTTTTTGTGAATGGGAAATTATAAAATAAGGTGAAATAGTGAAGTAAGAGAAAAATGGATGAGTAAGAAAGTAAGCATAGTGAAAATAAATTGGATATAATATTTGGAAGTGTGGATAGATTCAGAGAGTTTGTAGTCATTTTCAAGAAGTCTTTCAGTGAAAGAGCATGGCATTTTCAAAGAGCAAATTTTCCAGGAATTTTACATTTGTATCGGTGTGCCATTGAATGCACTAACCAAGCACACACGTTACTTCATGATTCAATCACAAGGAACCTGTTATAATTTCATTTTTCTTTGAACCTAGCTCTACATTTGTTTCTAGTCGTTCTTACTTTGATTTGTTAGAAACTTTTGGTGACCTTAGATTTCCTTTACTGGTAATTTTTAAATCCTTTCCAAAGTTCCATTAGGCCAATATGAAGATATTGAGCCTACATTATCAGAACAAGCTTAAAAAATATTCTTTACTTGTAGCTTTACAGAATATTATTGAGGGTATATGATTAAAATTTCTAATATGGGGGTGTCTGGTTGGCTCAATCGGTTACGCCTCTGCCTTTGTCTCAGGTCATGGTCCCAGGGTCCTGGAATCAGAGCCTACATCTGGCTCCCTGCTCAGCGGGGAGCCTGCTTCTCCCTCTCCTTCTACTCCCAGCTTGTGCTCTCTCTCCCTCTCTCTCTCTGTCAAATAAATAAACAAATAAAACCTTTAAAAAATTTATAATACAGCTATATCAGTTTTGAAAAATGATATTAAATTCAGCTTTTAGATTATAAATATTTTTACGAAGAATTCCTCTTACTGCATGTGATGTTTCAGCACCATTTTGTGCACTTTCTCTTCACCTTATGGAACCTCTAATTATTTGTCATCTCCCAATCCATTCCTGAATTCTTCAGGAATTCTTTTCTTCCACAAGTATAGAGTTCTGCATTTCAAGCTCTTCACCAGGGTTCACCTTCCCTTATAATTGCTAGCTACATTTTTCTACTTGTAAAATCCTCCATTTAATTTCAAATCAAATACTACCCTAACTCCTTACACTTGGGAATGGTGCCACTACCAGTTTCTAATTGCTGTGAGTTATTTCTGTTTATAGATTATCATAATTGAAAACAGGCATCCTCCATTTTTTCATATGTGGTGATTCCAAGTAGAACACTACCCTGATATTTTCACAAATCAACTCCAAATATTCAGAGCTGCGTGGGAAGAAAGTTTTTGTTTAAAGTTTAGAAAAGTGGAGGGGTTTATAAGGAAAGGGGTTTACTTAACAGGATTTTGTATTGCAATGCCAAAACTAACTTAACTTTGAAATACTAGTTATCCCCAGGTCTGAGTCCTCAGATCCTTGACAACCTCCAGTTTCTGATGAGTGTTAAGCAACTTGCTTCACAGTCGTTCATATCCAGTATTTAATGCTTCATGCTACTAAATCCTAGAATTTCTATTAATTTCATATGCAAAAATACATGTTTCTGTTTCCAGATCCAAAGCTGCTTCTAAAGCACTTGAAATAAAAAGTTTCCTCTCTTAGAGAAACTCTGCTACCAAGTGTTTAGAATGTTTTTTCCCTTCTGTTATTGTCTTACATTTCACTCTTATTTATGCAAAGGCTAACAACCAAGTACTAAACATCTACAATACTCCCATGTAAATGCAATATGCTCAATTGATACTTAGAACTTTGTTAAGTCATACTTTTTACAAAACGACCTAACTTTTTACAACTGTATACTTTTTACTTATATAAATCCTTGGTCAGTTGCATAAGTCAATTCAAATTGATTTAGAGAAATTAAATTAATATATGCTGAAACTGAAATGTACAGGAATATGAATGCTAGTTTGAGATTGATATCTAAAACTTAACACAATATTTTTATCATTAATCATTATAGTATGGCAATTGTTATACCTTCAAATTCACATTTTATTAAGTGGTCCTAATACACATTAAATAACTAAGTGTAATGTTTGGAAATATAGTGACTTAAACACATCTATGTTCTTTAACCCTCTAACTTTCCGGTAGGACAGTTCAGTAACAAATTAACCATCACACAGTTTTGGAGTTCGAAGAAGATCCTTGTTATATCTAAGAAATTGAGTTCTCAGTGAGACGTGTGTATATGTGAATAGGTGTTTAGTAGGTGGAAGTATTTAATGCATGTGTTTAGTAATTTGGGCATTGGGAAAACTACTAAGACTTGGAAAACTACTAAGAGTTATTTTTCTTAAGTAAGGTTAGTTTATTTTACCTGCAGCTTTTCCAATATAAACTGAATGTAAATGCTGATACTGAGAAATATTAGGAAGAATTAAGGATAGATGTCAATATGTCAAAACATCATGCTTTCCAATCCATCCTCCATGAACTTCTTATAAAGTGCCATAAATTTGGCCACAAATGCTTCCACGTGATAAATGGCTTTGCTTCCCAGCTGTAGATGATGTTCATACTAAGCAACCATCTGGGCCACTTCCCTTTTCAGTTGTCCTTCACAATCATGTAAAAGTTCTGAGAGAAGGCCCTTCATTATTATTTCAGGAGGAATACAATGAGTTAGAAGCTCATAAAGTCTTCCACAAACTTCAAGCAGTCTTTGTGGAGTCTGCTGACTGACAATAGCATTGGCGGTCTCCCTGAGATACACCTCCCAATCTGTTTCAGGGATTTCTCAATCTGCCATAAAAGGTTATTGTTGCACTCTTCGGCCTTCACACATAAGTAGGGTTTTTCAGAGATTCCTGCAGGACTTCTCTGCAAGTCTATGAGCCAGTTGTGAAGGAAGATTCAGACCTTCCTTCTTGCACACAGTAGATAACACATGACAAATATCTTTGATGCTGGGAGCAGGCACACGAACTGCCAGGCACCAAATACGAATAGGTAGTATCAATTGGAAAGAGCCTTGGGTGAAGTCCAGCCAATCCCTTGATTTTCTGAGCAGACCACAATGACATATTGGTAGATCCCTAGTTACATGTAATTATAGGAGAGTTAATGTTCACGTCAATTGCGTTAGCACTGGAAGAGAATACGTTTTATTTGAAGGTTCCCTGTTACAAACTATCCTTGAAAAGAAAGTGATATAAACAGATAGACTTCCCTAAAAGATAGAAGTCCTTTTTGTTCATCTAGTCAACACCAGGCCCCTGAAGAAAATACTCATGTATTATCTTTCACTGTCTACCTAATGTGAAGGCCAAAACCGATGTTGAGAGATCCCATACACAATGGCTGGAGTATCATGATTGATAGAATAAAAAGAAGGAGGAAGATCAATCTGAATGCAAGAGTAGGTTGCTATAAAGGAGAAGTTAATGGAAGCAACAGTAGAAAAGTCTATGAAAGAAAAAAGATTGCAGAAAAATATTAAGGTAAAATAGGAAGCCATTGAACAAATTTGGATTTAAAGAAATCATCTATTCTGAAAGAGATGAAAACTAAGTTAATATTTTAGAATACCAAATGGAGAAAATATGACACACTACAGGAAAAATTATAAATTATATTTCCAATCTGGAAATTAGAGGTATAGTCTAGAAACTATGTTTTCAATCTGGAAAGCATAGATATAAAGTTAAAGTCATGAAGATGATTTCCAGGAAAGCCAATATTCAATAGAAGTTATAAATATTAACAGATAGAGGAGAAATAACAACAACAAAAATGAATAAGAAATCTTGCTAAACCAAAAAGAGAACTGTTTTTCATTTTTAAACAGTTTACACAAATTATAAGTTATAATATTGAAACAATAAATAACGTGCTGGTGAAATTTCTAAAATTTAGAGATGAACAGAAATTTTGAAGAGATTCTAGACAAAATTAAAAGTAACATGAAGCAACATAATTTTTTTTCATTTATATCACCTGAATCCAGAAAAAAATTATCAAGATTTCTATTTCAAAATTTAAATGATTAAGTAAAATAATGCCTTTTGGAGATAAATATGTATAGTATGAGCACAAACTTAAAATGATGTCCATCTGTAGATAAATGTATGGAAAGCTACACACCAAGATATTAATCTTATTTCTTCAGAGAATATGATCTTAAAGGTGTACAAAAGATTATTAGAAGTAGATGAATTCTGTTTTTGACCATGTTAGAGTAATTTCTACTGGACTCACCCTGCTTCTGTAAATAACTAAAACCTAAGTAAAATATATGAACTTATTACTTTCAGAGACTGGAAAATGTACAGTTTAGGACGAGGATTTCTAAGCTATGGGAAGCAGACAAAATAAGCCCTACAATCATCTTGGATATTCACTTGTTGCTGTTTCCTAACCATGGTGTAAGGAAGAAGCCAAACTGCACAATGCCTCACTGAGTTTTGGAAACATAAATTTACATTCTAGAAGAATATGTTGCTGGAATTTGTGAGCCATGGATTTGGAGAAGATGGAATTATACTGAGAAATAAAAATATCTCTGGATGTTTATCTTTAATTCTGCTTCTGAGTACTAAGCTGCACGTACATGAGGTGAAAATCACAAGGAAGGAACAACTACTAAACAGTAGTAAGATGAGCAATTTTCAGAACCCCCAGAGAGCTAAGAGATGTTCATGTTACTACCTGATAATGTAGAGAGATCTTATGGAATGCACAGGTTTTCAATGGGAACTAAGAGTTAAAATACCTTAATAGCAAGGCTGGACTAGAACAAATCAATAGGCTACTCAAGACATGAATTAAAACACTTTAATTGACTTAAAAAAATATCCAGTCAACTCACAAATAAGTTAACTGCCAGTCACAAAACAGCACATCACACACTAAATGAAGAAAAAAATCTGGACTTTCAAAACCATGATATTGACAATATGCAACATCCAATCTAACTCATTCTACATGCAAACTTACTATACAACAATTATTATAAATATGCTCAAGGATTAAAAAAAACATGAATATAATGGGGAGAAAATGAAAAATATAAAAGTAGACTTAATTGAATGGACAAACTAGGGATGAAAAATACAGTAATTGAAATGAAAATTATATGGAATGAAATTAAAAACAGTTTAGACACTGTGGAAGAAAAAGAAATCACTGTACTTGAAGATTCAGCAATAGAAACAATCTATAGTGTCTATTTGCAAATATCTTCTCCCATTCTGTGGGTTGCCTCTTTGTTTTGTTGACTGTTTCCTTTGCTGTGCAGAAGCTTTTTATCTTGATGAAGTCCCAAAAGTTCATTTTTGCTTTTGTTTCACTAGCTTTTGGAGATGTATCTTGAAAGAAGTTGCTGTGGCCGATGTCAAAGAGGTTACTGCCTATGTTCTCCTCTAGGATTTTGATGGATTCCTGTCTCACATTGAGGTCTTTCATCCATTTAGAGTTTATCTTTGTGAATGGTGTTAGAGAATGGCCGAGTTTCATTCTTCTGCATGTGGCTGTCCAATTTTCCCAGCACCATTTATTGAAGAGGCTGTCTTTTTTCCATTGCGTGTTTTTTCCTGCTTTGTCAAAGATTATTTGACCATAGAATTGAGGGTCTGTATCTGGGCTTTCTATTCTGTTCCATTGGTCTATATGTCTGTTTTTGTGCCAGTACCATGCTGTCTTGGTGATCACAGCTTTGTAATATAGCTTGAAATTGGGCAACGTGATGCCCCCAGCTTTGTTTTTCTTTTTCAACATTTCCTTGGTGATTCGGGGTCTTTTCTGATTCCATACAAATTTTAGGATTGTTTGTTCCAGCACTTTGAGAAATGTCATTGGAATTTTGATCGGGATGGCATTGAAGGTACAGATTGCTCTGGGTAGCATAGACATTTTAACAATGTTTATTCTTCCAATCCATGAGCATGGAATATTTTTCCATCTTCTTGTGTCTTCAATTTCTTACATGAGTGTTCTGTAATTCCTAGAGTATAGATCCTTTACCTCTTTGGTTAGGTTTATTCCGAGGTATCTTATGGGTTTTGGTGCCATTGTAAATGAAATCTTTTCTCTAATTTCTCTTTCTACAGTTGCGTTGTTAGTGTATAAGAAAGGGAGAAGATATTTGCAAATGACACTACAGATAAAGGGCTGGTATCCAAGATCTATAAAGAACTTCGGTGGCTCAGTCGTTAAGCGTCTGCCTTCGCTCAGGTCATGATCTCAGGGTCCTGGGATTGAGCCCCGCATCGGGCTCCCTGCTCAGCCAGGAGCCTGCTTCTCCCTCTTCCACTCCCCCTGCTTGTGTTTCCTCTCTAGCTGTCTCTCTCTCTGTGTCAAATAAATAAATCTTTAAAAAATATATATATAAAGAACTTCTCAAACTCAATCCCCAAAAAACAAATAATCAAGTCAAAAAATGGGCAGAAGATATGAAAAGACATTTCTCAGGGGCGCCTGGGTGGCTCAGTCGTTAAGCGTCTGCCTTCGGCTCAGGTCATGATCCCAGGGTCCTGGGATCGAGCCCCGCATCGGGCTCCCTGCTCAGCGGGAAGCCTGCTTCTCCCTCTCCCACTCCCCCTGCTTGTGTTCCCTCTCTTGCTGTGTCTCTCTCTCTCAAATAAATAAATAAAATCTTTAAAAAAAAAATTTAAAAAAAAAAAAAAAAAGAAAAGACATTTCTCTGAAGAAGACATACAAATGGCTAACAGACACATGAAAAAATGTTCAACAGCATTAGCCATCAGGGAAATTCAAATCAAAACCACATTGAGATACCACCTTACACCAGTTAGAATGGCAAAAATGGACAGGGAAAGAAACAACAAATGTTGGAGAGGGTCTGGAGAAAGGGGAACCCTCTTACACTGTTGGTGGGAATGCAAGTAGGTACAGCCACTTTGGAAAACAGTGTGGAGGTTCCTCAAAAATTTAAAAATGGAGCTACCCTCTGACCCAGCAATTGCACTCCTGGGTATTTACCCCAAAGACACAGATGTAGTGAAAAGAAGGGCCATATGCACCCCAATGTTCATAGCAGCAATGTCCGCAATAGCCAAACTGTGGAAAGAGCCGAGATGCCCTTCAACAGAGGAATGGATAAAGAAGATGTGGTCCATATATACAATGGAATATTACTCAGCCATCAGAAAGGATAAATACCCAACTTTTACGTCCGCATGGATGGGACTGGAGGAGATTCTGCTAAGTGAAATAAGTCAAGCAGAGAAAGTCAATTATCATATGGTTTCACTTATTTGTGGAACATAAGGAATAGCATGGAGGACATTAAGAGAAGGGAAAAATGGAGAGAGGGAAATCGGAGGGAGAGATGAACCATGAGAGACTATGGACTCTGAGAAACAAACTGAGGGTTTTAGAGGGGAGGGAGTGGGGGGATGGGTTGGCCTGGTGATGGGTATTAAGGAGGGCACGTATTGCATGGAGCACTGGGTGTTATATGAAAACAATGGATCGTGGACCACTACATCAAAAACTAATGATGTATTATATGGTGACTAACATAACATAATAAAATTAAAAATAACTAAATAAATAAATAAAACAATAGAAACAATCTAAGCAAATGCAAAAACGGTGTGTGTGAGGGAACCTAGAAAAGAGATAAGAGACTCTATGACCTGGAACAATATGGGAAAGTCTAACATATATGTAATTGGAGGCCCAAAAAGTGAAATGAAGGGATCAGAAATGTATTTTATGAAAAAAAAAATAAAATAAAATGTTTAAAATTCAATAAAACATTAAATTCAAGAATACAGAAGATAAATCTATATAAGCAGAACAATTACAAATAGAACCACAATGAGACATACCATAATTTCTGAAAGGCAGGAATAAAGAGAAAATCTTTTTAAAAGCCAGAGAAAAAGAGATACAAAAGAACAAAGATAACAGCAGACTTCTTGTGAGAAACAGTGAAGACAGATCCTGCACAGAACACTGCATTACCATAGTATCAATCAAGCACTTGCTCCAGTTTTTGTTCTGTGCCAGTCTAGTGTCAATTGTAGGAACAAATTAACATGGCCTCAAGTACATTGAATGTACACATGAATCAAATCAAGCAAATATGTCTTTTCCATTCATATATGGAAAAAGGAAGGGAAGTTTACATTCACTTAGAAGGGATAATTATATAACTTTAGAACATAATATAAATGCACCATATTGCTGACAACAAGCTAAACATATTGGAAGAAAACATAGCAAGAACTATGGTAAGATACATACATTCCAGAGGTGGGAGTTAAACTCCATGAAAATTTAAGGACCTCTAACATCAGTGGTCTAGAGCATGCAGGGGCATTTTTGTACAAAAGAAAAATTATAATATTTTGCAATTCCCATGAAGGAAGAAACAATACTTAGTAAACTTGGAATAAAAACATTGAAAGAATGGAAACAAGCAGTTTTAGGGAAGAGGCGTATTAATGGATCTATTGAAATACAAAGATCTTTATATTCCATGTTAATATCTAACAGGCAACATCTACCACTGAAGGACGCTAAACACTTAAATAAACAATTATTCGGCCAGTTAATGTCAGCCAGACTCTGCCATCAGAATCACCAATTATGGCAAAATGGACTTATGGACAGAATACGTATGGTATTATGGATGTAGACTATTATTGAGCCCACAGTGTAGGCCTCCACTGCCTGAGTTTCTATTTACTGTCTCTGACAAATGTACACCCTGCCAACAACAAGAAGAATACTGAACTCCAAATATGGCATCATCCCTTTTAGAAAAAAGAAGGGCTATCTGATGGTAAGTTGACTACATTTAATTTTTTTTCCAACCTCTGATGGTGAAACAATTCATTTTGACTGAAATTTCACATTTTTCAGGTATAGATTTTTATTGCCTGTTCATATGGCTTTAGGCAATATCACTTAGGAGCATTACAAGAGCTCATGAACTGTTTGAATCATTAACATAGTATGATGCATAATGTTACATCAAACCAAAGAACTCACTTTATAGCAAAAGAAGTGCATCAGTGAGCACATGACCATGGGATCCAGTGGCTCTATCATATAACAAACTTCCCCAAAGCTGTTGACCTGATAAAATGAAGAAATAGCTCCTTGATATCACACCTTCATAACCATCTTGAAAATGAAACCCTGGAGGGAAGAGGCACTACACACCATGATGCCATACATATATACTCTAAATCAAAGATCAATATAGAGTGCTGTGTTACTTGGGAATGGATGCCAAGAGGAAGAATTAGGAAAAACCCCACTCAACATTAATTCTGATTATCAGCTATGGAATACATACTTACAGTCTCTGAAACAGTAGTCTCAATGGTTTTGTTTGTTTGTTTGTTTGTTTTTACATAGGGAAGCAAATCCACCATGGGATACAAGCCAACATAGAATCACAACACAGTTAAGCTTTAGCTGTTGCCTGATCATTCTAGGTTCCTTTTGCCTGAAGCCCATCAAGCAAAAATAATGAATAGAATAGAATAGAATAGAATAGAATAGAATAGAATAGAATAGAATAGAATACTAACTGATCAGGAGGCAAATGATTGGCACTTGGGTAATCCACTTGAGGCATGCTTTGATAACTCTATTCAGTTTTACTCTAAATGACCAACTGCAGCTACTGTACCCTGATAGGTTCATGATAATCAGTTCAGACTCCTCAGCAGATCTGGGTCACCCCACCAAGCAAGACACCCATTTGAGGCAGAGGGGAATCCAGAATGGGTGATCAAGAATGGAAGAGGTGAGTGTCAGTTCTGGTCTTCAACTAAAAGCAGGAGTGACAGTTGTTCATATTATCTTTTTTCTCCCTGAATATTTTCCTAGCAAAAGAAACAAACCAGAACTCTGAAGATTCTGTCCCGGACAAAATGAACTTACTATATAAAGCAACTAAATCCATGCAATGCAAGGAGTGAGCTGTGGTGGACAAAGTGGTGTCTCATACAATACTGTTTTTAAGACCAAAGAACTCATTCCCTCAACTTTCAGAAGTCTGTGCTACCAATGAATCACAGCTCTGCCTAGGGATTCCCCTAGCCCAAAGGGAGTTGCCTTGCTGAAGTTTGCATCCTTCCCCAGGGAGGTTTCTGGGCTAAAAAGGCCCAGCTTCCTTTTCTTAGTTGGAGATGTTGGAAGGGCCATTCCAACTTCAAAACTCCTTATCAGATTGACTGGAAGTGTCAGGTCCATTCTGCTACCCTTACTCCTTTAAAAGTGTTATTATCTAGCGCATGTTGTATTTAAATGCCTGCATGCAAATAATGTGTCTTAAAGTCAGTTGTCCTGGAAATTTGACCAATGACAAATTATTTCGAGGGACTTGCATTAATTAAAAATTAATTATTTTTTATTTATTAATTAAAAATTATGTATAATTGTGGTGCCTGGCTAGCTCAGTTGGTAGAGCATGAGACTCTTGATCTTGGAGTAATGAGTTTGAGACCCATGTTGGATGTAGAGATTATGTACATAGATACATACATGGATACATACATCCATAAAACAAAAAAATAGAAGGAAATCCACTTAAAAAGCCACTACAGATTCACTTACACAGGAATTAAGACTTTTTATTATGCAGGCATAGTATTAGAGGCTGGAAATACCAAGTTATGTAGCCATGGTGGTATTCCCTATGCATGAGAAGTAGTTTTATTTTACTTTTATTTATCTGACTTCCTATAACTGTAAACTGTGATTAGATAACCTCTATATTATTAACCTCTATATTATTCCATATATTTTAAAATGTTGTAATTGATTTTTCTTTCGTGTATTAAACCATGATATTTCTTTAACACTGTAGCTCTCTCTTCATAAACATAGTTTTCCCCTCTAGAATACAATTTGTTAACCTGGAGAAATGAAGGAGTGTTATGCACGCGGCATGATTGCAAAACAAAAGTCTGTCATGCAGACAAATATTGAGAATACCTTCTTTTTCTTGGAGGATTCAATACTTAGAGACAGATTTTGCTCTTCAGAAACTTGGCTATTGTGTTTAGTTTATTACCCATCCTTGTCTAATTAAAATTGTAATAGCCAACATATAAAATGTCCATAAAGATTCTGATTTGTTTTAAAATAAATGTTCAAAGGTTTTATTGTTTTTATTCCTAACAGTTCATTTTCTGCTGTTGATTATTTTTCTTAGTGAATGATTTGTCATCACAGAAAATTGTTCTATTCATACTAATGTAGCAATTTTCTTTACCTGTTTAGTGTTTAACTTTTCAATGTTTCTAATTTTGTTAAATTATCTTGTTATAAAACTGTACTTTGCTTTGTAATTACTTAGTTATATTCAGTAAGAGGGAAAATTGAGAGATCTATAAAAATAAGCAGGAACAAATTATAAAGGATAATTAGAAACTGGAAAACAGTGAGCCCAGAAGTGCTACATACATTCTAGATACCACTTTTTTTTAAAAAAACATTTCCAATCTATTTGTCAATGAAGAACAAAATAATAGAGGAAATACTTTCAGAAGGAAACAGATTGGCTATGTTTCCATTGTGGAAGTTTAAAAATAAACAATGGTTTTAATTGTGAGATTTTAGCAATTTATATATGTTACTTTTTTTCACTTAAGAAATTAAAATGGTCTAGGGGCGCCTGGTGGCTAATTCAGTTAAGCGTCCGACTGTTGATTTCAGCTCAGGTCATGATCTCAGGGTTGTGAGATTGAGCCCCGAGTCGGGCTCTGCACTGGGTGTGGAGCCTGCTTGAGATTCTCTCTCTCCCTCTGCCCCCTCTTGCCTCCCCCTCCTCTCTCTCCCTCTCTTAAAAGAAAAAAAAAAGTCAAAATGATTTAGTAAATTATATGTATGTCTGGGAAAAGTGGCACTAGATCAACTTCAAATATTTTAACTCTGAATCTAATTGAGCTAGTATGAGTCATTATTCTCACAACAAAATATTCTTGAAATTACTTTTAAAAAATATACTGATTCTAGTATACTGATTGAGGATATATAGACAATGTCTATATTTCTGAGCAATTTATTTAACATTTTAATTTATTTAATTTTTTTTATTTCATTCCAGACTAGATTCATGGTTAACTCCAATAATTTTGCCTTCTCTTAGAGGAAAAAAATCTGAGTTAGATAGAATTTTGGCAGAAATATGAAAAGGAACTTTTTTTTCTTCTGAAAGTTATATACTAACTTTCTTTATGACTAATATATGGATAACTCTAATCAAACATATACCAGATAGTAGCACTGAATATGTGGTAGCTGAGGAATATTTCTGGTTTAGTCTGTTGTCCCAGCACAATGATTAACAGAGATCTTTCTTAATTCTTAGAAGTGTCCCATTTGGGTTAATAAATTATGTTGTCATTCTATGTGTAGATTATCAAGTTTATGCTTCTGTACAGTCCCTCTTAACTCTTTTCTCCTATCTAGTCTCACAAAAATACAGCCTTATGTACTGCTTTTGGAACTCTCTGAACCCAGGGACCAGTTTCTGACACATATTAAATGTTCAGTTTGATCTACTGCATTAAAGATAAATTTACTAAGAGACCACCATGCCATCACAGTGCTACTATATACTGTGTGAACCTTGTGAAATAGACCCTAATCTCATTTTATAAATTAAGACAGTTGACAATAATTACCTTGGTCTAAGTCATATAAATAGTACAGAATTATAATTATATAATTATTTTATATATTCATTTATTTGTGAAATATGAGCATCAACTACATATTTGCTGAAATTACAAAAATGGGTAACATATAATCCAGGTACTCAGAAATTTTAGCATCTTAATAAATAGTGGTAGTATTAATTGAATTCAAGCTTCTGATTCTTTTTTAAGCTTTATTAAGGTATAATTAATATACCTAAAATTCACATATTTAATGTACACTTTTTGATAATTTTGGACATGTGCATGCCATATGAAAGCATCACCATAACCAAGTTACTAAATATACCCACGACATCCAAAAATTTCTTGTATTCTTTTGTGTGTGTGTATATATGTATGCGTGTGCATGTGTGTGTGTGAAGAACACAACATGAGACCTATCCTTCTGATATATTTTGAAGTCCACAATACAGTATTGTTAACCATATGTACTGTGTGATACAGCAGTGCAGCAGATCTCTAGAACTTACTCATCTTGCATAACTGAAACTTTATACCCAGTGAGCAACATTTCCCATTTCCCCTTCCCCTGAGTCCCTGGCAACCACTATTCCATTCTCTTTTTATGACTTTGTTTTAAAATCCTCATTTAAGTGGAATCATGTAATCCTTGTCCTTCTGTGATTGACTGATTTTACATAGAAGAACTTCCTCTAGATTCATCTGTGTTGTCACGAATAGTAGATTTCTTTCTTTCTTTTTTTCTTAAAGATTTATTTATTTGTTTTAGAGAGAGAAAAAGTGCATGAGCATGGGGAGGGGCAGAGGGAGAGAGAAAGAGGGGAAGCAGACTCCCCACTCAGGAGGGAGCCAGTCATGGGGCTCAATCTCAGGACTCTGAGATCATGACCTGAGCCAAAACTAAGAGTTGGATGCTTAACAAACTGAGCCACCCAGGTGCCCAATAGTGGATCTCTTCATTTTTTTTTAAGCCAAATAATGTTCTGTTGTGTATAAATGCCATATTTCTCTACTCATTCATCTGTTGATGAACACTTGTTTTTTTTTCCCCCAAAATCTTTGATATTGAAACTACATGTTGCGATGAACATGAGAGTACAGTATCTCTTCGAGATCCTGACTTAAATTCCTTTAGATAGATACCCAGAAGTGGTATTGCTGGATCATATGATAGTTCTATTTTTAATTTTTTAAAGAAACTACTTAATGTTTTTCATAGTGGCTGAACCATTCTACATTCCACCAACAGTGTATGATAGTTCCAGTTTCTCCACATACTTGTCAACACTTGTTATCTTTTGGATATTTTTATAATAGCCATCCCAACAAGTGTTAGGTGATATCTCATTGTGGTTTTGATCTGCATTTTTGTATGATTTTAATGATGTTGAGCACCCTTTCCTATAAGTGGTGGCCACCTGTCTGTCTTCTTTGGAAAAATATCTATTTGAAAGTCCTTTGCCCTATTTTTCGATTAGGTTTTTTTGTTTGTTTTTGCTACTGAGTTGTAGGAGACTCATGTATTTTAGATATATTTTTTTTTTTTTAAAGATTTTATTTATTTATTTGACAGAGAGAGACACAGCGAGAGAGGGAACACAAGCAGGGGGAGTGGGAGAGGGAGGAGCAGGCTTCCTGCTGAGCAGGGAGCCCAATGTGGGGCTCGATCCCAGGACCCTGGGATCATGACCTGAGCCGAAGGCAGACGCTTAACGACTGAGCCACCCAGGCGCCCCTCATGTATTTTAGATATTAACCCTTATCAGACAGACAGCGATCAAGACAGAAAATCAATCAAGACAGGGAATTTGAACAATACTATAGACCAAAAGGACCCAAGAGACGTATACACAATATCCCATCCAATAGCAAAAGAATACACATTTTTCTCAATACTACACAGGACATTCTCCTGGATAGATCATGTTAGGCCACAAAACAAGTCTTAAATTTAAGACAATAAAAATCATATCAAGTACCTTTTCCCGCTACAATGGTATGAAACTAGAAATCAATAACAGGAGGAAAATTGGAAAAGTTAAACTTCTAATCTTTTATCTAGCATTCTTATCACCATAAATGTAACACCTCTCTTACTCCTATCAACATGAATACAACACACAATGCATTTTTATTAGCCATGGTGTACCTACATAGGTTTATGAGGTAAAATATCAAAAATTTCTGTCCTCCGATGATTTTCTTTCTTCTAATTTCTTCATATTAGAGTGTATGTCCCTGAAGTGTTTTCAGAGGCATAGCCCGGTGATGGGTATTAAGGAGGGCACGTACTGCATGGAGCACTGGGTGTTATACGAAAACAATGGATCGTGGATCACCACATCAAAAACTAATGATGTAATGTATGGTGACTAACATAACATAATAAAATAAAAAAAAAACAATGAAAAAAACTATATGTAAAATATATTTAAAATAGTTATTCTATTCATAAGCTATTTCATACATACACATACATACAGCATACACCTTCTTTTCCCTTTACATGAAGTCATATTGATCATAAAGAGTGATACACAAAAAGTGATCATAATTACCACAAAAAGGACAATATATGACTTTAAATATGTAATGTGTTGAATTTTATTTATTTTTGGTTCTCTACAAAGGTAAGTCACTGGTAGTAATGGACATATATAATTATTTTTAAATAAAATTCAATTACACTCTGCAAGAGTAATCTAGGAGAGTTTTCTATTCAGAAGAGATATTTCTCTCCAGAGTTTACTCTTAGATTGCATTTGCACTTTTATTAAGATAGTGAATTATATTTAATGAATATATAGTATCATTTCTTCCAGACAAAATTATGAAAATTGCTTTAACCAAGACTAGAAACTTAAAATATTAAGAGTCAATAATTTTTAAGATGCAATTTCTTGCCTTACATTTCATTTGATGGCAAAGGCAATTAACAGCTCCATGTAAGACTAATCACATAAGTAAAATTGGTACAAACTAGAATTTCAAAGGGAAAATATGCATAATTCATAATTAAATGATAAGCCGTAATACATTCATAAAGTATCCTAGAAAAATTTCCATGAGAAGAATATGTATTCTGCTGCTATTGGATAGAATGGTCTGTATATGTCTGTTAGGTTTAATTGGTCTAAAGTATTTTTCAAATTCAGTGTTTCCTTTTTTATTTATTGTCTGGATGATCTATCCATTGTTGAAAGTGAGGTACTGAAATCTCTTACTATTACTGTATTGTTGTCTATTACTCCTTTCATATCTGTTAGTATTTGCTTAACATATTTAGATGCTCTGACGTTGAGTGTGTATATACTTAACGATTGTTATATCCTCTTGATTAATTGATCCCTTTTCATAATATAATGACCTTTGTTTCTTGCTACTGTTTTTTAACTAACATCTATTTTGTCTAATATAAAATAGCTATTTCTGCTCTCTTGGTTTCCATTTGCATGAACTATCCTTTCACATCCCTACACTTTGAGGCTATCTATATCCTTGTAGCTGAAGTGTATCTCTTGTAAGCAGGGTCTTATTTTTTGTTGTTGTTGCTCTTTTGTTTTTGTTTTAATCCATTCATTCACTCTATAACTTTTTTGGAGAATCCAGGCCCATAAACAGCTTTGGGGGCCTCAGCTATTGGTGTGCACATCCATGGCTGTAAGATCTTGCCACAGGTCTGCACGTGGCACTGGAGACCAGTGACAGGTGTCAGGCCAGCAGTGTGAAAATACACGGCTGGAGGGGTTGGCCTCTAGGATGCACACAGCGGTAAGGTTAACTTTGGGGGTGTAGCATGGCATTTCACATTAATGTAGCCACAGAGGCCTGGTCTGGGTGCTGGTGCATGTCCAGGGCTACAGCGGGGGTCAGAAAAGGAGTGGGGAGGTCTGGAGTGAATGCAGATACCTGTGGAGCAAAAACCAGTGAAATCCGCAGGGCTTCAGTTGCAGCTGTCCTGGCCATTGATTTCTTCAGTGGTGAAAGCTCCTCGTGGTTGTGTGCAGAGCAGACTAGGGAATGGTGGCTGTCTCTGCTGTTTCGTTGAATATAATTTTAGGAATGGCAACAAACGTGGAGAATGACGTCCCATATAACAATGCTGTCTTCATCAGCCTTTAGTACATATCATAGCTCAATAAAATTTTGATGATCTTGGAAAACATAAGAAATATATGTGGCTCATTAAGAATTACAGAGTGGTAAGTACAGATCCTAGTAGGTTTTTCATCTCTTAATTGATCAATGAGATCTGATCATCTCTGTATCTGATCTTATCTGATACAACATAAAAGGTTGTATATCATTATTCTAACACCAAGCCCTTGTATTCTGACATAGAAGAACTTCAAACTATAGCATTAACTGAAGAAGAGAACAAAACAGAATTTGATTCCAAACGAGTAATAAATAAAGCAAAATATATTCATTTATATGTACATATGCACATAAAACATTGAAACAATTCTAATATATAATTATCAAAATTTCAAGAGAGTGCTAAGAGTAGCTAAAGGATTATTTTATACTTTATAGAATTATAAATTATTTTCATTTTAAAAATAGTATATTTATGTGTTGCTTTTTTTTTCTCTAAGGGGCAAAATTATATTGTAAATTTTTCAAATTCTGAAATAGATTACTTGTGTTGCATATAATTTTATTTATAACATTTTGGCATTTCTAGTGCTTTTTACTGACCCTTAATTTGTTTCAGTTTCTAATATTGTCAAAGAAAAATCGCACTAGACAAGTTAAACAGGTGAGGAAGACTTTCTTCAAGACTACCACCAAAGGGGAAAAGATTAAACTCACCTCCACTGAAATGAGAGCTAAAAGAGAGTTTAAGCACTGGTGTGAGCTAGTACAAAAGCACAGGGTGGGAGGGGTGGGGGGGGGGACTTTGGAGAAGGCCAAGTGTGTCTGCTATTTGGTGCATATCAAAATTAGGCTCCTACCTTCCCACACAGAGTTAGGGTCTCTATATTTCCTGATGATTACATTTCAAAGAGATGGCTCCCGGGTCTTTGAGAAAGTCGTTCCTGGGTTGTAAAGCTGGTAAGATGCTAGGGGAAGATTTACATCCCAAAGGGACAGAGAAAGATTTTACAGTTGTAAGTTTCCCAAAGTAAATTTTTTTTGTTTTTTTGTTTGTTTTCCCAAGAAAAAGGGGCTCAGGGGCTTATAATCAGGAAGAAACCTGTCAAAAGTTTAGACAAGGTTAGGGGAATGTTAAGGCCTTCTTGGTCAATACTATGTATGTAACTATTCCAAAGAGGACTTTTGACTTGAAAATAAGCAGACTTGGCACTGGAGACCTTAACAAATCATTTTCTCTCACTTTTTCTTTTTTGCCTCAGTCTCAGCCTTCTCCTCCCCCTCTTCTTCCTCCTCTTCTTCCTCATCCTCCTCCACCTTCTCCTCTTCCTCCCTCCCTCCTTCTTCTTCTTCTTTTCTGTCTGTAACTGAGAAAAAGACCACAAAGATAATCCACTACCATTTATAAGAAATTAAATTTAAAATATGTTAAAACAAAAATAAAAAGATATTGTTAAAGGTTTTCCAAGTTAATAAGCTTTTCCACCAAGTTATTTGATCAGCAATTTTCAAGCTTTAGTTAGTCTATTAAAGAGGGCATGTACTGAATGGAGCACTGGGTGTTATACGCAAACAATGAATCATGGAACACTACATCAAAAACTAATGATGTAATGTATAGTGATTAACATAACATAATAAAAAAAAAGAATTGCAGAGTAATTATTACAAACTTTTCTAAGTGTTTTTTCTCCTATTGCCTATGCAAGGGATCAATTATTTATATTTAGCAAAAGAAAAGAAAAAGAAAATATCGATATAGTTTTGTTATATTTATGTAACTTTGAGTTGATATTCTATACAGATAATTTGTAAGTACAAATGTACTGACTTACGTACTCTTTCTCAGAAGTATGCAGGTCATGGACTATGCCTTTCTTTTCTGTAACTCAGTGAATTAAGTCAGTGCCTCAACACAATGGTGCTCCATAAGAACTGGACAAATTCACAAATGAATGATATTGTGGGTGTTTGGTCTGATGTTAATTGTAGGAAGATTAGCATTAGCCCTCATAGTATCAATTAAAAGCCCTGTTATTTTTATGAAAAATTAAGTTCTTTAATTTATCAATGTATAAAGGATTAAAAATCCTCTTCAGTGCTAGTTTTGAAAGCTCGTTTATGCTAATAAGGACTTGACTTTTATAGTTTTTCCCCAATTTTATGGGGAAAAATAAGTGTTCATTAGGTTAGTATATTCTTTTTATTTCTAAATTACTGCCTTTTTTCTCTAGTATTATTTTGGAATATCATTCAAATTCATCTTCAAAATAATAGGTGGCCACTTGCAATAGAAAATCCTTTGACCACCTCTGTCTGGAAGAGCTCTCAGCTTCCTTTTGGTAGCATTTTGAAAAGATTTCTTCTTCTTCTTATATTATTATTATTGTTACTTTAGTACAAAAGTCACCCACTCTTTCTCAACAAGTTTTGATAAACATATGACTGTCCTGCCCTCCACCTTAATACTACTTCTGATTTATGAGCAACGAGATGGATGAGGGGGCAGGGGATATCTTGTAGGGGCATTGAGAGGAATCAGGAGATAAGGTTCAGGGTTCCCAGGTCTTAGCTGGAACTTGGCCTGGGCTAGCCTCAGATTGGATAAGACTGTACTTGTCCCTTCCCTGGTGATGGGAACTGGCAAAGCCAAACAAACTTGAATCTGAGGCAGCTGTCACTGTTGGGACCCTGCCTTAAGTTCAGTGGAATTACCAACATGCCTAGGGGTGGGGGGTAAAGGCAGAGGAAAACTACTTGATACAGAGCCAGTAAGCCAGTGTTCTCAGGCAGAAGATTCTTTTTATCAGATGAAATCTCAAGCAGAATGCTAACATGTAAAACAGAGTGGATCTACTCTGATCTGATTGACGTGGGGGGTTCAGAGATCATGGACTATCATCTTCTTTGAGACATCTCCACAGAACCATGGTACTCTGTGAAGCAGCTCTAACCCCAGAATATCTGAAATGAAGAGTAAAAAAAAAGGGCCCAGAGAGGTTAGGTAAATTTCCCAAGTCCCCTGCATCCCAGGCCAAAAGGCCTTTCCCTCCACTGCCTCCCTCTTTCACAAACAAACAAACGAACAATCGAACGAACAAACAAAAAACTGGTTATGAGGTCATATGTGTACTGCATACATGTTTATTTCATATGTAACATTGGTAAGTTATCAAATGTAGCAGTCCCTGAGATGTCTATCTTAATTAAGCCTATCCCACTATTGTATTTTATTTTTTTCTGTATAAAAAGCATCTTAATTTTTTTTCTTTTTATCTCTTTAAATTCAATTAGCCAACATATCATTAGTTTCAGATGTAGAGTTCAGTATTTCATCAGTTGCATATACCATTATTGTATTTTAGATTAATTTAACTTTTTGGTTTTCCAGGTTCACAGCTAGAGAGGAATTTTGTCTTAGGATGAATCGTTTCTTGAGTCTCACCCATATATGATTTAGATGTTATTTAGATGAGACATTGGATTTTAAACTTTAGAGTTAATGATGTAATGGGGTTTGGGGAAAGTAATTTATGAATTTACATATGAAAATTTGTAATTTTGGGGGGCTACAGGCAGAATGTTATAGACCAAATATTTGCTTCTCCCCTAAATTCATGTGTTAAACATTGCTTCTCCATTCCTCCTGATGTGATGATATTAGGAAATAGGGCCTTTAAAAGATAATTAGGGTTAGATGAGATAATGAGGGTGGAGCCTCATGAAGGAGATAGTACCCTTATAAAAGTTACCAGAGAAAAATAGCTTGCTTCCCCTCTCTGCCATGTAAAGACACAATAACTTGGTAGTCTGCAACCCAGAAGAAAATTTTCACCAGATTCGGACCAGCTGGCACCCAGATCTTGGAATCCCAGCTTCTGTAACAAGAAAAATAAATTTCTGTTGTTTAAAGCCACCCAGTCTATGGTGATTCGTTACAGAAGTCCAAACTGACTAAGACATTTATGTTATCACATTCCATTCTCACAATTAACATTATCTATATTTAAAAGATAGGAAGATTTACTTCAGAGACGTCATCTTAACGATATCCAGGTTTTAAGCTATTATATTTTGGAGTTAAGATTTGAATCTAAAGCAGTTTGTTCCAAGGCCAAACTATGCCTTGAGTTACTCTTCCTATACTCTCTTTATTAAATTATTGTGAAAAAAACAAAAAGAGTACACATGCTTAGATTTCTGCTCAGGTTTTCATCATTAAAATATAAGTACTGTACATGCATGGTTATTGAAGTCCATGTGTTTTCAGAGCACTTGAGAAAGAAATTACATGAAAAAAGTATCTGAATTCTGTCCTCAAGAAGTTTATAATACAGTTAGAAATATAAGACAAAAACAAATATATAAGGCTCATAGATTTCTTTTTTGTGAAAGGAACACTTAACATAAGATCTACCATCTCAGTAAAGTTTTAAAATATATATACAGTATTCTTAACTATAAGTACTCTGCTGTACAGTATATTTCTAGGATTTATTCACCTTGTTTAACTGAAACTTTGTAGCCTTTGGCTACTACCACCTTGTTTCCCTTTCTCTCAGACCTTGGCAACCACCATTCTACTGTCTGTTTCTATGAGTTTATTTTAGATTCTTCATATAAGTGCTTCCTGTAGTATTTGTCCTTCTCTGTCTGGCTTATTTCACTGAACATGTCCTCTAGATTCATCCATATTGCTACAAATGCCAGGATTTTTTTTTTCTTTGAAGGTTGAATATTGTTCCCTCATATATACCTATCACATTTTCTTTATTCATTCATTTGTTGATGGACATTTCAGTTACTTCTATGTCTTGGCTACTGGGAAAATCCTAAGAATGTGGATATCACTTTAAAATCCTGATTTTAATCCCTTTGGATATATACCCAGGATTAAGATTTCTGGATTATATGGTAGCTCTACTTTTAGTTTCTTGAGGAATTTGCACACTGTTTCCATAGTGGCTGCATGAATTCATATTCCCATCGACGTGTTCAAGGGTTCCCTTTTCTCTGTATCCTGGCTAATGCTTTTTATTGGTCTTCAGTATAATAGCCTTCATAACAGGTGTGAGGTGGTATCTCATTGTGGTTTTGATTTGCATTTTCCTGGTATTTAGTGATGTTTATATATCTTTACATATGCCTATTAGCCATTTGGATGTTTTCTTTGGAGCTATGTCTATTCAAGTCCTTTGCCCATTTTTAAATTGGGATATTGTTTTTAATTTTTAAATTTTATTATTACTATTATTATTATTATTACTATTGAGTTGTTTGAGTTTCTTACATATTTTAGGTATTAACCCCCTATCAGATATATATTTTGCAAATATTTTCTCCCATTCCATAGGTGGCCTTTTCATTTTGTTGTGTATTTATTTTACTGTGCAGAATTTTTTTAGTTTGATGTAAGTCCCACTTGTTTATCTTTGCTTTTGTTGTTTGTGCTTTTGGTGTCATATCCAAAAAAAATTATTCTTAAGACTAATGACAAGGAGCTTTTCCCTATGTTTTCTTGTAGGAGTTTTATGGTTTCAGGTCTGACATTTAAGTCCTTAATTCATCTTGAGTTAATTTTGTGAGTGGTTTTAAGATGGGGATCCAATTAAAAGGGAAAAAAAGCTAGAGGTCCAATTTCATTCTTGTGCTTATTTTGGATTCCTCATATAAGTGCTATCACGGTATTTCATTCATTAAGGGATGATAAAAAAAGTGGAAAAGCATAATAGGAAACAATCTCAAAAAGTCTCGCAAAATATATTTTAATTAAAATAAAGAAAGTATCAAGTTTACAGGGAGAAATCAAGGCAGTAATACTATAAACAAATGACAAATTAACACAACTAACGGTGCATCTGACAGCATGTACCTCCTAATATGATGCACTGGAAATACAGAGTAACTGTTGTGGCATTTTAGCCAAATTTGTGTAACCTGGATTTAATCACAGGAAAAAATCACACAAATCCAAATTCAACAAAATAACTGGCTGATACTTTTCAAAAATGCAAAAGTCATAAAAGACAAAGACAGACTAAGAAATTGTTTCAGAATAAAGTAAACCAAGACAACATGATGACTAAATCTGATGCTAGACCAGAAAGGTTCATTAGTAGGGCAGTTGTTAAAATCTGAATACATCCTATAGATTTGATAATACTATTGTGTCAGTGTTAACTTTTTAGTTACATATTTGTACTGTTGTTCTGTAATTAATTGACTTTTGAAAAATATAGTAGAAAAGAACACTGGAATTCTTCGAACTGATTTTGCAACATTTTCAATTCATCTGAAAATTGTTTCAAAGATTCGTTGACTCTAATCATCAGGGAAATGAAACTTACAATGAGATATCACCTTACAGCTGTCAGAATGGCTAAAATAAAAAAAAATACAATAAATAACAAGTGTTGACTAGGATATGAAAGAAAGGAACCCTCATGCACTATTGGTGGGAATGCAAAACTGGTGCAGCCACTGTGGAAAACAGTATAGAGATTCCTCAAAAAGTTAAAAATAGAACTGCCTCATGATCCAGCAATTCCACTACTGGGTATTTACCCAAAGGAAATGAAAATATTAATTCAAAAAGATATATGCACTTCTGTTTATTGCAGCATTATTTACAATAGCCAAGATATGGAAGCAACCTAAGTGTCCATCAATAAATGAATGGGTAAAGAAGATGTGGTATATATATACAATGGAGGATTACTCAGCCATAAAAATGAATGAAATCTTGACATTTGCAACAACATGGTTGGACCTAGAGGATATTATGCTAAGTGAAGTTAAGTTGGTCAGAGAAACAGAAATACTATGTGATTACATTCATATGTGGAATTTAAGAAATAAAACAAATGAACAAACAATGAAAAAAGGAGACAAACAAAAATACAGACAACAAACTGATAGTTGCCAGAGGGGAGGTGGGTAGAGGGAGATGGGTGAAATAGATAAAGGGGCTTAAGAGTACACTTATATTGATGAGCATTGAGAAATTTATAGAATTGTTGAATCATTTTATTGTACACCTGAAACTTGTATAACTGTATGTTAATTGTATTTCATTAAAGAAGAAAATATAAACATTAAAAAACATTAAGAGAAAAATTAAGCCTAAAATAATAATACAGGCTGAGCTGTATTGTATCTGTTTTCTATACAGAAGAGAAAATAAATATACAGAAGTCATTTTGAAAAGTTTTCAAAATTGGGAGAAGATTTAGGAGGAACCTTGAATAGAGAAAATATGAGAGCTGTTTCTTTTTATATAAGGAATTATGTAAGTGGAAGCAGGACTATACACAGAATATTTGTTTTGGTGAGAATTTAGTTAGGATACAAATGTCATTCAAAGAGTAAATCATATTTTATGATGACAAATAAAGATGGCAGCAACCAAGTGACCACCTTAAACATTTTTAAAATTAATTAGATAAATTGCTTCTAATACTTGCTATGGTCGAAAGTAAATATATACACTTTGCTATAAAACATGTTTTCATAAAAGATTAATATTTCTCATACTCAAAAAATAAATAAAATCCACAAGGGAGAGATGGCAAACAACATAGAAAACAAAAAGAAAAAAATAAACCTACTGCAAATGAATAATATAACTGCACTGAAGAAAAGGGTGGAGGAGAGTAACCTAGGTAACTTTTGATTTCATTTTAATTATAGTTTCTTATGAAAAATAAAATGCTAATTTCTATGACAGACTGAGTTAGAGATATATTATCAGGAATAACATTCACCTTACAAGTGTGTACAGTGAAGATGAACATAATCCTGAATCAGTGGTTTGAAGAACAGAATCTATGTTCCTTGTTTGCTTTACAGTAAATGACTCTGGCAAGTTTTTTGATGGATGTGAGTCTTTGCTTTCTCTTTTCTAAATGTGATGAAGTAATAATAATACTGGATTTGGGAATGTAACCAACTTAATATACATTCTTATATGTCATTGTAAACCTAGACTTTTATTGTTGCTGTTTTGAGTCTCTGTGACTTTATTTGAATATGAGGATGATTATTATTAATCAGAGGGAGATTTTTGTTTTTTAGACTCAAACAGAGTAAGTATGAGACTGTTTTTTAAGGTACAGAGCTTTAGGGGCACCTGGGTGGCTCAGTAGGTTGAGCTATGTACTCTTCGTGTTGGTTCAGGTCATGATCTCAAGGCTGTGGGATTGAGCCTCAAGTCCGGCTCCATACTCAGCAGGAGTCTGCTTGGGATTCTCTCTCTCTGCCCCTCTCCCACCCTCCACCCTCCACCCTCTGCTCACACACGTTCTCTCTTTCTCAAATAAATAAATATATATATATATTTTTAAAAACGGATGGAGTTTTATGCAAACAAACTCTATAGCAGTGGTTGTTTTTTGAGTAAGCCTCCTGACGACAGGAAGCATCTTATATTTTTTAACTCAGGTATTGGTCATGGTGCCTAGAGCATGATATGCATTCAGGTAATCACTGACTTCTATGATATATATTAGAACATGGATTTATGTATTTCAAAGTGTAGAAATCATGTGGTGCACACACTTTTTAGCTCTAGTGAATGGATTGCACGTTAAAAATTATTGTTAATACTTTATGGAGTTTGGTTATTCAAAAATTTTTTTTGAGATTTTATTATTTGTCAGGGAGAGAGAGCGAGAGTGAGAGAGCACACAAGCAGGGGGAGCGGCAGGCAGAGGGAGAAGCAGGCGCCCCACTGAACAAGGAGCCTGATGCGGGACTTGATCCCAGAACCCTGGGATCATGACCTGAGCTGAAGGCAGACGTTTAACTGACTGAGCCACCCAGGCGTCCCTATTCAGAAAATTTTTAATGATTTTGCTCATAGCAGCAAGCCTCTGTGTACTTAAATCAGCAAATGTTGACACATCATAACACTAAAGTGAAATGGCATTAATGTGCTCTATTATACTCTATTGGATATAGGGCTTGTTGTGCTGTTATCCTACATTTAATTGTCGAAGTCACTCAAGTCTTAAAACTGAGTAGGGATTTATAAACAGAAGTTAAGTGAATATTCTTGTAACTTAAATTTACCATGCATAAGTATCCAATTGTTAAGCTTACATATAAATGTTTCTTTTTAGGGGCAATTCTAAAGGAAAATAGCATTTGTAACACATCTAAGCTACAAATCACCTTAGTTTTAGAAGAAAATAATAATGTTTTTTTGGATAATTTATTTTTACTTATAAAATAATTGCATATACTGTAGATATATATGATGCTCTAGAGACAAAATATAGCTTTTTTTTCAGTGTTGTTTTTTATTTGAGTGTGATTTGATATATGATAGACTTTTTTTCTGGGCTGACTCATACTGAGTGAAACTGTATATGAATTATTCAACAATATATTTTTCAACATTCTTCTTATTCCACGATATGAGGAACAAGTTTTACTTCCTGCAACAAATAATAACTAGGTTTAATGTGCTTTCCTAGAAGAGTTTAGATACAGTTCTAACAAGTAAGTTTCCAACTTCTCTTTGAATAATCAAATGTTGCAGATAGAAATCATGTCTCTGGCGTGGAAACAATAACAATATTCAATATAATTGAGATTATTTGCCAATTTAGTGTTCTTCATTTTCCCTAACCTAGTAACATCTGTGCAAAAGTGAAACGGCAGCTGTCAGGTATCAGTGATGCATGGATTCATCAAATTACTAAATATGTCTTAAAATAATCATGGCATTATTTGATCTTTGTGTTCTTTGTAATTAGTGGTAAGTAAACTGCTATTAAAGAATTGGGCCCAAGAGCATTAGCAATGTATGCAAAGTTATATATGCAAGTTTAGAATTTTTTTGATATTTGGATATAAGTCTGATTAGTTATTTTATTTTTTAAAAAAGATTTTATTTATTTATTTGACAGAGAGAGACACAGCGAGAGAGGGAACACAAGCAGGGGGAGTGGGGGAGGGAGAAGCAGACCTCCTGCCGAGCAGGGAGCCCGATGTGGGGCTCAATCCCAGGACCCCGGGACCATGACCTGAGCCGAAGGCAGACGCTTAACGACTGAGCCACCCAGGCGCCCCATGATTAGTTATTTTAAATGATTTAATTTTAGTGTCTCCAGATATACAAAGTGAGCAAAATAACTGTTCCTAGGATTTCAAATAAAATTCTTGGCTAGTATCAAAGCCTTCACATTAGTCCAGAAAGTCTTCACATTCTGCTGTTCTTGTTTGAGTTCATTAGTAATATACATTTGTAAGACTTGTCAATTAAAAATATATCTGATTCCCAACACTGTACATCATTTTCAGATGAAATAAAAGTAATGTGAACCTTATGTATAATTCATTTAGAAAATATGTATTCTATTCTTACAGGAAATGACCAGCTTTGCTTTCACTTTTTAAGTAAAATATATACATGCACATTATTAAGCTAACCAAATGATGATTCTGAAAACAGAAAAGAATAAGTAAGAATAAGATAAAAAAAAAAAGAGAAAAGTATATTGGGGTGCCTGGGTGCCTTAGTTGATTAAGCATCTGACTCTTGATTTCAGCTCAGGTCATGATCTCAGGATCATAAGATGGAGCCCCATGTCAGGTGTTACACTCAGTGTACAATCTGCTTGTCCCACTTCTCTCTGCTCCTCACCCCATTTGCGTGTCTTCTCCCCCTTTCTCTGTCTAAAATAAATAAATAAAATCTTTAAAAAAAAGAGAAAAGTATAGACAAGTTTTACTTGTAAAAGTTTATTAAAAGTCTTAAGTAACATATTAACTATTTGAAAGCAGTAGTATACTTAAAATCATAGCACTAGAATACCCAACTTTTACATCAACATGGATGGGACTGGAGGAGATTATGCTAAGTGAAATAAGTCAAGCAGAGAAAGTCAATTATCATATAGTTTCACTTATTTGTGGAACATAAGGAATAGCATGGAGGACATTAGGAGAAGGAAGGGAAAAATGAAGGGGGGGAAATCGGAGGGGGAGACGAACCATGAGACACTGTGGAATCCGAGTAACAAACTGAGGGTTTTGGGGGTGGGGGGACGGGTTAGCCCAGTGATGGGTATTAAGGAGGGCACGTACTGCATGGAGCACTGGATGTTATACAAAAACAATGAATCATGGATCACTACATCAAAAACTAATGATGTATTGTATGGTGACCAACATAACATAATGAAATAAAATAAAATTAAAAAACAAAAAAAACCCTAGACTTAGAAACTCCAATGGAAACCCTCGAGGGCCCCCTCCCTCTTTGGGAGCTTTATACTCTCACTCAATAAACTTTGCTTTGCTGCCCACCAAAATAAAGAAATTAATTAATTAATAAAATAAAATCATAGCACTATAATTGTATTACTGGGAATATAGAGGCCAAGATGTTAGAAAAAGGATACCCTAAAACAAAGTGGGTTAGCAGTGACAGATATTTATTTATCTTTCATATAATAGTCAAAAATAAGCATCTAGCTGATGGGATAATTTTGCCATCTTTAACATGTGGATTCCAAGGATGTTCCAATCGTAAGAGGAAAAGTCTAGAATAAAGGAAATGACCCAGAAGTTTGTCACATGGCTTCTACTGACATATTTTGTCTTAAGCCACATGGGTAAAATGAGCTGCAAGGGAAATTAGAAAATGCTGTCTTCAGCTGAGGAGCCATGATCCCTCTAGAGAGAGAAAGAGGAGAATGGACACCAAAGCAGAGGTAATAATCATACTGTTCTGGTGACCTCTGCCATTGCCCATTTGAGTGTACCCATTGTACTGTTCTTCCTGCAAAAAGAATATGCATTTCTTCTCCAAGGAAGAAAATCAGCCATGCTATCAGTTATGGCATGTTATCAGTTATGGCTGACAGTGAAGGAACTCTGGGTTGATGCAAAGTCCTTTTTATTATGTCTTGTCAGGGTTCTATATAGCCTGGTATCATATTAACTGAAAGAAAAGTTGTTCTCCCTTCTCCACTTCCCACCACAGACATATTACATAATGTGGAATTGAAATAAGAAAATTATATTTCATCTATTCAGGGCATAAACAATGAAACTCCTATCAGTCAGTTGCCCCTTTCTAACACAGGGTAAGGTTTAAAAGTCTCCTTCCCGTGCTCGCTTCGGCAGCACATGTACTAAAATACAGAGAAGTTTAGCATGGCCCCTGGGCAAGGATGACATGCAAATTCGTGAAGCGTTCCATATTTTTGCCCCACATCAGGCTCTCTGCTCCGCGGGAAGCCTGCTTCTCCCTCTCCCACTCCCCCTGCTTGTGTTCCCTCTCGCTGTGTCTCTCTCTGTCAAATAAATAAATAAAATCTTTAAAAATAAATAAATAAAATCTCCTTCCCCTGGTAATGGAATAAATTCCTTATTTAGCCTAGTTGATAGCCCAGTATTCAGCTCTATTTGAGTAATTTCTTTCTCATTGTTTTTCATGGCCCCAGCATTAATTTTGCCACATTAATTTTATCCCATTTGCTATTGTCATTCACAGCCCAAACTACAGAACTTTCATAGGCAGCTTCCTGATGGGACAAGTTTGGTGATATAAAGATTGCATAGGGGATTGAATTTATGTAGGCCAAACTTGTGGTTTCTTTGAAACAAAATTCTCTCTAAAAATCTGCAAGATTCAGGAACTATTAATAAATTCTATGTGAAAATAATGCATGTAATGTTTTCTTTCCAGTAATTGTTCATAAAGTCATCAAATAATGTGGTAGCTTTAAAGCATGTACATATGTCTCTTGGAGAAACAGGGAAAAGTTAGTTATGTTTTCATAAGTCTTTAAAAATGCTATCTAAAATACTTAGTTTTCATGAAGGAAATTTCCTTTCCCTTGTGTACATATTAGAAAATCTCAGAAACTCTTCATCTGACAATAAATTAATTTCAGATGACTGGGATTGAAAAAGTCAACAGAATAGAAAGTAAACTAATTAGTTATACAAGAATTAGATGGCTTAGTATTAGAATAATGATATATAACCTTTTTTACATTATAAGAGAATAAAATCCTTATCAGAAGAAAGGTGAAAAATTCACAAGGATTTCCACAACTCATAGAAAATTCTACCAATTCTTAGTAGAATTATCCTGTAACTCTATAATCATTCTGTAAGTTTTTAATAAACCAAACATATTTCTTATGTTGTCCAAAAATCATCAAATTTTTATTGAGCTATGATATGTACTAAAAGTTGATAAAGATAGCATTGTTATTTGTGATGATATTTTCAATTTTTATTGCCATTCCTAAAATTGTATTTAAAGGAAATTATGTTCATGTTTCTATATAGACAGAAATTGTGAAATAGTACATAAGCACACTAATTTGAGCAACCTTGAATTGGTTTCTATAAAAAGTGAAGCAGTAAAGAGTAGAGAATAATTTTTTATTCACTATTGAAATAAATCTCTCATAAGAATATTTCAGTTAAGCTTCAGCAATAGGAAAAATAACGTGAAATGTAGCATTCAAGGAGATATAAGTAAGCTCTATTCTGAAAAATCTCTATTTCAGGATCAGTTAAAAACAGTAGAAATGGTTATGGATTTTATTAATGCTAGCACAAACCACTGATAAGAAGCCATTCAGTAGAATTGTTTGGCAAGAAGAGAACTATAAATCACAAATTAATCTTAATCAGGAATTATAAGAAAAGGAAATGAGGGAAAGAGGAATGTTAACTTTCAGTACAATGGCACATAAATTGGATGCATTACTAACACAAAAGAGAAAATTATTTGTAATGGTCGTATACTCTTTCTTTGTATTTAATGTTTGAGTTCCGTTTTCCATGCCCTGATGGGATTTTTCTTACAAATATTTCAGACAACATTGTTGTGTTACTTTATACAGTATTCCTAAATTTCTATGGTAAGTTTTAAAACATAGATGGATTTTGAGGGGCGCCTGGGTGGCTCAGATGGTTAAGCATCTGCCTTCGGCTCAGGTCATGATCCTATAGTCCTGGGATCGAGTCCCGCATCAGGCTCCCTGCTCAGCGGGGAGCCTGCTTCTCCCTCTGCCTCTGCCTCTCTCTCTCTCTCTGACTCTCATGAATAAATAAATAAACAAACATTAAAAAAAACATAGATGGATTTTGAAATACTTTAAGAAAACAGGATAATATGTAAATAACAAGCATGAGCCATAAATCTGATTTGGGCTTTTTAATTTTAACTTTCTTTTAGTTTTTGTTCAATAAAGGACAAAATTTGACTCATAAGAAGTTTAAAATAGTTGTAAGCAACATTGTCAATCTAGTAACATTTCAGCTATAACAGTAGCAACGATACATTCAACACCAACCAGAAATGTTCCTCCTTGGAAATTTAACTTTCCAGCCATATTTTAAGGGTGTAGAAAAAAAGCATGTGTAGTATAGATCTCCCAAACTATATTTAAGTGTTTCCTACTTAAGCATTCTCTAATAAGAGCATGGAGAAGAATGAAGGCTGTCCTTTGTTACCACAACATAGATGGTTGGCACAGTGCAATGGTGGCATCTATTGGCATGTAGTGCATATGACATGAAATTGCTTGGATTTTTTTCCCCAAGTCTTGCTTTCCTAGAGCATGCCATGTCTAGATGCTGAGAATATATGTTTCAGTCAGCATTTTCAATATGTGATGAACAAATTGAAAGCCAACACTAAAAAAAATCAAGAAGATTTTTATTTTTACTATCAGTCATAAAGAAGGATGAGAAGGAAAAACAAAGTCAATATTTAGCTCATGACAGTTCTGTGTTTGTCACCGTGCTCCAAGCTTATTCAGATATGGCATACTAAAGTGTAACAAACGAAGGTCAGAAAGTCTATTATAGATGATAATAGATAGATAGATAGATAGATAGATAGATAGATAGATAGATAGATAGATCAGATAGATATAACAAGCATTGAGCTACACAATAGAAAGTAAAAGGGAGATTATGGCCCTAGGAACTTTATAGCCTCGTCATAAAGGCATATTAAATAGAGGATCATAGAAATATGTAGTTACTCATGAGAATAAATTAAGAAAAATAATTGTATGAAGAAAAATAATTCAGGAAGATAATGTCAGGATAGTGTAGATGTACTAGAGATTACACTATTCTATAAGCAATGTTCTAATCAAAGTAACCTTCTTCTATGCCTTTTATTTTGTGACAGAAATGGTTAATTGATTCATAATTTTTTCTACCTAGAAATTTAATTCAACAATTACTGAACTTTGCAGTTAGCGCACTGCATTACAGCAGAGATGCCTTATTGTGGTTACTTTGGTGTACTGAGAGCTACATGGAATGGCTACATTAAGGGCACTGTATCTCTGTGCATTCAACACCTCAAGGCTGAGTCAACTCAGGACAATGTCCCAATCTAAGAACTCTTGTCCTAAATGGAATCTATTTCTTTCAAAGTACCTTTATTAACTTAATTTATCTCTTTTTTCTAGAATCCAACAAGGCAATCTCTTAATCTACGAACACAGGGAGCCCTGCTGTATGCACTGCCAGACATGTCTCTTGAGGTACGTAAAAACAGAACTGTGTCACAGCTGTGGTTGGTTGTGGGCATGTGTATTAATTTTTTTTTTAATTCTGTGTATTATCATGTTTTGACATAAAAAAAGCAAAACCAAAAACAAAACACCTTTCACTTTAGGGAAAGACTGCCCCTCCCTGGCTACCCAATTAGCCAATTCTTAGAGATAGGAAGGAACTCACAAAAAATGTCTTTGATATGCAGACTAACCAAAACAGAGCCATACTTCGTTCTGGCCTGTGTACCCCAGGAGGCAATATTCCCCTGTTTAATCATCCCAGGGCCAGTACTAATCAACTAGTGACCTAGAGCATGGAGCCTGCTCAAATTATTCAAACAAGCCAATCCTAAATTGTTTACCCTGCCCTGTCTTACCTTTCCTGTGTAAACCCTAATAAAGGCTCTGGCTTAAACCTATTGCTTCACTCTGTTTCTGCTTCCTGACCAAAACCTGGTATTCCTCCCGAGACCCTACAAAGTGAGCTGTGCCTCAGGTTTCTAGGGGAAATGTCATTAACATTGAAATTTTCTTTCAGTGCATTAACCTCTCCATGTCATCACTCAGTCACCTTTATAAATTAAGACCCAGACACAAAACAGCAAGTTACAGAGAAAAAGACATAGAGAAAATCGGTCATTTGGCCCTTATATTGCATTAAATGAACTTAATGAAATATGTCCTTGTATTACCAAAAAAAAAAAAAAATGGAACTTTGATTTTGCCAGAGAGCACTTTTTCTCACAAACAGAAAGCTTTGGACTATTATTGATATAGACGAATAAATTTACTTATTTGTACAAATACTGCAAATAATTCTGCCTATTTGGAGACGTTGAGATATGGAGCCTGGAGCATTCTTCCTGGTTATCCACAATCGTCAAGTTCCATACATAATTGCTCTATTTTCCTTCACTGAGTAAACACTACCCACTTCAATGCTGATAGAGCACAATGTATAAAAAGAAAACTTTATGCTACCCTATGATCAATGAAAAAGATTCCTATTTTATCATTGTTAAAGTTTGCTATGAAAGTAAGAGGGCATAAAATTTTGAATAGCTATTAAGTAACTCAAAGGTTTTTGACAATCTTGATAAAAAACATAGAAGTTCCATGAAAACACAGAGTGTGCACAAATAATTTAGAATCTGGTTGACTGATTTCACCCAACCACTTCAAGACCTAGAGACTTACTGTACCTAATTACTTTTAAATTTTTTTTGGAAAATCTATTGCTTTCTCTATGAAACTAAGAATACTTGGATCCAGAGCTTGGTTTCTTTCTACAAACATAAGATAATGATATTCCTATTCTTGTGTGTGTGCGTGTGTGTGTTCATGCACATAAGCATATGCTGAAAACGTGATTATGTGAGGCACTTAGAAGAGTGCTTATTACATGCTGACTGCTCACTTAGTAGTAGCTGCTATTAGGATGTCCATCCACGATATGACCAAGCTGAACTACCCCCAGTCCACATATTATATTATACTTTAGACACTCTTGCATAGAGACATGTACCATGATTAAGTCTGAACTGATTTGTACAAGTATCTAAAAATAAACACAAATGTCTTAATTCTCTCTACCTCCACTTTAGAGTAAAGCCCTTCCAAAAAGTTGTCCATCCTCTCTACCCGTTTCCTACTCACCTCTTCACACTCCCTCTAAATCTGCTCCAACCTGGCCTTTGCCTCCAGCACTCCTCTGTATAATCACAGGCATAGGGAAGGGGGAATGAATTCTAGAAAATGAATCATCTGCCCTGAGACATGCGGGCATGGGGGAGAGAAAGTCTAATATTCAGTTCCAAATTATGAAACTTGGAGACTTAGTGAAATGTTATCAAGAGCAAAAACAGAGTTGCTTTGGGTAAAAAAAAATAGTGGGATTGTCTTAAACATAGTTTCATAACATGGACAACTATTTTTAAAACATGAGAATGGAACTCAGGAGAGGGATCCTAATGGTAAATGCTGTTTTAGATGTCATCTGCCTAGAATTGATATACATTAAATTAATTCAGAAATATTTCATCACCTACTCTCCTTTGAGCACTGAGTTAGGTGTTGCAAGGATTGAAATAGAGATCTAATCTTCTCTCAGCAATTTTGCTACAAAATAAAAAATATAAATACAGATAATTAAAATACATTGTGGTAATTGCTAAGAAGTCAAGGTAGATATTGTATTACCATATGTGGGAGGCCCTAATCTAGATTTGGAGATGGGTGCCAGGGAAAGCTTTCAGAGTATATAAAATTTTCATGAGAGAAATAAGAAAATGTGCAAAATATAGAAGTTTGGAAAACATCTGAAAATAATGGCAAGAGAATCAAAGAAGGAACAATTTCCTAGATATAGGACAAAGCAATATATAGACTTTTTTTTTTTTTTTTGGTAAGCCCTGTGAAATAGTGATTTAAGAGAAGATGTTTGACAATTTCCACATAAAGCTTTTAGATAAAAAACTAGAAGAGTGCATGTGACTTATAACTGAGTAGCTCCTCTCAGACAGAGGGAAGGCAGCTCTCTGAACATAAATTAAAGAATACATGTCTGTTTAGGAAACAGAGACAGGAAACAAGGGCTGACACCTTCAAAAAAAAAAAAAGAAAGGTAAAGCATAATAGTGAGAGAAAAATGTAAAGGTTTTAGCATGAAGGCAGAGAAATCTCTTATACTGATCAAAATCTAACAGACCAAGATAAAGTCAGTCCCTAGACTCCGAACACTGAACCAGTGTAAACATAGAGAAGGATTAGTGAACAGCAAGCATCCAACATCAGAAGGAATTTCAAATGTGTGTCATCCTGTTTTTGTTTTGTTTTCTTTCTGATGGCTCTTCAATTGCATCATTTTCCATTAGATTGGACAAAGACATCTGGTCCCTTTTCAATAGAGAGGAGTCACCTAAATAAGTGATCTGTTGTACAAATAATCTCCCTTTCCTCTTGCTTATGTCCATAGTTTCTCAGACTCAAACAAATGCTGATTTATAATGCTACAGTCTGCTTACAGTCAAAGGACCTATGTTTAGAACTGGAAAGAAACGATTTGTCAATCCTTGAGAGACCTCATGCTTGCTTTCAAGTATCATGCAGTGTTTGTCGTCCTATGACTAGCTTATTTCACTTAGCATAATGTCCTCCAGGTTCATTGATGTTGCAAGTGGCAGGATTTCCTCCTTTTATAAGGCTGAGTAATATTGTGTTGTATGCATATTGTATTCATCTGTTGATGGATACTTTGGTAGTTTCCATATCTTGGCTATTGTGAATAGTGTTGAAATGCAAATATCTCTTTGAGATTCTGATATCAATTTTTTTGGATATATATCCTAATATATATTGGGATTGCAGGATCATTTGGCAATTCTATTTTCTTTCTTTCTTTCTTTTTTTTTTTTTAGGGGGGTGGAGGGGCAGAGGGAGAGAGAGAATCTTAAGCAGGCTCCACACCCAGCACATGAGCCTGACACCAGGCTCAATCTCACAACCTTGAGATCATGACCAGAGCTGAAATCGAGAGTTGGACACTTAACCAAATAAGCTACCCAGGCACCCCTACAGTGATCCTCTTAAATCAAAAATATATCATGCCAGTCTTCTCCAAAATGTGCAATGCCTTCTCATCTCATTCAGAATAAAAGTGGAAGTTCTTATAATGGCAGATCTACAAGATGATAACCGCTGCCCCTTCCTCATCTTTCTAATCTGACCCACGCATGGTCCGACTTCAGAGCCTTTTATTCACTGTCCTTTATGACAGGTGTACTCCTCACCCAAATTTCATCATCCTTCAGGCTCTTAGTTACATGTCATCTTCCCTGTGGGGCCAGCACACACACACACACACACACACACACACACACACACACACACACACACATATCCATTAGCTTTTACCACTTTATTGCCTTTCTTCCTTATGTACTAGTCACATCAACTATATCACTTAGTTAGCTTTTTTTTTGTCTTTCCTATAAAAAGTAAGTACTATATGGAAAAGGATTTTTGGTTTTGGTCATTGATATATCCCCAGTGCCAGAAGAGTGTTGGACACATAGAAAGTACTCCATAAATTCTTACTGAATTATAAATGTTACATGAAATTGTATATATATATTAAATTTAAATATATATTATATTTTATTATATATGTTTATATATTTATATATGTTTATCTTATATATGTTATTTATATATTTATATATTATATATATATTTATGTATATGTTTCAGCTGACAAGTTTTTTATTTTCATACCAGCATTTTAAGTCATATTCAAGGGGCAAATAGTCTGTAATTATATAAATATCATCATGAATGATTAATATTCAATATACACATATAAGAATATGTTCAAAATATATTCTATTTTATGTTTGTAAGACCAACTCTACAAGAAAATATCAATAAATATATATATTATGAATATTTGATTATTATATTCTTCTAATAAAGAATTTAATATTATATAATTAACTACATAAATTTTAATAAATACATTTTTCCATATTAACTGTCTTCCTTCAGAGAAAATAACTCAAAATGTTATACTAAAAGTGTATAGAAACATTTTTCTTAATCAATTATAAATTAATTTTTAATGTTTGAATATAAATTATTTTCCATCCTACATGGCCTTGACAAAGTTATGGCTTTTTTGCTAGAAACAGAAAATAAATATGGTTGAAAGAGACAGTTGCTTACCTGGGAGTGTTCAAAAACTATGTATACAGATATCCCTGTGAGTCCTTCTCTTGAACATTCATATTTCTAACATATTTCTTGATATTAAGTTAAAAACACAGGAAGTCTCGCAGAAGTTAACTAAGCCTACCTTCATTTCCCTTTTGATGAACTATTCATATGTTTTGCAAAAGCACAAAAGATATAAAATATTATGAGAATTTCACTTTCATAAAATAGATGGTCTACGGAAAAAATGTGGCATTCCTATAAATATGGATCTTTTTCAGGTATATGTATGTCTATATGATTTAGCATATGTGTTTATGGTTGAGAACAGATCATAACTTTTAATTTTTTTCAGAGTAGTGCATACTCTCATAATATTAAGGACTTGTATTTTGTGGTTCTCATGAGTAATGCCATTAAGATAAACACTCAGTAGACAAAACTACAGCATTTGATTAGAGGTAATATCAGTTAATCTGCCTACTATATTAGAAACTCCTTGTGATTTTTTTTCCTAGGAAGGGAATTTCCTAGGAATAGACACATCTTTTCAAATCCATAACTTCCCTGATTTGTAAAGGTATCATAAGGGATTATCTTGAATGTGTGTTGCTCATCAGAAAATTATAAAACCTGGAAGGAAAATATAGAATTTCCTGCTCTAGCCAAATAGAGGAAAAACAATGTTTATGTTTATTTTTTATAGCTCTAGCATTCTGTGCCATAATAAGAACTGAGGCATTTTAACAAATAAGGAGATGAGTGTTAGATATGTCAGATAAAGATTCCTATATTTTACCAAAGATTTCAAAAATAAAATTTTCTTTGGGTGCAGCACCATGAAAGCTTAAAAAATTATAAAAGATGAGAAATGCTAAGAAATCTACCATCTGAATACAATAGTTTGACCTTCACTAACATGTATCTAATTTGATTAAGTTGTGTAATCATTCTGAGTCTTGTAATTGCTTCATCTGTAAAATATAGACAACTTTCATCTTTGTGTTGGCCACCAATATTTTAATCATAAGTAGCAGGCCACAGTCCAAGATATCTCAAGGGGAACAAAGGAGATGTTGGTTTTTGTTAGTGGCAAGTGCAATCTGAGAAGCTGGTTTTATGCATAGCTGGATTCATATGTTCAAATGTCACCAGTTATCTGTCTCTTTTTCTTTTATTGATCACTGCTATTTTTATTCTTAAATAAACTTTCTCCATGCAGCAGCAAATATTGATTCTGGGAATTCCAAGCTTACTTACTATCCTTAAAACTAATTAGTGATACATACTGAAATTGATAGATATATAGATATACGTATGTGTATATACACATATCTCCCTCCAAAGTTTGGGTCAATTCCAGAAAAACAGAAACAAAAACAAACTACACTGATTGTTGCGTTATATGTCAAATGCATGCATTTTTGATAATATATTGAGTGGGAAGCCTATGTTAGCATCATAGTTTTCACAGAGAAACTAAAAATGAAAGGAAGAAAAGTTCTATTTGTGTATGTATTTTTTTTTAACTAAGAATAAAATCCAGATTTTTACTTGTGTCTCTTTAACTAAAATTCTTGGAGATGGAGATTATCTCTTTATAAAAGAGGTACCATTATTATTATTTTCATGTTTTTTCTACAGTGCTGAATAAATAAAAATAACATCGTTTCAGTTATGTAGTAAATAAAATCAAAATGTGAATGCCCAAACCATACCTTCAAAAAAAATTAGCTTCTAAAAATGTAATCATCTGTCATAATATTATAGTTTTATACATTAATGTATTTATATGATATTTCTTTAGTCCAATCATCCTAACAATTAATTATGCTTATGAGTGTAATTTTTAAGTAATAAGGGATATATTCTCCTGTATGATTATTAGAATTGAATAAATCCAAATATATACAGTGTCATTATAACATAGTACATTATTGTTTTACCTTATTATAGCTATTCTTTTTTTCCTAACAACTTAATCCATGAGAACAAGGCTCAGAAGGCTGTTCTCAGTCACACATCAGTGTTATATCCTATAAGACCTTCAATTATTGGTTTTCAAACCTGATATATTAAGAGATACATTTTTATTCACAACCCTTAGAAATACTATGTGCTCTTCTTTATCAGTACCCATTCACTGCTCTGGTGATCGAAGTTATGCCTGCAATTAGGTATGTGAACACTGTAGCATTTCCCTATGAATTGGTTTATGTAAAATTGTTTTTAACTAAATGATAATAGTTATATAACAATGCCCTTATTAATTATTGCATTATGCCATCTGAGACTTTTTGGGAGTTTGGTTGTCTTGTAGTTTTCTTGGAAATAACACCCTAATTATAAATAAAAATTTTACTGCTTTAATACTATTTTGCAAAGTATCAAATAGTAACTGTTACAAAATTCAGTACTTTAAAAAATATCTCTGAACTAATTTAAATTTACTGTATAAAACAATAGCTTGAAATCATAAAGTTTCTATATAGGTTATACATTTTCTCTTTGGCACTTCTAAATAAAAACAAATTTATAAACATTATAACTCTGAAACCTGTATAACATAAGAAGGACCCAATTCTTTATTTTGGTTTTAAAAGTTTATAATGGAGAAATAGAGAAAGTTTTCATAAGTTGGGCTTTAATATCTAGTAGGGCTTTATTGTCCATGCCTTATTACACTTGTGAAAAATTGCTACTGTCAGTTTTATAAACAACAATAAAAAAAGTGATGTGAACAGTCTCAAAGCAAGAAATGTACATGCTATACTTTGGGATGAATGCCTAATTTTAAAACTATACACGAAAACTGGGAGAATTATTTGTGTTGCCTGCAACACTGATATTGAGTTTTATTTAAGTAATTAATTCTAAATAAGGAGTGAATAATTCAAAATAGTCATGAGGAAAAAAACAGATTTTTAAAAAAATAAAATATCAAAATGCAATTAAAACCTTCATGAATCCCTCATATTCCTTATTGATCATACTCCTATCATCTCTCTTTAGATTTAAGTCTATCCTGAATTTGGTGAATTTTTAACTGCTCTTCTCTTCCTCTTCTCTCTCTTTTCTTTTTTCTCTCTGACAAAGGATATAATCCAGATCTTTAAAAGAAATTCTATCTCAAATCCTATAGAAAAAAACTAAACTAATAAAAACCAGGCAATTACTACAATAGACAATTGATTTTTTATAGTATTTAGAAATTATAACAGAAACTATAAAGATATTATCCTATATATTCTATTTTTTTAAAGACTTTATTTATTTATTTGAGAGAGAGAGAGCACGAGCAGAGGGGAGTTAGAGGAGAAGGGAGAAGCAGACTCCCCACTGAGCAGAGAGCCCGATGCAGGACTCAATCCCAGGACCCCGTGATCATGACCTGAGCCGAAGGCAGACGCTTAACCGACTGAGCCACCCAAGCGCCCCATCCTATATATTCTTACAATACTTTAAATTATTGTTTAATCCATATGGAAATAATTTATATATTGTATTTACATAGATGTTTATCAATTGTGTTAAGAATCCAATTTTATCTTGTTTCATATGGATTACTTATCATTCCACAACCAAGTATTAAGTAGTTGATAACTTCCCAAAGAGTATCAGTTCCATCTGTACTATACACCATGCAAGTTTTCATATTGATGTTGGTACTTTCTGGGATCTCTATTTTATTCTATTGGTCCATTTCACCTGTTCATGTGCCAAATCACATTTTCTTCAGTTAAATAATTATAATTTTCTAAGATGTGGTATATATGTCTTTGCACAGTGTCTATTCTCTACTCTCTCTCTCTCATATATGTGGGTATGTTTAATATATGCATATATAATATACATATGCATATGTTATATGTAATTATTAAATATATAAATATATATGTAATATATGCATATATGTGTGTCATATATACACATATTATGTGTATATATAATATGCATTAGAAAAACAAACAAGGATATTGATTAGATTGTGCATCAATTAGGATACACACAAATATCTCCCCTTGACATGTATTTGAATCAATATCCTTGCTAGCTTTTAAAATACATACTGACAAGTTGATTCTAAGATTTTATGGAAATAAGATGTCTTAGGACTGCTGGAACCATCTTGATAGATGAGAACAAAGTAGAAAATGTAAACTAATTGTTTTTCAAGTTTTACAACAAAGCTATACTTATCAACACCATGCAGTATTGGCTTAAGAATTTTTTTTAAAAAATCAGCAGAATAGGTCTAAAGATATATACACTTACAAAGTTGTTTTATTTTTATTTAATTTTTTAGCATGCTACTGAAGTAAATCAAGGGGAAGGTGAAAATATTTTCAAAAAATTATGATGGAAAAACTGATTAAGTACATGGAAATAGTGAATCTAGAACCATACTTCACACCATATAACAAAATTATTTTGTGATGGACCAGAGTCATAAACCGAAAAATTAAACCTACAAAACTTCTAGACTTAAACGTAGGATAATATTTTTTAAATGTTGTGTCAGACAAAGGCTTCTGTAACAACTGAAAAAATGTGAATGATGATTTTAAAAATTATTAAAATTTTCTTCATTGAAATTAAAACCATGTAGTTCACAAAAGACACATTTAAAAGTTTGAAAACTCCATTAAAAGGCTGAGATCAATTTTAGAATAGAGGCTCCTGGATGGTTCAGTTGGTTAAGTGTCCAACTCTTGATTTCAGCTCAGGTCATGAGATTGAACCCCACATTGGGCTCCACGCTCAGCACTGAGTCTGCTTGAGATTCTCTCTCTTCCTCTCCCTTTGCCCTCCCCACTCGTGCTCTCACTCTCTCTACAATAAATAAATAAATCTTTTTTAAAAATTTAGAATGATATGTATTAGCAAGGAGTTTAATCCAGATAAAAATTTCTATAACAATAGTAATAAGAACATCCCAATTAAAAGACAATAATCTTTAAAGAAAATAGATAAATGGCCAATATGCATGTGAAAAGACATTCAGTATTATTAGTAAACATGGAAATGTACATGAAAACTATCACTTCACACCCTTTTGAATGGCTAAAATTAAAAAGCCTGACACTGATTGCTAATTATAATTAAGAATACGGAGAAACTGGAAGTCTTAATACATTGCTGTGTGTACTATAAGATTATTCAACCATTTGGGACACAGACCATGACATTTTTATTAAGTTAAATATACACCTATTTTATGACCATGCAATTTCAGACTGAGGAAATTGCACATGCTAAATATAAGAGGAAAACAGGAGTAGAATTACTGAGTCATCAGATAAGCATATTTTAATTTTATAAGAAACTGCCAAGGAATTTTACAATGTGACTGTACCATTTTACATACCCTTCAAAAATGAATGAACACAGTGAAAGACAATAACAAGGAAACATTTTTTATATTGGAATTTTAAGATGTCTCTGAGGGGGTAAAATTCAAACACAGACATGAAAGATGAAGAAGGGCCAATAATATGAGGAGACACAAACATATGTACATTTTATGTTAAAGCCCCAAGGTAGAAAAGGACTTTGTATTTTTGAAGAACTGAAAGTAACTCAGTGTAAATGAACTGAACACTGATGACAAAAACTAAGGTTGGAAAACTGCAGATTCTATTATATGTGTAATGAAGATATGTTGAAATGAATCAACCAGGGCAACATAAAAATAATATGAGTCCAGAAAATCTTCTTCCATGTTGTATATATAATAGATTTTAGGGACAGAAGCCTAAAGTAAGCAAACCACTTAGAAAATAAATATGGAAAAGCAGACAAGAAATGATTGACTGGGGAAAATGTACTTGAGAAAGAACTAGAGGAATTCCATATGTTTTCTTCATCATATCAATAGAGTCTTGGACCATTCAAATTTTCTTCTCCAATTTATTTTACTCATATTCTTTGACTTTTGATTTTTTTTAATATACATATTGTAGATTTAACTTTTTCTATAAAAATCCCTATTGGATTTTATTCTGACAATCACAACTATGTTTCTTTAATCGTGTTTACTTTTTCTCTGGAAGTTCTTTCTTGATTCGTGGATGCGTTGCTTTCTTGAATATTTCCATTTTATTCATCAGAATTTTAATTCTAAATCTCCTTTCCATTCAATTACCTCTCCATGCTACCGTTTTCGTCTCATTACTTGTGATTCTGGCTTGATCAATATTATTTATAGTGTAAATATTCGTGATGTTGGGTATGCAGGTAAGCGTTTAAATATTCAGGGTTTCACCCCATTACCATATCAGAAAATTCTGACTGCATCACCCCTACCTAATTCAGCATTTTCTTTTTTATTGAATCATCAGATGTATAGAAAATGTCTGTACCTGAACATGCCCTACCACAGTGCTTTGTTTAATTGGGGGAACTATAGATCACTAAAATTGCTTCAGTTCTCCTGTTTATGTATCCATCTATAGTTAGCTTTATAACTTGAAGTGATTGTCTGTAAACCAGTTATTAGATTAAATAAACTGAGTAATACAAGTAATACAAGTCTTCATGTACAGCTTCTCTACTGTAAGCAGGTAAGTGAAAATTAGGCTTCGGAGATATTGTCTCTGAGGAAGAAGTAATCAGAGTGGCTAAATTCTTTGTGCTACTTGCTATTTTCTTTGCTGTCTTAATCTTTTTCAAAGATAAGATCATATGTTAAAAATTATTTTTTAAAAAACATGTCATCTGTTAAGAAGAAATCGTTCTGTAAGGTTTCACACTCTGATTAGTTTTCCCAGTGATCAATGTCATTGTATTTGTGTCTACTTGTTAACATACTCAGGCTCATTTGTGGGCATTTTGATGGGCTCAGGAACAGGGTGAGCCATTTATCATTGTTTAGCTAACAGGAAAATACATACATCCCAAAGTCAAAATTTTTCATAAGCATGATAATGCCTTTCATTTGTTTTACTTTTATACTATTTTATGTGCAATGATGAAAATATTTTAATCTAACCAGTTTGTTGACAGTAGTCTTGCTTCCTTACACTTGGTTCTTGTGAGACTTGCAGAAGTGAAAGTGAATAAAGCAATTGTAAACTTACCTAAAGAGTTCCGTTAAGATAAAATCATCATTAGAAAAAAAAAAAAAGAACACCTTTATTTCATCGTGAATCTATGGTTTCTCTAGCATAGAATAATTTGTTTTAGACTCACATATAGATGCAGCCAGAGCCACAACAACAATACTGTGGTTTTTAATCTTCAATTAATCCTGAAGTCTGAATAGAACCAGCTAAGAGAAATCCTCTTGTATTATAGCTTAGGTAATTTATAAGCATAGAAAATAAGCTTGGATTTGAGGTGAAAAGAATGTTGAGTAAGTTGGAATGATATATTGGCTATTTTCCCCCCAATCATTTCCTTCCAAGCATTTGAGTAGTAGGCACCATCCTCTAATGCTCAAAGACTTGGAGGAAAGAAGACAGCAAGGTGAATATACTTGTGCCCACAAATTCCATAAACTTTTCTTAAGTAAATGTCAAATTAGATAGTAAAAAACAGTCTCCTGTTAAAGGTGTGCTGTCATTTACTATCCTAAAGTTAGGATTATTGCAATATATTTAAGATTAGACTAAAGAAATATTAAGTAATTTTGAGATAGATCTTGTCACAAGCAAAATTGTTCTTACTAAGTTTGCCTTCAGCATATTATGCCAAGTAGCCCAACCTTGTCATGGTTCTTACAATCTTTTCAAATATTTTCGATTCTTTAAACAACACAGTTTATCCATTCAACAGAAATACATTGGCCATCTATTCAGTATCAGGCAGAGTTCTAAGTACCAGACACACAGCAAGGAATAAAAGCAGACAAAAACCTTGTGCTTATGGATTGTAAATTCCTGCAGAATGAACAGCAGACAAACCTAAACACACTCCCACACACTCACATACACGAAGTGACAGAGAGAGTTAGGGATCATATTATGTAGTGTACTGTAGTATAGGCTATCTGAAACTGACTCAGTATCAACTGAATTGAGGTTGGAAATTGATTTAAAGATTCTGAGTCCAACATGTTCTCACTTCCAGTTTACTTAACTTTAAAAGAGACAAAGTTGGCATTGAGGACATAGACAAATAGCAGTCACACTGAGGTATGAGAACATGTCGGGTAGAGATTCCAACTCCTTCTCCTGAAATGGAATTACTTTATTTGCAACATGTCAAAAAATAATAAATTCCAGGAAGACAATGTTGACAGGGTAAAAAAGAGAAAATAATACAAACTTTGGATGGTCCATCAAACAATTCTTAGGGCAGTTTAGGCATCAGTAATTATTGGATGAGCACATACTAACTTTTACTGAAAAAAATAATAGTCTAAACCTTTTTCTAACATAGGGATTATTGTCACCACTTCTCATGATAACCGTTTTGTATTAAATCTGTATTGTTGAAATGGAATGCATATTATTTTGCTCATATTCAGTTTTACAAGTAATAAATGTACATCTTGTCACTGAGGAATTACCAAACATCATTAAGCAAGAAAAAGTATATATAAATAAAATTTCCATCATATTCAGTTTTACAAGTAATAAATGTACATCTTGTCACTGAGGAATTACCAAACATCATTAAGCAAGAAAAAGTATATATAAATAAAATTTCCATTTGATTTTGTTTTACTATGCTCTTGACCCAAAGATACGTTTTTTGAACTGTTGATTTTATTAAAAGTGTATGTTAATTTCCAAGGATGACATAATATGTATGTGGTTATAAGAACATGTATAAAAATACTGGAAGATATACATTGGTTAAAATGATGTGCTTTATCTGATGTGATAGGGTGGAGGTGGAATGAGCTGCTTGAAATAGGAGATATATAGAGATATAAAATAATTGCTCTAAAACTGTCACCATATTTTTAAAATCTCACTGTCTGTAAAAGTACATTTGTGTGTTCACTAAAAATATGTCTGTTATATTTACGTTATTAGAGATATAAATATACAGTATTAAACAAACATAATGACTCACAGATTAACGTAAATAGTAGGCTATCCTTTATGTAAAAATAAACAAAATTCTATATGCATTTACGTCAGCTAGTATATGCATGCATGAGCAGAGAGAAATATGAAGAAGTATACTTGCAAGACTGTTGATCTAGTAAATGAGAAGGAAGGTGGGGGTGGGGATTTGAATTGTTTGTTTTCTTTAAAACATGTTTTTCTGCCTCATATACCTGCTTATAGTCAATTTTTTTTTTTTAAGATTTTATTTATTTATTTGAGAGAGAGAGAATGAGAGAGAGCACATGAGAGGGGGGAGGGTCAGAGGGAGAAGCAGACTCCCTGCCAAGCAGGGAGCCCGATGCGGGACTCGATCCAGGGACTCCAGGATCATGACCTGAGCCGAAGGCAGTCGCTTAACCAACTGAGCCACCCAGGTGCCCTCATATACCTGCTTATAAATAACTGTCATAGGTTGTTCTTAAATTTTGAAAGAGAAGTAAATTAAGCGTATGTTATAAAAACAATACAACTCATGCATATATTATACTTTTGGTTACAGAAAAAAACTTGAGTGCCATTCTTTTTTTTTTTTTTTAAAGATTTTATATATTTATTTGGCAGAGAGAGACACAGCGAGAGAGGGAACACAAGCAGGGGGAGTGGGAGAGGGAGAAGCAGGCTTCCCGCTGAGCAGGGAGCCCGATGCGGGGCTCGATCCCAGGACCTTGGGATCATGACCAGAGCCAAAGGCAGACGCTTAACGACTGAGCCACGCAGGTGCCCCAATTGAATGCCCTTCTTAATAGGAAATGTACTGAGTATGGAACATATGAAGTATGGAACATGTAATATTTTTGTCTACTTTTGAAATACCACAGTTTTTACTCAAAAATAATATTTTATTGAAATTAAAAAATCCATGATTAAGACTTTCATATACCTTGACTTCTCAAAAAGTTTTTATAAAGGACCTTTATGACCAATTTAGTAAATAAGGCAGCTGGCAATCTTATACTGTGGATCATTGTTTTTCCCCTATTCATCTTTTTAAAGATTTTATTTTACAGACAGAGAGTGTAAGTGGAGGGAGGAACAGAAGGGGAGGGGGAGGGAGGGAGAAAGAATCTCAAGCAGACTCCGTGCTTGTGCTGAGCGCGGAGCCCTACATACTACTACTAACCTCCTACCTGCCACCAGCTACTTCACTAAAGCTAGCACATCATTTATTACCTATTTCTTCCACATGTGTTTGTTAAATAAGTACCGAGTAATAGTCTAGCCTTGCCTTCTTGGTGGCATAATTAAGAGTATAAGCATACTATCATATTATTCCCCCCCATAACTCTATCTAAATATTTTGTAAAATAAAGAAACACATATTTGAATAGTTTTAAAATTATAGTCTTAAATGCCAACCATTATTCATCTTGTACCCAGAAAGTTGTAATCACGTATTCATGTTCCACTTCGGAGATTGCCACATCTGCTTTCACACTGTGGCACTTTCAAGGAAAAAAAAAATACTACATTGTCAGTAATGTAAAGTCTATTTCCCTTTATTTCTTTGGTTTTGATATGTAAAGTGTGAAAAAGCCATTCTCATACTTGTTTCTTTATAAGCAATTGTTTTTATATCATTCTGAAGAATAGTATATGCCATATTTGCCTATTCTCATAGCATGTCTTAATTTTTCAAAAAAAAAAAAACAAACTCCGCATCTCCAACTAAGCACTGTTATTCTTATAATACACTCCTGCATTTAGCCTTATTACATTTCAGTTCCTGAGATAGGGCTTACATCTGACAATTCTTTAAAAACTAAAATATTATAGATGTAGATTTTTATATTATCTTTCCACAGATTCCATGCTTTCCTTGGGAACTAAAGAAAAGTACCTGGCTTTAATAGTCCACAATTTTTTTTATCAGTGTTCACCAGTTCAATATGCCCATGTCCATATCTCTCTTGTTGTTTATGAGTAATTCTAAAGTTCATCAATTGAACATACTACTTGCAATAGCCTTGGTGGACTTAACAAAACAAGGTATTCTTAACATTATCTCAGATCGAGGATAAAACCTCTGGCTTATAAATTGCAGCCAAGAAAGGTAACACAGAAGTTGCATTTTGATGATGAAGTGATATATAACTGGTCTGACTTCAGTTTGGTATCTTGGCTTATTGTTGAAATATCTGCAAACACATAAAATCCAGTTTCCTCTTTGGAAGTATCTGTTGGAGGTTACAAAGGAATTACATAGTCTTGTAGCTAATTCATTATAAGAACATAAATTACATTGATTGTCTCTTCTCTCTATTGCCCATGCAGCATTTCCCAGATTCTTCTCAAACACCTCTCTCTGCCTGACCAGCTACGTGGCAAACTGGCAAAACACATGTCATCTACTAATTACTCCCCATCACTTAGTTTCAGGGCCTCTTGGGCTTTCAGCGCCATTTATCTTTATCCCAGAAGTATGCCAAACTCACAGTGACAGCAATCAGAATAGAACAAGACATTATGGATAATTTCCATTTTCAGTCACGTCTAACTTTTATTTCAATGGCTACCTTTCTTAGTATTTTCCAACAACTTTTGTGACTCAGTATTTAGCATGCTTAATGTAAGCCACTAGTTTTCTGTTGAAACTCAACCTCTAACAAATTTATATCCCAGCATTAAAGCTTTCAAATCTAGGTTTTCTGAGCTCCTCAAAAAGAAATGGAGAAGCATAAATCTTCCGTCATTTACTTCTGCAGGCAATCCTTCAAGAGGTCTATTCTGGGCTACATAAACCAGACTACCCACAAATTTGTCATATCTACTACTAGCTTTCCTCTTGCATCTAGTCTGGAGATCTGTGAGGCTTGGGAAATCAGAAATACTATTCAGCAGACTAAGAGAGACAAGTCCAGGATTTTCAGTGTTTCAAGAATACTTGACGTGTTAGAGATGTCACTTGATGACCCATAAGCATGCTTAATGCCTAAGCTACTGAATACACTTGAATTGTCCCTGTAGTGTGGTGCATTGGGCTGTGATATATTCAGCCCATCTCTTTGCTGTTATTCACACATTTCCCATCTGGCGGTAACAAGCACAACAGTTGGGGCACTAATATTTCTCTTGGTCTATAACATAAGTTTGCTCAGCACCAGTAAATGCATTGAGAGTATCCCCTCAGGACCTGGCCTATCAACAGCGAGCTTTTCAGTGGACCACTTCTAGGAGATAGCACTCTCTAGAATATTCAAAAATGAGTACAAATGAGCCCCACAGCTCAAGAATTCACAGGTGTCAGGGCTTCGGTCAGACCTTGTGTAACCTGGAGTATGTATGTGGGCATGGAGAATAGGGTGTGGCTCACTTTTATCTCTCTTATCCTTCCCATTTCTAAGAGGTTATCTTTTCAGTCAAATGAGCAAGCCGGACCTGTACCAGGTTTATGTGAGGTTGAATCTGTACTAGGTACAAAGATTGATAAATGGCCTCATAGATACACTTAATTTTTTTCCACTTTGTTTCCCATTGTTTTCATCTTGTGAGGATAGAGTAGGTACCCTTCAACATGACATCTCTAAGGGACGCAGGTCAATACCATCACTTAGCACAAAATAAGCTATTTCAGTCATAAAAAATTCAGTTTTCACCTCTTATAATTACATAATAGACATTGAAATTTTTCAGCAGATCCCATCCCATAAATCCATAAATTTCAGGTTTGTTTATCATAAGCAATTACATACAGAAAAGGTACATCCTGCTAAAAGCATTTAGTCAGTAAAGACTCTATATTTTTGTCATAATTGTTATCGGGAGATTTGATGGGACTGGATCTTTTTTGTTTCCTTCTTTCTCTCTTCTCCACATCCTTGGGATAGAAATTATGGGTTATAGACCACCTATTAATTCTTTCTTTCTTTCTCAGCCTACTACTCCAATGCATTCTTAGGCATGTGGCAGGCTGGCTATGGCCTACCATCTACTAATGCCTAATAACCATGCTTGTTAGTGTTTTACGGCTAAGAGAAGCTATACATAATTTTCCCCTTTCTCAGAACTGCAACAAACTTATTGTGCCCAATATGTTCAGTCATGCTTTGTCCTGTGCCCCTTGTATCCAAAGGATATATTATCTAGAGATCTAAGGATTGCCTGTACTTGTGGGATACTAAAGTTAGATGCACAAGTGAGTGCTTTTCTATTTAATTACTTTATTATAACCAGCTGTACTAAGCTCTCTCAGACTTCTGGATGTTATAGTGCCTAACAATGAGCCCTCAAATGCTTGTTTTTATACTGAGTTGTAACACCCACTGTGACCTTTCGGCTCAGCCAATAATTGTATCACCACCCGTGTTGCCCTTTTTAATCATGTTGCTATGGGATTGAGCTTAAGACTAGCACTATAAACAGAACTTTCTTCAAAAATGCTGCATTACTTGCTCTTATTGCTTTAGAATATATATTATCTATACATCAATGACACATAATTAAAATTTTCTTTATGTTGTTTTTAAAGGCAAATTTAAAATTAGAGAGAAACAAAACAATCTATTTCCATAGAGCAATCTTCCTTTGTAATACAGTCTATCTTATTATTAGATCATGCAAGTAACTCTCTGTGCATGTTTTGGGTCTCTGTGCATGTTGGTCTCTTTGGCCAACATATGTCATAGCTGGGTGTGCAGCTCTGACCCATTTTCTGAGTAACATGTCAGGCTGCTAAAAATGAGAGGGGCTCTGAACTAAAGAAGTCTTTGCATCATACAGCAGTCCACACAGGCCTTAGGACACATCATTTCAATATGTCTCAATGTGTCCATGATAAATAAGGATGCTATATAGAGATATAGGAAAGCCCACTTTATAGAATCACAGCAGAAAGCCTTAGGATTTTGAGGCAATTTTATATTCTCTATGGATTAATATTTTCTTTTGAGAATAAACTCCTTGTTTGGTACTGAGCTCTGATAAAATAGCACGCTTAGTAATGGGGCATCAAGTGAACCTAAAACCTGAGCTGTACATCATAATGTACCAAGCCATAACACTAATCATGTGTGACAGGAATCCTCTTTAAAATAATAGATAGATGGATAGATGATAGATAGATAGATAAATAGATAGATAGATAGATAGATAGATAGATAGATAGATAATCAGGCTAGAATACTTTGGAAAGAAATAAATAAGTTGTGTGAGCAGGTTCAGACTCTCATGACACATCCTCTTCTTGGGTCACCACCTCAGCTTCCGTACATGTATATTGCCTAATGAAGAGTTCCCCTTAGATTGGTGATCACAGGAAGGAAAACAATTAACCCCGTTTTATAAGCTGTGCCAACACCAGTTGGAAGTGAACTTCTAGAGCCTTTCAGCTGCTCTCTGCAGTGGCGCTGAAAGTGAGAAGAGTAACTTAAAATCTTCCTAGTGGGAAGAACTTCGTCAATGACATCCAAATGACCACTTTGCCTGGAAGAAGAGTTACTGCAGTTGACAGAATAATGTCCCTCAAAGATGTCCACATGTTAATCTTAGAAACTTGTGAATATGTTTCCTTAAATAGCAAAAGGGACTTTGCAGATGTGATGAAATTAAGGATCTCAAGATGGGGAAATTATCCTGGACTTTTCAGGAGAGTCCAGTGTCATCACAAAGAGCCTCATAAGCAGGAAGCAGGAGGTCAGAGAGGAGAGGAGATGCTACAAAGGTAGATATAAAGATGGAGGAATGGGCCACAAGTAGCCTCTAAGAATTGGAAAGTAAAAAAAGAAAGGGGAAAAAAAAAAAAAAAAAGGAATTTCCCCCTAGAACTTCCAGAAGAAAAACAGTGCTGTTGACACCTTGACTTTAGCCCCATTAAGACTCATTTCAGGGGCGCCTGGGTGGCTTAGTTGTTAAGCGTCTGCCTTCGGCTCAGGTCATGATCCCAGGGTCCTGGGATCGAGCCCCACATCGGGCTTCCTGCTCAGGGGGAAGTCTGCTTCTCCCTCTCCCACTCCCCCTGCTTGTGTTCCCTCTCTCACTGTGTCTCTGTCAAATAAATAAATAAAATCTTTTAAAAAAAAGACTCATTTCAGATTTCCGACTTCCAGAAAAATCAGACAATAAATCTGTAGTGCTTTAAGCCATTAAATTTCAGATAATCTCTGTAAACAGCAGTTGGGAAACTAATGCACATACATAATCCTGAATCTTTGACAATGGCTAAGGGTTTGGTTGGTTGGTCAGGTACTTGGAAAACGAAATTAAACAAAACTCATTATTTACTGTTATATCATCTCTATTCTTTCCAGCCTGGTTCTATAGTTTGAATTTTCTCTTTATTATATGTCGTATTTTCCTTTTTTGCATTCTTAGTAATTTTTTAAAAATGTGATCCCAACATTGCATATTTTACCTTGCTAAGCACAGAGTGATTTTTATATTCCTATTCATGTTCTTGATCTTTACCGTGAGATGTAGTTACTGGAAAGTAGTTTGATCTTCTGGAGGGTTACTTCTAGGTTTTAAGGTGTGAACAGAGTTGCCTCTGCAGATCTTTTTAGATCTCTCTCTGCGCAGCTTTCTCCTCTCCAGTACTATGCCCTACAACTCAAGTTGTATTTATCTCCATGACCCAGGTCGGACTCTTTAACCCAGGAAGACCACTGGACTTCCGCCTTGGTTCCTTCTTTTCCCTTTGCCTGGAAATTCTTTCCAGGCAATAAACTGAAACAAGCATTTGTCTTAACTAGTAGACTTGCTCTCCCTCATGGATCATTTCCTTGAACTGTTTGATGTCCAGTTTCTGAAAATTGATGTTTAATATATATATGTATACTTTTTTCTATTTTTGATTTTCTGGTGGGTGAGGGTATTACTTTTTTATTACTTTATCTTGAACAACAGCAGATAATTTTGAAAGATTATCTTGGAATCCTTTTCATTACCTCACAAAAGTCGTCTTGGAAACTTTCTTTTAACAAGGCCATTTACCAGGTTCTATACTGATAGGTCATCAACTCATGTCATTATGCTGGTGGTACTAGTAATACTAATGTATTCGGAAGTGTGAGGTATTTGGGAAGTGTAATGTGTGATAAATGTCTGAATGGCTTAACTATCCCATACATATGCTTTGAAAATAACTATTTTATTGGACTGAAAGATACTAAAAGAGAAATCAGATGTAACTAATTATAGTCATCTCTACCCTTCTGTGTATTTCCTTTTGCTTCTTCCAGGTCCCAATTCTAATTGTATTTCTTTACCCTGCAACCTATTAGCTCAATCACTAAAAAAAAAAACTAATATCATTTTCCTTACTAAAATCCTTTCTCATTAACATTTTATTTCTTCCAATAAATATCTTTTGTCCCTCTGTGGTCTAAATTTAGGCATGTTGTCTTCTATACTCCTGAAATCTTAGGGTGGCAATCATTTTGATTTGGAATTTATAAAGATGTGGGTTTGGATCTCACCTTTCATTTGCTGATTGTGAAGTGTTTAGAAATTGCCTATGCTTAATTTCCTTACTTTTAAAGTAGGGGAGAAAATATACATTTAGCAGATTTGCTTTGAAAATTACAAATAATGTACAAAAGCCTGACAAAGCACAAATGTTTTGAAAAAAAAAATTATTTTTGTGATCTATTATTGCCCACAAAAATCATCTCCCTTTTGTTTTCTGGGGTGTTATACAAGTGTCGGCATTAAGGAGAATTTATGATATACATAATTTCTTTAACCTTCATTTTCTGCTAAAGAAAGACAAGGAATGATTGTTTGATAATTTACTCTTAGAGAATTTGTCAGGTTGCCTGGCAACTAGCTAATTGGAAAATGGGGTTCTCTTCCACACAGCAGCATGCCTGTGCCAGAGTAAACTTCCCAAAGTTTTCCCAGGTTGACTCGTGGCCATTTCTAGTAGTGTGTGTGTGTGTTTATGTTTATATATAAAAACATGTATTCCACTAAAGGCTGTAGGAGCAGGTCAGAATCAGAATTACAGGCATGGTCAATATTTTAGAACCGATATCTAAATTCAGAAGGAAGGGGCGCCTGGGTGGCTCAGTCGGGTAAGTGTCTGCCTTCCACTCGGGTCATGATCCCGGGGTCCCTGCTTAGCGGGGAGCCTGCTTCTCCCTCTCCAGCTCCCCCATGTTTGTGTTCCCTCTCTTGCTATCTCTCTCTGTCAAATAAATAAATAAAATCTTAAAAAAATAAAGTAAAATCTTTAAAAATAAATAAATAAATTCAGAAGGAAGAAGATCAGTATGTTTCTGAATAAACAATAATAATCCAAGAACTTAAATATACTATATGTCATCTTATGCAATATTTTAATTATAATGTAATATTAATATTTGTATTTTACAGAGGAGTTCAACAAAATTATAAGATATGCTTACTTTATTTCAAATAATAAGTGGTTAAGCAGAAACACAAACTCAATTCTGACTTAAATTCCTGTCTCTAAAGGTATTCTAGACAGACACACACACACACACACACACACACACCATATTTTGTAAATCAGGAAACTGAAGCAAAAACCTGTGAAATGACTATGCAAAAAAAACCCCACAGCTCTATTTGAAATCCTGAGATTGGAGAATAATGCCATCTGAGCTATCAACTTATGAATTTTAAAAAAAAATCATCTAAAATGCATCATTTAGATGGTGTAAAAAAAGCACTTCCAATTTATCAAGTGCTCTTAGACCTAGAGGAAAACATTGAATTATCTCAATAATATATTACTTTAATTCTTCAAAATGAAATAACAAAATTTGGGGTAAAATATTCAGCATTTTCTTATATGAGAGTCAAATCAAAAGTAGGAGTGACTTGATTTGAAGATAGCTTTTCATAGTTTCATTTTTTTCTGTTTATTTTTATTAATTCTGTTACAGTATCATGCTGCTGTTAATTTAAAAGAGAGGGTATATAATAAGTAAGCTTTTTGATAACTATTTTGGAATATGGCTTTCCTCCCACGTAAGAAGTCTGAGAATATTTGTCTGTCATACATCATTTTTAAAATGAACTAAAAATAGAAAAGTTTATGAAGAGAATATATTGGTTAGTTGAGAGCAAGTAGGAAGAAGTATTCTGTAGCACATGCAGTTCATTTTGACTCATCTTTGTGACAAGCAAAAAGATTTGTTGAACAGTGCCATGAAAATAGAAGAGCATAAAATCAGTGACACTCAGTTCTTGTATTGGGGAATTCGATATTCTGTGTACTCAGTGTATAACTCAATGTTGTCCCAAATTTTGTGATGATGCCTCCAAATTCTCTCTTAGTTAAGAGTTTTATGTCTTTGGGCTATTTTTCACTTTTCCAATTTGGTTTAGAATATTTCTGACTTTACCTGTTTCAATCCAAAGCTAGGGAAAACTTGACAGGTTTTGCTGACTTTTACTTTGCATTTGGGGATTCGGTTCAACAATAGTCTCAAGCAAAATGTAAGAATTGCAAATCTATCCAAACTGAAACAATAGCATAATAGTTCACAAGCACCAAATAACTCTGGGACAGAAAAATGATGAATTTTGCCCATCCTTGCCACACACACGCACTACTAGAAATGACCACTAGTCAACCTGGGAAAACTTTGGGAAGTTTACTCTGGCACAGGCATGCTGCTGTGTGGAAGAGAACCCCATTTTCCAATTAGCTAGTTGCCAGGCAACCTGACAAATTCTCTAAGAGTAAATTATCAAACAATCATTCCTTGTCTTTCTTTAGCAGAAAATGAAGGTTAAAGAAATTATGTATATCATAAATTCTCCTTAATGCCGACACTTGTATAACACCCCAGAAAACAAAAGGGAGATGATTTTTGTGGGCAATAATAGACATATCACAAGACATTTCACCTGTCAGTGAAAAACTGACAAGTAAACATAGGGAAAAAAGGAATGCTTCTAGGTTTTCTATGACAGCAAGATTTAAAATCATATAACAAATGGCTATGCTAATGATTACACTGTTACTCTGTAGTGACACATATTTTAGAAATGTCCATAAATGGAGTGTAAGCATAATTGTTTGTCCTTTTCTGTGTTATTTAACTATAATAAACCTTGGGTTCTTAAACCTCTCAGATTAAAATATATTTTCTCGGTGATCCAAAGTATGATATAAAACCTGTTAATTGCTGTTGTTGAGAATTTAGAAATTATGACTTGTAGAATTTTATGTGATATCGCAGAGTATGTAACTAGATAAAATGTTATCAGTTTATCTAGATATTAGTTGCTGAATTGTATAGTCTAAAAAATGTACAACTATGCTTAGAATAAATACACATAGTATTACTCTGTACTTAAAGTAAATGTGAAGTATGACTTTCACCTTGGGTTGAGGACATGGTTACAAAATCTCTAATATTTTATTCAAAATAATGTATAAATGCATTGTCTGGAGAAGAGGAAACAAAGTTTTAGAATTTCAACAATTCAATATACACTAGGAGAGATTATTTTTTTAGATTTGGCCTCCAGTAATGACAAAAGAGTTTTCTCATCCTTTTCTATATATTTGTGTGATACATAAACTGGGGTTATTTTTATTTTATTTTATTTTAAGCAATATGTTTAATTGGATGATTTCCACAAACTATACACGAAGTTTCTAACCATCACAATTCAGTGAAGTACAAAACCTTAAGTTACAGGCTGTGGGAAGAGAAGGCAGCACGTATGGTGGCACCTTCCAATCCTTGGTCTAGGGGTGGGGGTGGGGGAAGGTTTTGTTTTAAACTGAGCCCCTCATTTCAATGTACAAAAGAATTACTCTGATCGGTATTAAATTGTATTGAAATCAAAATGGACTAAAAAGCAACTACTACTCTATGTTGGGGTGGAAATGGGAGGAAAGAATGAGTCCTTCAAAGCAGGAGGGAGACAGTTAGGGGAAGGTTCTGTGGCTGTGACCCCAGGTGGTCACTCACGCTGCTCCATTTTTACTTTCCGTGGTCTCTGGAAGGTCCGATTTTTCTTCTCTTTCTTCCCCTTTGTATTTGCTTGGAAGTTTCGCCAGCTGTCCACACGACCATCCTGACTTTCCTCAAAGTTTTTCCGCCACTCCCTTTCTCCTTTGGCTTTTTCTTGAGCTTCAGTCTCTTCTTTGTCGCTTCCTTTCATGCATCTCTTTGGCTTCTCTCTACTTTTAATTTCCAGCTCGGCAAAGAGTTTCATGGTCTGTTTATATACTGCTTCTTGAATAGCTCAGGGTCATCCTCCTCCAACATTTGTAGGTTTTCCTTCCTTTTTTAATTGCTTTTTTCTCTCTTTCACAGTTTGTTCCACGTATTCTTTTCCTGCCTGAATTACATCCAGGGCCCTCTTCTTTTGTTCCTGATCCAGTAGCAACTTGTAAGCTTTGTCCACAGCTTCAAAAGCCTTTTGTGCTCTGGCAGCATCATCTTGCTATTTTGTCAGGGTGCACCAATATGGATAAACTGTCGAAACCTCTTTTATTTCTTCATCTGTCACTTCCGGATCTATCTGAAGAACCTCAAATGGGTTCAAATTGAAGTAGGAAGACCCAGGACGGGTCAATCTTTCAATCTGACTTTTGGATGTTAGAACTCAATTTCTCGGGCGCCTGGGTGGCTCAGTTGGTTAAGCAACTGCCTTCGGCTCAGGTCATGATCCTGGAGTCCCTGGATCGAGTCCCGCATCGGGCTCCCTGCTCGGCAGGGAGTCTGCTTCTCCCTCTGACCCTCCCCCTCTCATGTGCTTGCTCTCTCTCATTCTCTCTCTCTCAAATAAATAAATAAAAAATCTTTAAAAAAAAAAAAAAAAAAGAACTCAATCTCTCTTCTCTATTTGTTTCACCTCACTGTAGAAGGTCATAAATGTTCCTCGGTGCTCCCTCCGCCAGCCGAAGCCCGGCTCTCTCCTGGAGCCGCCATTTCCCGTGAAATGGGGTTATTTTTAAATAGTAAAATCCTAACAGAGAACTGTGTGTCTCTGTTTTAAAGGATAAGCAGTTTAAATACAGCAGAATTATTTTGGGCTCATGAAGTCCCTCATGGATTGTGAGTGTAGAAAGTTCAAGTGTAATACTGAAATTGTAATTATTACTTGGTAAGAATATTATGTGACTGCTAGAAGGGTTCTACTGAAAAATTTTTCAACCTATTTCCATCAAATGGAAATGGACATATGAGAACCTGAACATCCTGAAGGGATTGGACACTGCAAGTGATTAGCCTCAGGCCAAATTTTATGTGTCCTTGAAAGCAGTGTTTCTTGAACATTTGTGCCAGCTTACCTATACTTATTAAGATGCTTATTCAGACTCAGTAGATCTGGAATAGGATCCGATATTATGTATTTCTAATGAACACCCAGATGATATTGAGGCTGCTGGTCTTACACCATATTTTGAGTAGCAAGTTTCTAAAGGATTTACCCAGCATAAATTGACTTTAGATTTTTCCTAGTCCCCATAAAATTAACTGTATGTCTAGTTACAGTTGATCTGGAATTCAGAGATTCAAATCATGAAAAAAATATCCAAAAGCTCTATACCTTATTTATAATAAAATGGAGAAAAATTTGATTTTTCCCCAAGAACTCAAGATACATATCCTTCTAATAAAATTGAAGAGATTAATCATTTTATGTTGAAACAATCTATGTAAGATCATTCTTATCTGCAACAAGTCCACTTGTAGAAATTCTACTTTATATATAAATGTACTTATATTAGAATAAACCATCTATATAAATCTATAGGACATATCTATCATATATATAAATATATACATAATATATATGAGAATAAACTTCCCACTTCTTTCATATATCACTAAAGCCAAAAGTTTGAATGTGTCCAAAGATCGATAATTAAATTGCTTTAGTTTTCCCGTTATTTTGAGAACATTTGAATTTTAACTCCTAAACTGATTTACTCAAGTGTTTAAACTAAATGCCCAGTATAAAGAATTTTGTGCCCATTTCCAGACAGAAAAATTATTTATGTTAGTGTTCATTGTCGTATACAAGATATCCAGCTTTCAACAATATATCATGAGGCATACAAAAAAGCAAGAAGAAAAATATGCTTTCAAAGATAAAGCAATCATAAGAATCAGTCTTAGATGAGGCTTTTAAAATACAGTAATTAATATCGTAAAGGTAACTAATGTATAGGTTGACAACAAGCAAAAATGCATATATCCAGTGTAATATCCAGTTATAATTGTAATTGCAAGAAGTGTAATGTATGTGTAATTGGATTACCAGAAGGGAGAAAAAGAGTGAAAGGAAAAGAAGAAATATATAAAGTAATAATGACTGATCCTTCTCCAAACTTAATGACAGACATTAAGTCATAAGTGCAGGAAGGTCAAGGAACACTGAACATGATAAATTATAAAAAAAACCTATACCTAGGCAAATCGTATTCAAACTGCGGTAAATCAAAGACAAAGAGAAATTCTTGAAAGAAACTAGAGAAGGGAAACAAGCAAACAAACAACAACCACAAAACTTACTATAGAGGAAGAAGGATAGGAATTTTATCACACTTGTCAGATACCATACAAGCATAAAATGTTTGACGTGGTGAGGGAATGCAATAGCCATCAACAATAATAACTTTGCATCCTATATCCAACATAATTGTCCTTTAAAAGTAAAGGAGAAATAAAGACTGTCAGAAAAACAAAAATTGAAGGAATTTGCTGAGTATAGATCTACCTTGCAAGAAATGTTCCCTCCTCAGAGGGAAGAAAAATGTTGAGGTCAGAAACTCAGATATACAGAAGAAAAGAAGAGTGTTTAAAAAGGAATAAATGAAAGTAAAAGCAAATCTTTTATTTTTCTTATTTTTAATTGCCCTAACAGATAAAAGTCTGTTCAAAATAATAATAGTAATAATCTATTGGATGATAGATGATGGATAAGTGAAATGAATGACAATATTATAAGGACAGAGGGAGGAATTGAGAATGCTCTGCTACGAGGTACAGTTACTACCCATGATATAATAGTGCTATTTGAAATAATGTTACTTGAAAGTGGACTTAGATAAGTCTGTAAATGTATATTGAAAACTTGAGGGCAATCCCTAAGAAATGTTTAAATATGGGGCTCCTGGGTAACTCAGTCACTTAAGTGTCTGCCTTTGGCTCAGGTCATGATCCCAGGGCCCTGGGATGGAGCCCAGCATCCAGGTCCCTGCTCAGTGGGGAGCCTGCTTCCTCCATTCCCTCTACCCCCCCCCACCTGTTCATGCTCTCTCTTGCGTGCTCCCTCTCTCTCTCAAATAAATAAATAAAATCTAAAAAAAAAATTAAAATGAATCTCATTGAATTAAAAGTTAACAATGATGCTGATGGACTGCCAAGAAAAAAATGATTTTAGTAATTTGAAAACAGTGTTTCAGCTAGATACTTTAAGCCTGAAGAGGAACAGGCTACTCCTGGGGGTGTTACATCCATAAAACAAAAATGAGGTCCTATAAAAAGAAATACTCAGAAACAAGAAATATATCTTGGTTGTTAAAAATATAACAGCACCAACAAAAAACTTAGTAGGGGTGCCTGGGTGGCTCAGTCGTTAAGCGTCTCCCTTCGGCTCAGGTCATGATCCCAGGGTCCTGGGATCGAGCCCCGCATCAGGCTCCCTGCTCTGCGGGAAGCCTGCTTCTTCCTCTCCGGCTCCCCCTGCTTGTGTTCCCTCTCTCACTGTGTCTCTCTCCGTCAAATAAATAAATAAAATCTTAAAAAAAAAAAAAACTTAGTAGAAATAGCAGGGAAAAAATTATGGAATTCCCTCTGAACTAGAAAAGTAAAAAAGAAAAGGAAAATAAGAGGCACAAATAAAATATTTCAGGAACCATCTAAGTGATTTCAACATTGACTTAGCCCTATACTACCTCTTTGAATTCATTTTCCACTACTCATGCCCTTTCCCACTGCCTAATCTTATTTCAGTCTCGCAATTCTGCTAGGAATTTTCCAGTCCTGACGATTTTGTGCTGGACATTGCTTCCCTGAGTATAGAGCAATAACCCTGGGATCATTGCACTCTTGTATTTCTTTCTTCATTGAAGTATAATCTCAAATATTTAATTCAAACTAAGCTAATATAGCTCTCCTTCTCTTCTTCCAGTAATGATTTGTGATGTTGGTTTATTTTATGTTCACCATAGCACTGCTCAGTTTCTGAAATAATTCTGCTATTATGTAAGTTTGAGGTTAGTCTTGTGCACAGCTTTAGTACCATAGCTAGAAGAGTTCTTGGAATATAATAATTCAAAAAAAAAAGTGAGAGAGAAAGTGAGGAGGAGGATAGAAAAAGAAGAAGGAGGAAGAGAAGGAGAAGGAGGGGAGGAGGATAAGGTGGAGAAGGGAAAAGGAGGAGAAGAAAAACAAGAACAAGGAAGAAGAGGAAGAGCAGGAGGAGGAGGGGGAAAGGAAGGAGGAGGAGGGAAGGAGGAAGAGAAAAAATGAAGGAAGGGAGAAAGGAAGGAAAGAAGCAAGGAAGCAAGTAAGGATGGAAGAGGGGGGAAGAAAGGAAGCTGAAAAATTAAATGAAGATACATAATATATTGTATTTATAAGTTATTTTGAAAAAAAAATCCACTTCCCTATTATATTCTTTTTTTTTTTTTAAGATTTTATTTATTTATTTGACAGAGAGAGAGATAGCGAGAGAGGGAACACAAGCTGGGGGAGTGGGAGAGGGAGAAGCAGGCTTCCTGCTGAGCAGGGAGCCCGATGTGGGACTCGATCCCAGGACTCTAGGATCATGACCTGAGCTGAAGGCAGACGCTTAACGACTGAGCCACCCAGGCGCCCTCCCTATTATATTCTGATTCTACCATGTGTAAAAGGTGTAATTCAGATTATATTTTTATTATCTAATTAAATCAAATTTGTCAACTATGTATAGTCTTTTGGGAGCAATAATTAATTCATTTAACAAGGATGTTCCTAAGATTTTATACACATTCACATATTTATTAATAGCAGTTTAAATAAGATAAATCTTATAGATTACCTAAAAAAATCTGAATGACTTTGACTTGATATCAATTAGTACATTAGTTTATGTTAATTTCTTAATTTAAATGTGGAAAAGGAAACATAATTTATATTAAAGTATTCTTTAATTGAAAAACTAAACTGTAATCATCATTCCCTTCCAAAGTTGATTGCAATTAATTGGGAAATTTTGTTACATCTATTTTTATGTGATATTTACAAATCAGTACTCATCTGCAAGAGATCATCATCCTTAGTGAAACCAAAAGCTGGTCTTCAGCATCCTGAATACAGCATACTCAGAAGAATATAATGAATTAAAGAGGGCACATACTGAATGGAGCACTGGGTGTTATACGCAAACAATGAATCATGGAGCACTACATCAAAAACTAATGGTGTAATGTATGGTAATTAACATAACATAATAAAAATATAAATAAAATAAAATAAAAATAATTTTTTGAAGGAGAAAAAAAGAAGAATATAATGCGACAAGACATACTTTTGTAATTGTAATAAACCTCAATGAATTTTGGTATTGTGTTGTTATGTTGTAAAAACATATAACTAGAACAGATTTTGATAAGTCCATATAAATTTCTCATTACACAGTTAAGCCTAGAGGATTTTGTTTTTTTTCTGCCTCGTTACATATAGATTTGAACTTATAAGAAGTATAAGCAAAATTAGATAAATGATAGATTTGAGAGATAAAAAGAATTAGATACATAGGTAGAGAGGTAGGTAAGCAGATAGATGATGATAGATAGATAGATAGATAGATAGATAGATAGATAGATAGATAAACTTGTTCATAGAAGGATAAACAGGGGTAAAGAAAAGCAAGACAGATAAGTGTAATAGAAATATGCAATTAAGGGCATTATAGTTGCATATATAAGTTTCAGTTTGGGTTCTGAACTTCCAGATTACTTGATATCCAAGTTTATACATGCTATGAACTTTTGCCTTTTCCTTTGGAAACCTCCATATAACATGCTTTTCTCAAAGGCATGGGCAATTTAAAAGAAGAAAACAGATTTTAGCAAGTTAGCCTTTGAAAATTATTATAAAATGTCCTTTGATCGCACAAAACACTGCTTTCTTTGATATATTAAAAGAAGGTCTTAATTAGCTACTTGTAGGGTTTATTTAGTTTTATTTTGCATCTCAGGAAAAAAGCACCCGAACACTGAAATTTAAATCTTTATATAAAATTCATTAATGTCTCTGTTGCTTTGTAAAGATTGCTTCAAGGGAAATGTTGAGCTCAGTTAATAAGCCGGTGCTACTTGTGAAAATGAGAGAAAGGGACTTTTCTCAGTTAAACTAGAGTATGTCAAAAAGCTCTCAGATTGTTAGACCCCAAAGTAGTAAAAACCTCTGTTGAATAATCCAAAAAAACAGTTTTGAAAGGGAATGACCCCTAATTCTCAGTCACCATGATTTATTGTCATAGCCTTAACCTTACATAGTTGTTAAATCAGAAAATTAATTTGTTAAGATCATAAACATTTTTTACTTTTAAAATAAACAATTCTATATATTCAGGAATAAAAATGATCAAATTAATATGAACAGTATTTCATTTTGATGATAACTGTGGGCAATTTTCCAGGGAAATCATTTTGATAAGGAATCTATAGAAGAAAAATCTCCACACCACAGATGCATAAAATCCCAGTGTTTGACATGTGGCTATTTGCCCCCAAGTAACAAACTTGAATGAATTGAAAAATGCTCTCCATTACTGCAACTCCTTTGGAAAACTTTAAGATAGTGGTAACTAGATAATTGATACTTTAGAGATAAATGAAAATTTTATTAGCAGTTACGGCATTTTTTTTTTAAAGAATGATGACTTTAAAAAAAAAAAAGATTTTATTTATTTGTCAGAGAGAGAGAGCACAAGCAGGGCAAGCAGCAGACAGAGGGAGAAGCAGGCTTCCTGCTGAGCAAGGAGCCCGATGTGGGACTCCATTCCAGGACTCTGGGATCACAACCTGAGCCGAAGGTAGACGCTTAACCGACTGAGCCACCCAGGCATCCAGATGGCATTTCTTTTCATAATTTTTGCCATTCATTTGAGGATGCTATTTCTCCACCATGTGATTCTCTGTAAATTTATGTAGCATGATTTAAGCAATTAGTTGTATATCATTTACTGTTTTCCTATAATTGATCATTACAAAAGTAATCAATTAGATTTAAAAACTCATATTTCTAAAGGCTTACCTTGACTACCTTTCAATAATAAAACAATGATTTAAAAAGTAAAAAAGAAGTTGTAGCACAATGTGGTATTAATATTTAATGTACTCTTCCAATCTTTCATTTTTTAAGTAAACTTAGTTAAACGTTGATCCTTTAAGAAGGTTCTTTGTTTTTAAAGCTTTTATTTATTTATTTGAGAGAGAGAGAGAAAGGGATTGAGAGAATGAGTGGGAAGAGGAGCAGAGGGAGAAGTAAACTCCCTGCTCAGCAGGGAGCCTGATGCAGAACTAGATCCCAGGACCCTCTGATCATGACCTAAGCCGAAGGCAGACGCTTAACTGACTGAGCCACCCAGGCGCCCTTCAAGAAGGTTCCTATTGCTATTTTCCCATTAATATCAGTAAAATAATCAAGTCAAAGAATTATTTTCGGACCTCTGAATTCTGTCTGGCTACCATCAATACCTACAGGGTCATGGCCAGCTACTATTTACCAAGTCACATATACAGCACATAACATGTACAGTGACCAAGTAATTTTATGGGTAGGTGCTTAAAATATAACATTAATTGTGAGATAAATAATTATGCCTATGGTATGATTAAAATAATATGTATGAATAGAATAATAGTGATGAAATAAAAAAGGTTAACATTAGTGGAATAGTAGAAATTGAAAAGGTGAAAACTTGGTTCTAATGCATTATTTTGTATCAGGTATAATAATGTAATTTAAGAGTTCTTAATTTTCCTGAAAGATGGAATGCCTGAACAAGATGTGTAAAAATATCAATATACGTGAATCATATTTTCTTCATTCTCAAATGAAAAAATATAATGTAACCAAAAATTAATGGGCTTAAAAGCATAGATCTTATACCTCCTTCTTCACATCCTTCCAGTACTGGAAGTCACAGATAGTCAAAAACTTTAATAAACAATTGCAATTGTTAGTCCAGGTTCTGAGAAAAGTTCAAGCTTATACATAAGACTCAAATTTTGCCTTGCTCCATCAAAGTAGATACACCCATAATGGTAGAGATCTTCTTATGAGATTCAGGACAGAACCTGTTTCTCTAACAAGAGTCTGATTTCATTCCAGATAATGAGTAAAGAACCTGGTGTCGAATTGAAATTTCAATTGTGGAGTTGAGATAATTAATGCATGTGTGTTCATTTTTCACAAAGAAAGGAATATAGCTAAAAGACCCCCTTCCCCACAGATAATCATGGAAATAAATATTGGGAATGTGTCCAAGACTCTCCAAATCTTGCAACTCTGGAAAATCAAGTTGCCAGTTGTTTCAACATTACCCCAAAATATTAGTTATATCGATATAGTTATTATTATTGAATTATCAGTTTTTCTGGTAAGATAAAAGGAGAGGTGATTTTAATATGAGTAGTCAGTAGGTTTATAATACTCTATATTTTTATGGTAACAAGTTATTTCTCTTATAACTTTGATTTACATCCTCATGACTAGCTATTATAGACAGAATATTTTTGCTAGCAATCCTTGCCTAAACCATAACCAGAATGTACAATTTACTGTTTCAGTTAGATTCAGAAGCCACTTTCTTATTAGTTGGGGCATTTATAAAATAAGGAAATTTTATGATTTATTTTGGTGTAACTGAAATATTAATAGGTAGTTGCTTTTACAACCAAATCAAAGCAAAACAAAATAGACTTTTAAAACATCGTGATTCATTTAGTCCACTTATAATATGGGTCTGGTATTTGCCTAAAAACGTGTCAGATTTGGGAGACTAGAAATAATCCAATGGCAGAACATGTTAATCCCTCTCTACTGAGGCACACACTAAATCTCCATACAAAGCCATGATAAGCTTACCCAGGAAAACTGTATCCATCAACAAATAAGGTTCTTAAGAGAAAAATAACACTGGGTGAAATGAACTGCTAAATGTTTTGATTGTCTAAATACACAAGTGACAAATACTTGAGAATAAATGGATGGATTTAGGTTTATAAAGTTCAATAGTTATCCAATGAATTAAAAAAATTGTTGATTATTGTAAAAAAAAGTCAAATTTGGATTAGATAAAATATAAATAAAAACTAATAAAGTATTTGCTATAAGAACCAACATGTGGTTAATTTTATACAATGATTCATGTACACGTGAAAAGAAAATACACATGCTGCACTTATTGGATGCAAAGTTCTGCATAAGTCAGTTTGATTAAAGTGGTTAATCATATGGTTCAAATCTTTAATATCCTTTCTGTTTATTGCTATAATTTTTCTATCAGCTACTGAGAGAAGATGTCAAATATAATCCCACTATGATTGTATTTCTATTATATTTTAATTTTGTGGCATAATAGCTTATTACTTGGAGAATTCAATTCACTTATCTTTAATAGAATTTACGTTTGAATTTGAATCTACCATCTTAACATTTCTTTCTATTTTTTCCAATTACTTCTTATTTTATCATTTCTTCTTTTAGATGGATTGTGTATTTTTGTCTTTTGTCTGTGTTAGCTTATTAATTATACATTATTTTATTATCCTTTTAGAAGTTATCTTAGTAATTATAGCATGCATCTTTGACAAATTAGATCCTAATTTAAAGACTTGCTTTTACCACTTCTCTAACAATGCCAGGATCTTACAAACTTGAGCTACATTTACTCTCTCCTACTTTTTTTCCCTGTCATTGTTACCATGTGTTTAAATACTACTAAATTTTAATCCATGAATGCTGTTTTTATTTTATAAAATTAGTATAAATATAGATTTCTTCAGATATTTATCTTCCCAGTGCTCCTTATTCTGTCTTGCATCTAGAATGATTATTCTTCTATCTGATGACATACTTTTAGTATTTCTTTCAATATAGTTCCTCTGTGAATATATGAATATACAGTTGACACTTAAATAACATGGATGTGAACTACATAGGTCCACTTATACGTGGATTTTTTTGGAAAACACAGTCCAGTACTATAAATTTCTTTTCTTTTCTTTGTGATTTTCTTAACAACCTTTTCATTTCTCTAGATTATTTTATTGTAAGAATACATATAACATACAAATATGTATTAATCTGGCCAACAGCAGGCTATTATTAGATTTTAGATAGTTAAAAGTTGTTCATAGATTTTTTACTGTACGGGTATTGATGCCCCTAGCCCCTGCATTGTTCAAGGGTCAACTGTATTTCCTTTGTTTTTTTATCCATATAATATTTTAATTTCACTTTTTAAAATTTTTAAAATATATGTTGTCAGTCATTTCCTTCCAGCAGTTTAAACATAGAATTTCACTATCTTCAGGCTTCTATTTTTTTTCTTTTGAAAAGTCATGTCTTACAGTCATTGTTTCTCCTTTTATGTATTGGGAGATGTAGTTTTGTTTCTCCTTTATTTTTATTTTTTATTTTTTGTTGACTACAGCAGTTTACTATTATTTTTTTGAACGTGATTTTCCTTATATTTCTTTATATTTGTATATGTTACCTAAAATCTAATTTGATTTTTTTTGCCAATTTTGAAAAACTCTTGATTTTTTTTTTTGCAGTATTTTTTTTTTATTATGTTCAGTTAGCCAGCATATAGTACATCATAAGTTTTTGATGTAGTGTTCAACGATTCATTAGTTGCATAGAACACCCAGTGCTCATCACAACACGTGCCCTCCTTAATACCCATCACCTGGTTACCCCATTCCCCCAACCCCTTCCCTTCTGTAACGCTCAGTTTGTTTCCGGCCATGGTTTGCCAATTCAAAAAAAAGTCAACTATTGCTTCAGCTCCATTCTGTATGTCCTGAGACTTGACTTACATGAAATATTAGTTCTTCACTATAAAGCCTAATATGCATTTTCTGTATATTTGACATATTTTTTCTTGTCTATCTCCTTCATTTGGATATGTTTCTACTGATTATTTTTTTTTTTTACTTTTGGCTCTTGTATTTTTCAAGTTTAGACTTTCTTATATATATTTTTTACATTTTTTATCCAACAAATTCTTTCATTTATTTTATTGAACATTAAAGCCACAGTTATTTTAAAGTCTGTAAGTTTAATATAAAACCATAATTATTTTCTAGTTCGTAACTTAGTTTATATGCTCTTTTTCTATGGTCACTTTGTTTTGAGTCCACATGATCCTATTTCTAACTTGCCCGGCAGTTGTTTTACTAAATGGTGTGTGTGTGTATAGATAGATAGATAGATAGATAGATAGATAGATAGATAGATAGATAGATGATAGATCCCTCTCCAGAAGTGTATATATATATATATATATATATATATATATATATATATAACTTTGATCCTGTCAAGTATGGTTTATTTGCTTTTATCTATTATTCCCAAGGCACAGTAGTTTAAGGTTCTCAACTGAAAGTTTAGAGTATTAATCAGGAACGCTCTTCTTTGACAGTTCCTAAAATTCAATTTTTTAAAATATTTCATTTTTTTAATTTTTAAATTTTATTTTTTTACCATCACCACAAGCTTGCCAAAATCTCCACTTAGATTTTTACCCTTTACTAGCTGCGACACCAAAGGAGCCCTTTGTACTCTTCTGGCTTTTCTGCTCTCCATGTTGCTCTGGTATATTCTGTCACTTGGCAGCTCCTTGGTATCCAGTGCCACAATCCAAGGCCAGAAAAGAGAACTCATTGTCTATTCTCTAAACTGTGAGTCTTAGTGATCCTCCCTGTTGAGCTAGCCCAGCTTGGTTATTACTGTCTTAGAGGATCCATTTGGTGTCTCACCATTACCTGATGTTATCCCTCTCCAAAAAATAATCACTCCTGCATTTCCTATTACTTTGGTTAGCCCTTGAAATTTCAGCAAAAAAACATTATCATTATACACACATTCATTTATAAAATGTTGCCTTTAGGGGAAAAAAAAGCGACACTTAAGAAAATTAAACATTGTGCTTAACAAATTAGGGGAAAAAGTCATTAAAACACAGCTGTTGTTACTTAGGGCTTAAAGAGCAATTCAAATATAAATGCATATTATGTGTTGCTGTGAACTAAATGTTTGAGTTATCCCCAGATTCATATATTGAAACCTTATTCCCAATGTGAAGGATGGTATTTGGATGGGATTTGAGAGGTGATTAGGTCATGAAGCTAAAGTCCTCATGAATAGGATTAGTGCCCTTATAAAAGAGACCACAGATGACTTCCTGGTGTCCTTCCACTATGTTAGGACACAGTAAATAAACAGCCTTCTAATGAACCAGGAGACAGGCTCTTACCAGCCATCAAATCTGGAAGCAGCTAGACTGTGGGACTTGCCAGCCTGCAATACAGTGAGAAATAAATTTGTGTTGTTTATAAGCTACCCAGTCTATGGTATTTTTGTTACAGCAGCTCAAAGGAACTAAGACATGTACCATGCACTCTTTGAGGCATTGAGAAACTATAATGAATAGGCAGTTTTAAAAGTGTTCTGTGCCTCTATCACAAACCACCCCAAAACACAGTGGCTTAGACAGCAGAAATTTAATCTCACCCTGATGGATCTCCAGGTCTACCACAATCATCTGATCTATGCTGGGCTCAGCTGGGCTATTTCACCTCCAGCTAAGGGCTATTTTACATACTGGCTTCTAGATGCATATTGGGCTCTATCATTTATGTGTTTGAAGGTACACACACACAATGAGTATTTATTTTAAGACCCAGGTTGAAAGGACAGCAGATACCCAAAGGAAGCTTTTCTCATGGTATTGTCAGAAGGACAAGTGGGCAAAAAGAAACATGTAAAATATTAAGACCTAGGGTTTAAACTAATACATGCCACTTTCGTCAACATTCTTTTTAGCAGAAATAGTCTCACAGCTGAGATCAAACTCAAGTTTGGGGAATAATTACTCTATTCCTCTAGTGGGAGGAAATAAAAAATGGATGGCAAAGACCATGGATACAGAGACAGGTAAAGAATAGAGGCCAATAATAATCTACCACATTCACACATTTGGTTGTAATTATGCATATCCATTCCATATGCAAAGTATATTTACTCCCATACCAAAGTCTCCTAAAGTCTCATTCATTCATATTATTAGCCTTGAAATTCATCATACCATGCCCAACATTAGGGTTGGATCTATTCTTTTTTTTCTCTTTAATATTCTTTTTTTATTTAAATTCCAGTTAGTTAACATACAGTGTAATATTAGTTTCATATATACAATATAGTGACCCAACACTTCCATAGAACACCCCATACTCATCACAAGTACACTCCTTAATTCCCATCACCTATTTAATTCATCCCCACCCACCTCCCCTCTGGTAATCATTGGTTTGTTCCCTGTAGTTAAGAGTTTGTTTCTTGGTTTGCCTCTCTCTCTTTTTTTTTCCTGTGCTCATTTGTTTTGTTTATTAAACTCCACATATGAATGAAATCAAATGGTATTTATCTTTCTCTGACTGACTTATTTCACTTAGCATAATACTCTTTAGCTCCATCCATGCCATTGCAAATGGCAAGATTTCCTTCTTTTTTATAGGTAATATTCCATTGTATATATACACCACATCTTCTTTATTCATTCATCAGTAGATGGACACTTGGCCTGTTTCCATAATTTGGTTCTTGTAGAAAATGCTACTATAAACATTGGGGTGTATGTATCCCTTTGAACTAGTATTTTTGTATTCTTTGGGTAAATACTTAGTAGTGCAATTGCTGGATCATAGGGTAGTTCTATCTTTAAATGTTGAGGAACCTCCATACTGTTTTCCAGAGTGGCTGCACCAGCTTGCATACTCACCAACAGTGCAAGAGGGTTCCCCTTTCTCCACATCCTCACCAGCACCTGTTGTTTCTTATGTTGTTGATTTTAGCCATTTTGACAGATGTGAGTTGATATCTCATTGTAGTTTTGATTTATATTTCTCTGATGATAAGTGATGTTGAGCATAATTTCATGTGTCTGTTAGCCATCTGTATGTCTTTGGAAAAATGTCTATTCATGTCTTCTGCCCATTTTTTAATTGGATTATTCATTTTTTCTGGTGTTGAGTTTTATAAGTTCCTTTTATTTAATGTTCTCTATATATTTTGGATACTAACCCCTTATCAGATGTGTCATTTACAAACTGCCTTTTAATTTTGTTGATTGTTTCCTTCACTGTGCAAAGCTTTTTATTTTGATGAAGTCCCATTAGTTTATTTTTGCTTTTATTTCCCCTACCTAAGGAGACATATTTAGGAGGAGGTTGCTACAGACAATATCAAAGAGGTTACTGCCTGTGTCCTCCTCTAGGATTTTCATGGTTCCAGGTCTCACATTTTTAATCCATTTTGAATTTATTTTTGTGTTTGGTGTACGAAAGTTGTCCAGTTTCATTCTTCTGCATGTTGCTATCCTGTTTTCCCAGCACCAGTTGTTGAAGAGACTGTCTTTTTCCCATTGGATATCCTTTCCTGCCTTGTCAAAGATTAATTAACCATATAGTTATGGATTCATTTCTGGGTTTTTTATTCTGTTCCACTGATTTATGTGTCTATTTTTGTGCCAGTACCATACTGTTTTGATCATTACAGCTTTGTAATATAACTTGAAGTCCAGAATGGTGGGCTCCAACTCTGTTTTTCTTTTTCAAAGTTGCTTTGGCTATTCTGGGTCTTTTGTGATTCCATACCAATTTTAGGATTGGTTTGGTCTACCTCTGTGAAAACGTTAGTAGTATTTTGATAGTGACTGCATTAAATGTGTAGATTGCTTTGTGTAATATAGACATTTTAACAGTATTTGTTCTTCCAATCCATTCAATAAATGCAGAAAAAGCATTTGATAAAGTAAATATCCATTCATGATAAAAACCCTCAACAAAGTTGGTTTAGAGGTGACATGCCTCAACATAATAAAGGCCTTATATGAAAAACCCACAGCTAACATCATCCTCAATGGGGAAAAACTGAGAGCTTTTCCTCTATGGTCAGGAACAAGACAGGGATGTCTATTCGCACCATTGTTATTTAACATCGACAACTGACTAAATTGCCTCTTTTATTGAATTTGTATTCTATGATCATTAATTTCTCTCCTATTAGCTATCTCAGTGCCAATACATTTTTGTTATATTGCCTCTCCTGTCCTCAAATAGCTACCCCAAGATTGGTCCTAAAAACTCTGACTTTTTTCAGGTATTCTGAGTCCTGAAAAAATCTTCTGTAAATAGGAGCACAATTCTACAGAAAGGTATCATTAGAAATTCTGCATTTCCAAACTCATTTTCCTTTTCTTCTCAGGATTTGCTGCAACCCCACCATTAAGGAACATCATTTTCCTCCTCCTTTTCAAAGTCAGTCTCTCAGTTTCTCCCTTTGACCACACTCCAAATACTCATAAACTATTTCCATAAATAATCCTCTTTCCTCTTTTTTTTTTTTTTCTTTTCTCTCCACGGGCTCATTCAATACTATAATCACATATCCAAGCCTGTGGTATCCTAAAAATAAAATAAAATAGCTCTCCTTTGACACTAAATTCTTATCTAACCATTGCTTAATATGTCACATCACCTTCAAATCTGAAATTTTCAAAAGTAGATTTATTCACTGTTACCACTCACCACATCACACTCATTGATCAGTCCTGTGTAATTTGGCTTTTACCGCAAGATGTCCATTCAAAGTTTCCTGATTATGGTCATCTACGACATTTTTGTTTCCAAGTAAAAAGGATATTTAAGAAACCTAGTTTACTTGGATATGTCCAAACCTTTGCCACTTTTGCCATGACAACCTACCCTTTCTTTTATTTTGTCTTGATTTGAGGACACACGAATGTATCTCTCCCTGCCAAACTAATTTATCTTAGTTTATGACTAGTCTTTCTAATTAAGAGCTTGATTTTGCAAGTTAGCATGATGAAATAGAAACAATGTTGAAGACTTGGCATCTAATCATGTTTAAACTATTATAGCTGTCCCTTAAAGAACTCAGTATCAATCCAGTGTATATGAGACCAGAGTATTTTGAAAACAGTCAACCTAGGTAGTAAGAATGAGAGATACTGACTTTCACATTTTCTTTTTAAGAGTATGTTAGATTGAGAAATCTGATAAGTTCCTGCTTTCAGGCCAAGTCACTCAAAGTTCACCTATTCAAAGTTGACCTTTGGAAATAACTGATCATGCCCTTGGTTTCTAAACCTCAATAGGAAATTAGATTCTCTGCTCTGTTATGGAACTTAGTTCCTAAGAAGGACTGCTAGTGTGTTCATTCTTTGTGGTTCAGATAAAGGCTCCAGTTGAGAAAGAAAGAAGGAAATGTCAAACATCAGATGGAAGCTATGGGCGCAAGCATAGTAAATTAAATTCAAGAGAAGTAATCTCAAGTTTTTAAATACGAATGTGGCTTTAAATCTTTCTGACCATGACAATTCTTAAGATATATTGTGCATTATTGGCAATATTTTAAAATGTTTGTGTTGCTCTCTCAGAAGTGCTATATCTCTCACATCTAATATCTCTTGTATATGTTAGTTTTGTTTTCCAGCAATATTGTATGGCTCTGATAAGGCAAACCACTTTAATTATTCATTCATTCATTCATTCATTTTTCACTTTTACTGCCTCAGTTCTCTTTAACATTTAGCCTGTATTTGCACATAAAATAAATTCTTAATGAACTGATTTATACTGACTTGGTTAAATGCATAGGATACTGAAAGATACACTACTAAATCCTTAAATTTACAATATTTTAATGCTTGTGAGGTTTGCAAATCGAATTTCAAAAGTTATGTTTATCTAATTGTAGTACATGTGTACAGTTGTATATATTTTAAATTTATTGTATTGTGCTTGGGAGCTCTCAGGTATATATGTTTTATTTTACTTTATTTTTTCATTAAATTTAGTTTAATCTAATTTTACTTAGATTTAAGTTTCTATTTTAATTCCAATTAGTTAACATACAGTATTATATTAGTTTCAGGTGTATAATACAGTGATTCAATAATTCCATATATCACCTGGTGCTCATCATGACAAGTGCACTCCTTAATTCCCATCATTGAGTATATATATTTTAAATTCATTGTGTTATGTTTGGGAGCATTATCTACAGAAGAGCTGTGGATATTTACTTTTACTATAGTCTTTCTATTTAAAATCTCTTATCTATGCTTAAAATTTTTAATCTTCTTTGTAACTGTTATTCCCTTATTTTTATTTATTTTAGTACATTTGAGATTTTATGCTACTCAGTACAAAGAAGCACTAGCAAAACTTCATATTTTGAAATATGAAAAATATTTTAGGTTAATTGAATTTGTTTTTATACACTAAATGTGGTTTACTGAATCATTTTATCAAGTTACCAAGAAGCACACTATTATAAAAACCTGAAGAAAATTAAACATGATTGAATATAAAGTTTCTCTAAAAAATAATTTTAAGTTGTAAAACATTCATAAAAACATAGAAATTAGTATCAGACTTAATTTCAATTATTTTAAAATTATTTTGCCTATAGGAGTGTTCTAATTTGGGGCTCCTGGGTGGTTCAGAGGTTAAGCGTCTGCCTTCGGCTCAGGTCATGATCCCAGGGTCCTGGGATCCAGCCCCACATCAGGCTCTCTGCTCAGCGGGAAGCCTGCTTCTCCCTCTCCCACTCCCCCTGCTTATGTTCCTTCTCTCGCTGTGTCTCTCTCTGTCAAATAAATAAATAAAATCTTAAAAAAAAAAAAAGGAGTGTTCTAATTTGATTTTGGAGGTTCAGTTGGTTAAAATGTTCAGGGAGCTAAACTGTCTTTAGTTACATGTAGCATGTACTTTTCTTGCAGTTCATAATTGAGAAACTATATTCAACTATGTTAATCTTTTTTGGAAAGTACCATGATCACAATTTATAAATGTTAAATTAATAAGAAATATGTATGGCCTACTTTTCAAGCTTCTTTATATCTTTGATATTTTGACATAGATACCAAACACTTTGCAGTGCAGTACCCCATAGCAGAGTTCTGCCCAACAGCTTCCATTAATCTCTGGAAGACTTGGGATGTTTAAACAGATATCACAATAGCACGGTAGATTTTAGAATTTGGGTATTAATAGAATCCCATTTTGTGTTTTTTCTTTTTTTCTCAGTAACTAAGAGAAACAAAACAAGCTGAAGAAGAGCCAATTTTTTCTAGGTCAGAAGCCTGGGACTTCTTGTGTCGGGAATCATTCATTTTAGTAATGCAATGTCAGCATAATGCTGATGTTCAAAACGGAACTGTCACAGATGGTACACTTGAAAATAGAACCTGTGTTGAATATCAATCAGGTTTTATCTTATTGTGGAAAAAAATATAAGAGTAGATCTACTTGAGGCCAAGACTTGAATTCACACTGATAAAACATGGAGAAGGAGTGGTTCAGAGGGCATTTTAAAATGTCTTTCTTATTTATAACACTAATCTGTAGTAATAATATGCATATGCAATGCATTCTATTAATGTAAAAAATGAAAGGTAAGAAAAATATTTTTAAAATGTTTATGATTAATGAATAAAATAAACAATGAAACTTTATAAAGTTTTGTATTTAACCACAGGAAAAGAAGCAAAATGAATAAAAACAATTATATATTTTATATTCCTTTTTTGATGGTTATACCACTTCCTAGTATTTTTTTTTTTTATTCACTTAGGTCATAGAAATAGCCAAGGAAAATATCCCAAAATCCAATTAGATGCCCAAATTATAGAAACAGAGAGATAATTCTCCTTTAATCCATGGCTTATGAAGATCATAGTTCTAAACTCAGTACACCTCGTTTCCAAATCAAGTGTATTTTTTTTCCATTTTTTTTAAAAACCTATGGCAGTGTTGTTCATATTGACCTAATAGCATGTGCCTTTTAAGAAAAAGAATGAGATGTATGTGAAATACTTTTAAACATAGAGTTGAAGGAATTATATTCAAATTCCCAATGTAAACTTTATCATGATTTTGAACAAATAATTTACACTTTCTGATCTTTTATTTTTCTGTAGAATAAGAAACTACTATCTTTTAACTCAAATGATTATTTTGCAGTACAGATAAAATATGATATATAAAATTCCATTGATTAATACAATAAACCACCAAATGATTATTTGTATGATTATTATTATTATTCCTATTAGATGTTTTTCCTTCTTAACAATTCACTCAAGCTGTATATAACTACTGTATTTTGGGATACAAATTCAAGGAATGTTTATTGCCTATTGTAGCTAGTTACAGGCAGAAAAGGAAGGGGCACAAAAGAAAAAGACTTGTATTAATGAAACTGCAGGGCTTGACTCAAGAGAAAGAGCCTGGGTGGTGTGTCACAATATGTAAAAGGGGAATATCACAATCAATCATAAATTATGTCACAGTCAACTCAGAAATCATAAATTTTGATATGCTTTTTTCTATTTTACAATTAATTTGGAAATTGGAATGGATTTGGCAATATAATGAAATAAGGAATCTTATCCATCTTGCTCACTGCCATGTGCCTAGTTATAGCACAGTACTTGGTATACAAGAGGTATTCAATAAAAATATTGCCTAAATGAATAAGGGAATCAATAAGTAAGTGGCCACAAATATAAATAAATCAATAAGCCCAAATAAGAACAATTGGAAACCATTCTCAGCTCCTCTTTCTTTCTTTTCTTAAATCCATTCAGAATGCCCTGACTATTCTGCTTTATGTATCATGAATTCATTCATTCATTCCTTTCCTTTGCATTGCTATGGTCTTGCTTCAGACATAATTATTCTTTGTATAAAACTACAATGGTTTCCTAATTGATTTTATTTTTTTGCTCCCTTTTTTATTCATCCCCTCAAATGCATTCACACAGTTAATATAATATTCTTTATATAATGTTAATCATTTAGGTTATTCCTATGCCTAAAATCTCCCAATAACTCCTATAAGGAATCCCAAGCCTCTGTAAATTTCATTGAATCATTCAAACATTTTCACAAGCTTTTCCCTCAATCTCAGTGGCACCATTTTTCCATCATATTCTAAACAAATTGCTTGCAGACACATAAATGTGCCAAGCTTTTCCATCCCCTACTATCCTATTAATTCCTCTTCCCCCAATATTGTCTTCTTCTTTCCATCATACATTTTCCTTTTCCAGACTACCCTTAATCCATTCTTAAAAAAGCAGGTCAGATGCTATCCATGGATAACATTTAGATCACCCCAAAAGATTCCCTTAATTCTTTGTAAACTTAATATTTTTAAAATGACAAATGTGAGGGACGCCTGGGTGGCTCAGTCAGTTAAGCGTCTGCCTTCAGCTCAGGTCATGATCCCAGGGTCCTGTTTCTCCCTCTGCCTGCTCTGCCTACTGCTCTCCCTGCTTGTGCTCTCTCTCACTCTCTCTCTGACAAATAAATGAATAAAATCTTTAAAAAAAAATAACAAAAAAATAAAATGACAAATGTGAGTCAAATCCTGACGTACACATTTTAAACTAAAAAATACAAAATACTTGGGGCACCTGGGTGGCTCAGATGGTTGGGCATCTGCCTTCGGCTCAGGTCATGATCCCAGGGTCCTGGGATCGAGCTCTACATCGAGCTACTTGTCTGGCGGGGAGCCTGCTTCTCCCTCTCCGTCTGCCTGCTGCTCTCCCTGCTTGTGCTCTCTCTCTCTCTCTCTGCCAAATAAATAAAATCTTTTAAAAAATTTTCTTTTAAATATACAAAATACTGCCCTAGTAATTGAGCACCATTTAAACCAGATTTGAAATATCAAAGAAAGTCGTACACAATTTCTAAAATAAATTAGTCCCAATTTTTCATATACAGTCTTCAGAATGTAAATGAATAATGAAATATTTCTAATAAGTTCCAAATCTCTGTTGATAACACTTATGTCACTCTTCATAATAGATGACAGAATATTGAGATGATCTGTTACAAACACAGTTTTCAGTGATTCGAAAGTGAGAAACAAGGTCACTGTGCTAAACCCATGCTTAGTCATTGATTTTGCTATTTTAGCAGAAAAATACCTTTAGTTTCTAGTTTCTTTTCTGTCTCTTCAAGCTACCCTGATTACAGAATGACAAATTTTATTTTTGAAAATATGTGAAGAATCTATGAGTAATGGAGAATTTCAAATAATGTGAGCAAATTTTGCAGTCACCATTTTATTTATATCCATGTGATTGTTTAAAGATTTAATGATTTAACTATATAGTTTTCATCCTTATAAAGAAAACCAAAAATTCCACAATTAAGAAGGACCCCCAGGGGCGCCTGGGTGGCTCAGTCGTTAAGCGTCTGCCTTCGGCTCAGGTCACGATCCCAGAGTCCTGGGATTGAGTCCCACATCGGGCTCCCTGCTCCGCGGGAAGCCTGCTTCTCCCTCTGCCGCTCCCTGCCACTCTGCCTGCTTGTGATTCCTCTCTCTCTCTCTGTGTCAAATAAATAAATAAAATCTTTAAAAAAAAAAAAAGAAGGACCCCCAAAGACCGATTTCTGGGAAATTAAGTGGTTAAAATAGAATACAAAAGTATAGACGTATTTCGGAGAATCATGACAATTAACATGGACATATGATTAGATGTAAAATGGTTAGTGCAGATAATTATAAAATTAATGTTAATTTTTTGATGTATCATTTTCATCATAAAAGAGCAAAAGAATGGAAGAAATAAAAATAAAAAGTGGTTTATAAGCACAAATAGATGAAAAAAAATCAAGGGTTATAATTTGAAGTGCCAAATATCTAAATATCTGAAGTCAAAATTAAACTTGTTCTGTATTATTGGATTTGAGAAATCTAAAGGAGTAAAAAGGAATTTGAAAAAGGTTAAGAAAATGACATACAAACTTAAAATCAGTACACTTATAGTTCAAAACATTTTGGAATATGATAGTCAAAAATGTATTAAAAGAAAGACGACATCAAAAATGCATAGAACAGAATATTGTAAAAAGGATACATAACAGTAATAACACATTAGCAATGAGATAAGAATTACATTATATAGTCCCATGACTATTAGGATAATGGTGATTAATTTAAAGATAATTGATTTAAAAAGAGGAAAAAATTCAAGTTTCTTTAATATAGGTAAAGGATATGGTGCTTATCTGCCCAGAAAAGGCTGCAAAGAATGGACAGTATAATAAGATAATCCAGGCAGAGATGGAAGCTTGGCTAACCCTAAAATCCCCACACTGGTCAACAACTACTAATTATATGGCCTGATGGTATAAAGCATCCTCAGGTCTTATAAGAAGCTGGGATCCTTCACTCAAGGGCTCTTCTAACCTTCCTGGCATTTCCTGACTGTTTTGGAAGCCAACTATCCATAATTCTGCTTGTATGTTAGGCACAAAAAATATCTAGTATGAAAACCTTCTGTGTATTCCTAAGTGTTTACTACAAGGCTAGATGGATGAATCATGGTGTCAGGCAGAGCAGGATAAAGCCTCAAGCCTTCCTTGGGCATTTTAACTTTACCGTTAAAGTATCACTATACTACCTCTAAAGGAAATGTTCACATTCTTTCATTGCACTGTGCATTTTTTTCTTTGTTTTGTTGCCCCTACATTAAAATAATAACAATAACAATAATAATAATAATAATATTAATAATAACGTATCTTGGGAAGGATAGTTTTTTCCTGTTTGGGTAACATGGAGTTGTAAAGTGATTCCCATTTTTTTTTTTTTAAAGTGATTCCCATTTTTAAGAAACTTTCCTAATAATAACTGATTTAATAAACAAAAAGACATTTCTAACAGTACTATTTGTGGTGGCACAGTCAACATTTGTAATTGATACGTTTTTAATAACATTTTGTCAAAACCCAGGTATGAGATATAAACCATGTTTTTCTTTTTTAGGATCTTTATTTAACTTTCATTTCTGGGGTAATTTTTTGAAAGTAATTTTTACATTGCATTTCACTGTTAGGATACTTTTGAGTTTATATTTTATTAAAAAAATAAAGTATACCCTTAGTAAGTTTTTATATACTTCAAGCCATTTCTCTCTTTAAAGATGATTTAAAGTAGGAAATTACTATAGTATATATAAACCTATGAGTCTTATGTAATTGATGGCTATGCCCGAAGGTTCTTAGTTTCTCTCTTCTACTAATTTAAAGCTTTTCATTGAGGGAAATATGGCATACAGACGTCAGCCAGTAACATAGCTTGTAGGGGTCCGAAAATGTATCCAATTTATCAAAAAAGTATATTTTTGTGATTTTAACCCCTCTTTTTTTGGTTACTTCAAAAACCTGAGAATAACTGCAATATTATTGAAATTTTCCATTAGTTTTTCATATTTGAAATCTTGGAGTTCACAGATAATGCATTTTTAAGCTGTAAAGAAGTCATATGAATAGAGAGTCTTTTAAAAGTTAAGAATCTTAAAATTATATTAAATTCCCAACAAGTAAAACAAAGATATTTTGATGAAATCTGACAGACAAACAGTTGAGTCATTCTGTGTCTAGTGGGCTCGGGTAGAATGGGAGAAGTTGAGAATTAGTGACTCTGTGAGTGAGTGGGGTGTGTGTGTGTGTGTGTGAAGCTTATGAAATTATAAGCCTTTTGGTTGGGTTAAAGTTTGATATTTAGTATGGCTTTAATATATTTCTGACTTGACAACTTTTAAGCTAATTCCTTTTTTATTCTGTAATATTTAAAACACCATTTCTGAATAAAGTTCCTTCACTTACTCTGAGTCAGTCATCTGTTAATTTGTCAAGTAACCTGTTGATTTTAGGCAAATTTTATGTGTGTCGGTACATATGTATATAGACTGCCATAAAGGTAGATTGTAACATTTTAACATTGGGTCAGTTCAAATTTTGATTCCAAAGGAATTTTAATTAGTCTGTCAGTAGTAAGGATATAAAAGCATGTAACATACATTCTAAAGAAACTTGTCATTTTAATAGGGCATATATAAAACAGAATGTATAAACATGCCAAGAATATATTTTAAATGAGCCTGGAAGGAGAAAGACAAACTGTATTTTTTGGTGGAGTGAGGGTTGTATTTGTGTGTGTGCAAATGTAATGTATGGACTTGAAGGCTGGTTGATTAAGGTAAAAAAGACTTAAAATTATTCTGGCAAACATAATTATTAAAAACTAGGAAATATTAAATGTGGGATTATTAAAAACACTGCTTTATAAATTAAAATAATGTATACATGAATATTTGTGTAATAGTTGAGTAAAATAAAATGGTTAAAATTGTCATTGTACTCTTTCTAGAATTGCATGTATGTGGGATAATTGGTTACTTATGGGTGATTGAGTTTTTTGTGATTTTGAGATACTTCATATTTTCCTACTTTTTCAAAATTGCTTTAATGAACTTGTGTTACATAAAAAATTTTTCAAAACTTAGAAACCCAATTTTTAAAAATTTGGCCAATAATGTAAAGGTGTTTTTTTCTTTCCCCAAATGATAGATAACTTCCATAATATGGGATAACTAAAGTAGATAGAATTTATAAAAATATTCTGACAAACATCATCAAATACCTAGAAATATTAGGGATTGGTTAATTAGAATATTGTCTTTAATACAAAATATGATAGTTGTATGTGGTTGTCCATGAATTTGCATGAGTAAAATAGAATAAGGTGAAATGGAAAAAATGATTATATATTAAATTATATATTTATATATATGTAATTATATATAATAAATTATATATTAAATAAAAGATTTGTGTGTGTGTAGACTTACAGTATTAGTTATTTCTCAGTGGTGGAGTTGATGTGATTTTTGATGTTCTTATATACTACATTCTAAGTTTCCGAAATTGCTGCAATGAAATAGTATTTCAAGTGTTATTAGTAACATACAAGTTAAAAATTTGTGCCCAGATGATTTTAAATTTTAAGCCATCTTACAAATAACAGAAAACTCTCATACTGTGATACACTGTGACAGTTCACTGCCCCAATTTCCTTTTTCTACTCCAGAGGTCATCTGTAGACATTTCCCTTACATAGCCAGTGGCTCTGTGTCTCTCCCCCTAAGGGTTTCTGGCTAGGGAAGCTACACAGTTCATGTGTAGGACATCTGGAAGGTGCAAAGTAATTAATGTTTTTGAGGTTAGTCACTAAGTGATAGCGGTTGGTAAGTAATTTTTCTCTTCCTCACCCCTCCAGGAATAAATCTGAGCTATGTTTCAAAAGTTTCTCACAGGGTCTCCAGCATGACTGAGCCCAATTACCATAGGGGTAACCTTCTAATACTTTTTATTAGTTTGCCTCCCTTCTCTTTGCTGCTTTTTTGCTCCCTCACAGTACTTCTTGAATTTGCCTTCCAAAAGAGTTCTTGTACTCATTCTTAACTCAGGATCTGCTTTGACACACTGCAAACTAAGACACATACTACATAATATCGACCTGTTTTTGGTCTTTCACAAATATGCCCTCCAGTAGGTGAGTGGATAAACAAACTGTGGTATATCCAGACAATAAAATATTTTTTCTATGCTTAGAAAAAATTTGCTATGCATGCATGCAAAGACACGGAGGAAACTTAAATGCATATTGCTAAGTGAAAGAAACCAATCTGAAAAGGCTACGTGTTATATGATTCCAACTATAGGACATTCTGGAAAAAGGTGAAACTATGGAGACAATAAAAAGATCAGTGGTTGCCAAGGGTTGGGCGGGGTGAATAGGTGGAACATAGACAATTTTTAGGGCAGTGAAAATACTCTCTGCGTTACTATAATGATAGATCATGTGAATTAATGCTGAGCATTTTGTGGCATAGGGAAGTAAACTTTAAAAACTGCTGAAAGTAAATTGAGGGAATAATAACAAAATATCTGTAGAAGGTGCATTAAAAACGTGTAGGGTCAGAAAGGGCAAGGTCCTCTATGGAGAAAGGGAATATGGGGAAGAAAAAGATGATAAAGTAGTGAGTGGAGGATTTGCTATGTAGGAGAGAATGTGATCTCCAATTGTTATCTGATGGTAGTGCTTAGATGCATTAAAAAAACAAAGTCCAAATTTTAAATTGGTATATTTGAGGATTAAAATTCCAAGTATAGCAAGAAGTATTAGTAACGGCACAGATGCCCCTTAAAATTTAGAACATTGTGATTTTCCTTCATTACTTGTACCAGTGAATTAAAACTGATCTGTTACTCCATAAAAGGCAGAGATGGTATGATTAATAACTTCTACTAGAGTTAGTGGTAAGTTTTTGTTTTTGTTTTTTATCACAGTGGTTAAAATGCAAGCCCACTGCATTCTATACAGAATCTTATAAAATTTTGTGTAAATGTTCCTTCATTAGATGATTGCCATGATAATACACGATGGTTAAGAAGATCTTGCAATACAGTTAACTATAGATATGACTGAACAATTACTAAGCAGTAATCATTTGGATTTCTAGGCTTCCCTGACTTATTCAGCTTTTCACAACCGAGAGAACAACCAAAAGAAGGGGTTGAGAGACTACATATGTAAATACACAATGGCCATACATAATAAGCTTTGCTATCTGGGCTGATTTTACTACAGGTAGAAGACTATATTCTAAAACTAAGCTTAAATTAAACATAGATTCAATCCTACTTCCTATAGAGGTGGCTATTTAAAAAGTCAAAGCTCATGCAAAAATAAACAATATGGAAGCTAAAGGAAATGCTCTGGTAGATCATTATGCTAAAATAAATCAATCTTAATCAAGAATGTGATCCTATCTCAATCTTCAAAGGATAACTCTCTGGAGAAATCCAGAGGGGCCATTATAAAAAGCATCAATATTTAGCCCCTGATTCTGAAAAGAAAGAATGGAAATAAATCTGACTGCATCTTTTACTCAGATAGTGTCTGGCACTTTGAATTATGTATTAACTAGGTCTTGTTAGCTAGCCAAAGGCCAGAAAGTAAATATATATACAGATAGAAATTATGCTTATGGAATAGTACATGACTTTGGGATGTTTTGTACACAAATGAGTTTCATCATCTCTGTTGGAAGCCCCATCAAAAATGGACAGCAAATTTAAGGAACTAGAAGATATTGACCAAATAGTGGCCATTTGGGGATGACTGCTGCAGAGGCTGCAGTCCACAAAGGAAATATAGATGCAGTAGAGGCCCAAGGAGATCCAGGGCAGAGGGCTGAGGGAGAGGGAAAAAAAAGAAAAAGAGTTATTCATAGTATGAAGTGTGAATTATGGCAAGACATTAACCGGGTTACATATTCAGCTTTCTGTGTGTTTTTTCCAGGTGGCAAGTATTTGGCCGATTGCCCTACAAAGACTGCTGAATTTAAGCTATAACCTTTACAGTACCAAAAAAGCTGCTTAACTTCATGTTTCCAATCTGGAGCATTCTGATTTTTATATCAAGTGATCAAGATACACACTTTATGAGAGTCATTATAAATGTACAATTTTTCTTCTGTTTTCCATATAATATACTAACTTTCAAAGAAACTGAAACCCAAGTAACATATTCGCCAGTGTTACCTGGAATGATCCAGTTCCTCAATGCCAATGCATATAGTAGAGGGACATGTGTTTTCCCCAGAGTGGTGTATGAAAATAGAACACTGACTTACAACTTCTGCAGCAAACAGCCTGGAAGGTAAACCACTACCTCTGCAGCAATGAGTCAAAAGGACCAGGGTTTGTTCAGTAACTTCCAGTTTTTCTAATTTTTGATCCTGCTTCTAAGACCAATCAGAGAAAACCAAATATGCTCCCCAACCAATTACACATAATGCTCCACCTCAATTTAGTCTGTCCCCAACTTCCCTGTCATCAACCTCGAAGCAGAACATACCTGAAGTCTTTCCACTATAAAGTTTTCAAGCTCCTCTGCCTGCTATCGAGTCTCTGCTAGATAGAAGTGATGGTGGCTGACTCTCTTGCTATAGCAAAATCTGAGTAAGTAGGCTTGTTTGCCTCATTTGGGTGGTTTTTGTTTATTTCTGCAGTTTCCAACTAGTAATCATTGAGTTAAAAGAAGTCTTTTTTTTCTTCTCTTGATGAAAAACCTAATACATGTGAAGAATGTTGGAGTTATTGTCTTAACACTGTACACTAAATGCTGATATCCTTACGGCATAGTATTTCAAGACAAGTGTCAACTGTGAAATCAGAGCTTAATATATTCATTTTACAATTGATATAGAAGGTCACATCCAGGCTTGCTTTATACCAGATAATATTGGAAGAATCAGAGAATATAAGTTTATTATTGTAAAACAGCAAACACCTGTATGGTGGCAAGGTATTAAGCAATAGAGTGGAATATGAACTCTGTTGCCACATAGCAGTACAAGAGGCAATGAACCCATTACTCTGGATTCTTGGAATGAAAGTTTCTTGCTATTAAATTCTGCACTGAGGGACACCTTGGTGGCTCAGTTGGTTAAGCATCTGACTCCTGATTTTGGCTCAGGTCATGATTTCAGGATTATGACATTGAGCCCTGCGTTGGGCTCTGTGTTGTGCGTGGAGCCTACTTAAGATTTTCTCTCTCTCCCTCTACCCTCCCCCCCCCCCCCCCCCCACATGTGGGAATGCCCATGCAGCATTTATCAATGCTCTCTTGAAAAAAAACAAAACAAAACAAAAAAAACCCTGCACTGAACACAACTTTAAGGAAGGCTGAAGTGATGCTAGAGAGATTGGAATGCATAGGGAGATATATTTACTCATTTGGGATTTTATAGACATTTTTATAGTTTTCAGCAATAATGTACTACTTCCAAAGTTGAAAGCTAACTTGATCTAGATCCTAGAGTCTTCTATTCCAGAATAACTTTGTCAGTTTCCAGTGCCGGGTCAGTTCTTGTCAATCTTGACTACTTTGTGATATGGAAAACCCTAATGATGAGGTGATCCTGGCAAGGTTAAATCTGCACTAATGTTCCCAATACCCAGTGATTTCTGACTCTCAATGCAAAGCTCTTTCTAATGTGCCGTACCAGTCCAGGGAAATTTTGTTTTGGCAGAATAGAACAAGTCCCTCTGTATGATTTAAACCACAACATCAACTGAGTAAAAGAATAAGAACTATGTGTAGTTGCATTATTTGCATAAATCAAACGTTATTTTTTAAATTAAATTCAGTAGAATTTCTTTTGTTTCTATTGTATTGAGAGTTATGTTACATTTATCAGATGTAACTATTATGTATCACAAAACCTTTTCTAAAACTAAAGAAAATAATAGATTTTCCACATCCTTGAACAATACTTCACCTTGTGGAAACCAAAGATATATGTGTTTAGTGAACTTAGTCCGCTGAACAGGATCTTTCCATTTATACAGATCTTTTCATTTATACCTGAAGTATATTTTAAACTTCAGAATAAGTTACGGGGTCAGAAAAATTTGAAAATTTATTTCTTAGATGTAAGAATAAATAGGCATGTGTTTATTAATATGAAATTCAATGGAATCCAACCTTCCTTATTACTATTACATGCATTTCTAAATGAGTAAAACATTCAAATTCTTTAGAAAGTATTTGAGATTCAAGGTTGTGATTACATTTTAATATAATTGAATCTTTTAAATTAAAATATAGCAAAGATAGTAATTTTTAATACATTAACATTGATGTCATGAAGATTTCTTAAAAAGTTACTGTATTTTTTCATGATTTATGTTATCAGTTATAGCTAAGTCTTTTATCTTCATTGTAAGTAGGGACTCGATCAACAAAGCCATCTCTGGTTTTTGTTTGTTCGTTTTACTTCAAATGCTGCATGAAAAGAAATGAGAAAATTCTAGTTCCATGAACACTAACATTTGTTCTTGATTAAAATAATTATTTTCTCATGCCAGAACATTAGGACCAGAAACTACATAGTGAGGAGGAGAATAAATGCCAATTTATTAGGCTGCTGTTACCATTAATATAATTCTGATAGTTGATTACACAATTTTCAGTTCCATTCTACTTAAATTGTGTTCTTTAATTGGAATGCACGTCTAATTCAAAAATAAACCTAATCAATGCTCAGGTCAGGTATTTAACATAGAAACTTAATTCATTTCTATGTCTTAATCAGTGCTAGGATGAATTTTAAAGTGCCTGTCATTGAAGTTACTTTTTCTACTTTACCAGAAGTAAAGCTTTATCCTTTATCAAAGCTTTATATATAAGACAAAATTCACTGAGTGTAAAATGCATAATCAGAGAGGGTCTGGGAGGTGAAATAAAGTGATCATGGGGGGGGGAGCATTTGCAGAGTCAGAAGGGGCTCTGAAACCATAACACATAGTCACCAGTGCTATCTCATCATAGGCTAAATCCTGCTGGTACAATGGAAGCTATTGTGTCTGTACATCTATGTCTGGTTTCTCCCATTGTTTTACTGAGTTTCTTCAATTGACCCCAACAGTGGCTTTCTTGGCTTCATGTAAAATGTGGACGACCCAACATGCTATTATCTCCCAAGCTAAGTTATAAGAAGATGTGAACCAGTGTACCTCAAGAGCATACCAACATTTACGGTCCATCTAAATCTTCCAAATGATGACTAGAATGATCTAAACAATTCTTTTCTGGTTAACTACATTTTTTTCTTTTTTCTTTTTTCCTTTTCCTTTTCTCTTTCTTTCTTTCTTTCTTTCTTTCTTTCCTTCCTTCCTTCTTTTCTTTCCTTTCTTTCTTTCTTTTTTTTTATTATAACTGCATTGATGGCTGTGCTCTCAAATTTATGTTGGCTATAAAAGTTCTTTAAATTATAATAAAAAATGAACTAATACTAATATTAACCTTTTATTAATAGGTTTTCCAAAATCACATAGAACTGGCCAAATACTCTTTAGGACTAGCTCAGATGATGAGGCTAGGATATTTGCTATGAGGGTAAAGAACACAGTTGTGAAGTAATCCATTCATTGTTCTAGGATTGGGGTATCTTCCTTTATTTTCAAATGTGTTTTGTAAAAACAAGAAAGAATCCAGCCAATTCACAAGTTATAGCAACCAACTCAGAGTAAATTAGTACTGGTACTAGCAGATCTACTGAGAGGAATATTTTTCTGAGACACATATAATCATACTGTCTTCTATTTTAAAAAATGGAGTCATTGCTTCTACTTATGATGTAGAAACCTATGAGAAAATGACATTTCTATCATTAAATGGAGAAAAATCTAGATAATCTATAAAATCATAATTATCTGGAGGCCATCATAGAGCAGAGAGCACAAAATAACCAAGTAAACTATATTTTAAGGAGAGATAACCCCCTCCAAAGAGACAGATTTCACCACTGGAATAGGTGACTGCCACACAAATGAAAAAGACAAATTCAGCATAACTTCTAAGGAATTCTTAAAAGTCAAATGTAGGTTAGCGTCTCAGTTTGAAATGGGAAAGATCTCCGGTAACAAGGGAAGCTAGCACCCACTCACAACTTTATCACAAGGTATGAGGTTTCTTCTGATGAAATGTTCTAATAATGACTGTGATTATGGTTGCAGATATCTGTGAATGTTCTAAAAAATATTTAATTGTATATAATACCATACAATTGTGTGGTATGTGAATTATATATCAATCTGTTAAAAAAATCTATAGGGATAGAAATCAGATCAGTGGTTGACAACACCTGGGTTAGTGAATATAGATTGATTAAAAAAGGAATCTCTTTTGACATTATGGAAATATTGCAAATTGTGATTATGGTGTTAGTAATGATACTACACAAGTATGTCAAACTAGTGAACCTATATATTATAAAAGGATTCATTTTACTACCTGTAAATTATGCCTCAATAAAAATAACTTTAAAAAATGAAGATAACAAAGACAGGAGGAGCTAAAGACGAAATATAATTTATAATTTAATATGAACCAGTGGATGATTCACCTGAGAATGATAAAACACAAAATATAGAATGGTCTTTTCTTAATATATTTAAGTAGGAGACTTAGGCAAAAATATATACATACACAATTGCCCTAAAAATATGTTTGTTTGCACACACCAAGTGTATTCTAGATACATTTTCAAAGGAATTGAAAAAAAAATTAAAAAATAAAGAAACACTGAAAAACCATAATTTCAGAGACTGTACATCACTTTGGGTAGTTTGGTCATTTTAACAATATTAAGTCTTTCAATCCATTAACACAGAATATCTTACCATTTACCTGTGTCTTTTAAAATATCTTTCATCAGCATTTTATAAATTTCCATGTGCAAGGTTTTCACCAATTTGTTTAAGTTTATTCCTAAATCTTTTATTATTTTTGTTGCTATTGTGAATGATATTTTCTTTCTTAATTTCCTTTGGATAGTTCACTATTTGTGTATAGAAACATGACTGATTTTTGTTGTTAATTTTGTATCCTACATCTTTATTGAATTTATTAATTCTAACAGTATTTTGTTGAGTCTTTAGGGTTTTATGCATATATGATCATGTCATCTGCAAACAGAGATGATTTTACTTCTTCCTTTTCTATTTGGATACTTTTTAATTATTTTACTTGCCTATTTCTCTGGCTATTTCCAGTACTATGTTGAACATAAATGTTAAGAGTGTTCATCCCTACTTTGTACCAAATGTTTTACCAGAAAAAGTACAACAGAGGGAGGAGCTAAGATGGAGGAGTAGTAGGAGGACCCTAGGTTTGTCTCCTCCCTTGAACACAGCAGGATAACTATCAAATCATTCTGAACACCCAGGAAATTGATCTGAGGACTGCCAGAACAAACTGCACAACTCGAGGGAGAGAAGAGGTCCAAATCCTGGAAGGTAGGAGGTACAGGGAATTGATTTTGGGGGAGAAAAGGATCAAGGGTGCTACAGAGGAGAGGGAGCCCTGTTCATGGAGAGGTGAAAGAGAGAAAGAGAGAGAGAAGAGCACATAGGAGATCACATAAGGAAAACACTTCCCCAAAGGCATTGACTGGGAAACCAAGAGCAGCTGATTTTCATGAGTTTTTACAACCAACAGAGCTCAAAGGCTAGAGTTTTAGAGCCAATGTGGATCCCCGTGGGCACTGCAGTACTCCTGTGGAGAAGGGCAGATAGCCTGGGGGCAGACAGCATGATCTCCTTCTTGGAGCACAGCTGGGAGAGGTGGCATTTGCTTTCAGGGACAAAAGAGCCTGCGGGTGCCATTACACTCCCCTGCCCCCAGCATAGGCACAGGGATACCTGCTGAGGGCAGCTAACCTGGACACTGGCTTTTGGCTACACTTTACTCCAAATTCCAAGCTCCTGCACTTTGATGCAACTGCCCTTCTGGGACAAACCTGCACCAGCTCCAGTGTTGTGAGACCCTCCCCCAGAGGACCAGCTTAGGTCTGCACCTCGCTGGGTCCCTAAAGTTTGGAGTTTTTTTTTTTTTTTTTTTTTTAATTTTATTTATTTATTTGACAGAGAAAGACACAGCGAAAGAGGGAACACAAGCAGAGGGAGTGGGAGAGGGAGAAGCAGGCTTCCCGCGGAGCAAGGAGCCCGATGCGGGGCTCGATCCCAGGACCCTGGGATCATGACCTGAGCCGAAGGCAGACGCTTAACAACTGAGCCACTCAGACACCCCTACACTTAACATATTTTAAAATAACTACAGATTTATTTATTAGTACCCTTGAGATCCAGGATCGTGTGTATGACTTTCCATCTGCAGGGCCTAGTGCCACACATATAATAGTCATTCATGTGTTGTAATTAATAAATTGTGACAATCTCAAGAGTGACAGAGGATACGTGTGTGTTGTGGACACCTGTAGTTGTAAGGAATCATTAACATTTATGGGTTGCTTGCTGTATACACCACAATGCTCAAGAGAGTGAGATTTCTTTGGAGATAAGTAGAGTGCTCCTAAGTGGAGTGGAGTCATTGGGTTTTGTGATGGGAAAATGATATTTACAGTGTAAAACTATTGTAAATCCTAATTTTTTTTTAAGATTTATCTCCTTTATTCTTTTTTTATTTTTTTTTATTTTTTTATTGTTATGTTCATCCCCATACATTACATCATTAGTTTTAGATGTAGTGTTCCATGATTCATTGTTTGTGCATAACACCCAGTGCTCCATGCAGAACGTGCCCTCTTTAATACCCATCACTAGGCTAACCCATCCCCCCCGCCCCTCTAGAACCCTCAGTTTGTTTTTCAGAGTCCATCGTCTCTCATGGTTCTTCTACCCCTCCGATTTCCCCCCCTTCATTCTTCCCCTCCTGCTATCTTCTTCTTTTTTTTTTTCTTAACATATATTGCATTATTTGTTTCAGAGGTACAGATCTGTGTTTCAACAGTCTTGCACAATTCACAGCGCTTACCAGAGCACATACCCTCCCCAGTGTCTATCACCCAGTCAGCCCATCCCTCCCACCTCACCCCCCAATCCAGCAACCCTCAGTTTGTTTCCTGAGATTAAGAATTCCTCATATCAGTGAGGTCATATGATACATGTCTTTCTCTGATTGGCTTATTTCACTCAGCATAATACCCTCCAGTTCCATCCACGTTGTTGCAAATGGAAAGATCTCATTCCTTTTGATGGCTGCATAATATTCCATTGTATATATATACCACCTCTTCTTTATCCATTCATCTGTTGATGGACATCTTGGCTCTTTCCACAGTTTGGCTATCGTGGACATTGCTGCTATAAACATCGGGGTGCCCGTACCCTTTCTGATCCCTACTTTTGTATCTTTGGGGTAAATACCCAGTAGTGCAATTGCTGGATCGTATGGTAGCTCTATTTTCAACTTTTTGAGGAACCTCCATACTGTTTTCCAGAGTGGCTGCACCAGCTTGCATTCCCACTAACAGTGTAGGAGGGTTCCGCTTTCTCCGCATCCCCGCCAACATTTGTCTTTTGCTGACTTGTTAATTTTAGCCATTCTGACTGGTGTGAGGTGGTATCTCATTGAGGTTTTGATTTGGATTTCCCTGATGCCGAGCGATGTTGAGCACTTTTTCATGTGTCTGTTGGCCATTTGGATGTCTTCTTTGGAAAAATGTCTGTTCATGTCTTCTGCCCATTTCTTGATTGGATTATTTGTTCTTTGGGTGTTGAGTTTGATAAGTTCTTTATAGATTTTGGATACTAGCCCTTTATCTGATATGTCATTTGCAAATATCTTCTCCCATTCTGTCGGTTGTCTTTTGGTTTTGTTGACTGTTTCTTTTGCTGTGCAAAAGCTTTTTATCTTGATGAAGTCCCAATAGTTCATTTTTGCCCTTGCTTCCCTTGCCTTTGGCGATTTTTCTAGGAAGAAGTTGCTGTGGCTGAGGTCGAAGAGGTTGCTGCCTGTGTTCTCCTTTAGGATTTTGATGGACTCCTGTCTCACATTGAGGTCTTTCAACCATTTGGAGTCTATTTTTGTGTGTGGTGTAAGGAAATGGTCCAGTTTCATTCTTCTGCATGTGGCTATCCAATTTTCCCAAGACCATTTGTTGAAGAGACTGTCTTTTTTCCATTGGACATTCTTTCCTGCTTTGTCAAAGATTAGTTGACCATAGAGTTGAGGGTCCATTTCTGGGCTCTCCATTCTGTTCCATTGATCTATGTGCCTGTTTTTGTGCCAGTCCCATACTGTCTTGATGATGACAGCTTTGTAATAGAGCTGGAAGTCTGGAATTGTGATGCCACCAGCTTTGCTTTTCTTTTTCAACATTCCTCTGGCTATTCGGGGTCTTTTGTGGTTCCATACAAATTTTAGGATTATTTGTTCCATTTCTTTGAAAAAAGTGGATGGTATTTTGAAGGGGATTGCATTGAATGTGTAGATTGCTCTAGGGAGCATTGACATCTTCACAATATTTGTTCTTCCAATCCATGAGCATGGAACGTTTTTCCATTTCTTTGTGTCTTCCTCAATTTCTTTCATGAGTATTTTATAGTTTTCTGAGTACAGAGCCTTTGCCTCTTTGGTTAGATTTATTCCTAGGTATCTTATGGTTTTGGGTGCAATTGTAAATGGGATCGACACCTTAATTTCCCTTTGATTTCTTTTTGTTCTGATTGCTGTGGCTAGGACTTCTAATACTATGTTGAATAGCAGTGGTGATAGTGGACATCCCTGCCGTGTTCCTGACCTTAGGGGGAAAGCTCTCAGTTTTTCCCCATTGAGAATGATATTCGCTGTCGGTTTTTCATAGATTGCTTTTATGATATTGAGGTATGTACCCTCTATGCCTATACTCTAAAGAGTTTTGATCAAGAAAGGATGCTGTACTTTCTCAAATGCTTTTTCTGCATCTATTGAGAGGATCATATGGTTCTTGTTCTTTCTTTTGTTAATGTATTGTATCACGTTGATTGATTTGCGGATGTTGAACCAACCTTGCAGCCCAGGGATAAATCCCACTTGGTCGTGGTGAATAATCCTTTTATTGTACTGTTGGATCCTATTGCCTAGTATTTTGGTGAGAATTTTTGCATCCATGTTCATCAGGGATATTGGTCTGTAATTCTCCTTTTTTATGGGGTCTTTGTCTGGTTTGGGGATCAAGGTAATGGTGGCCTCATAAAACGAGTTTGGAAGTTTTCCTTCCATTTCTATGTTTTGGAACAGTTTCAGAAGAATAGGTATTAATTCTTCTTGAAATGTTTGGTAGAATTCCCCTGGGAAGCCATCTGGCCCTGGGCTTTTTTTGTTGGGAGATTTTTGATGACTGCTTCAATTTCCTTAGTGGTTATAGGTCTGTTCAGGTTTTCTGTTTCTTTCTGGTTCAGTTTTGGTAGTTGATACATCTCTAGGAATGCATCCATTTCTTCCAGGTTATCTCATTTGCTGGCATAGAGTTGCTCATAATATGTTCTTATAATTGTTTGTATTTCTTTGGTGTTGGTTGTGATCTCTCCTCTTTCATTCATGATTTTGTTGATTTGGGTCCTTTCTCTTTTCTTTTTGATAAGTCTGGCCGGGGGTTTATCAATCTTATTAATTCTTTCAAAGAACCAGCTCCTAGTTTCGTTGAACTGTTCTACTGTTCTTTTAGTTTCTATTTCATTGATTTCTGCTCTGATCTTTATTATTTCTCTTCTCCTGCTGGGTTTAGGCTTTATTTGCTGTTCTTTTCTCCAGCTCCTTTAGGTGTAGGGTTAGGTTGTGTATTTGAGACCTTTCTTGTTTCTTGAGAAAGGCTTGTATTGCTATATACTTTCCTCTTAGGACTGCCTTTGCTGCATCCCACAGATTTTGAACAGTTTTGTTTTCCTTTTCATTGGTTTCCATGAATTTTTTTAATTCTTCTTTAATTTCCTGGTTGACCCATTCGTTCTTTAGTAGGATGCTCTTTAGCCTCCATGTATTTGAGTTCTTTCTGACTTTCCTCTTGTGATTGAGTTCTAGTTTCAAAGCATGGTGGTCGAAAATAGGCAGGGAATGATCCCAATCTTTTGGTACCGGTTGAGACCTGATTTATGACCTAGGATGTGATCGATTCTGGAGAATGTTTCATGGGCACTAGAGAAGAATGTGTATTCCATTGCTTTGGGATGGAATGTTCTGAATATGTCTGCGAAGTCCATTTGGTCCAGTGTGTCCTTTAAAGCCTTTATTTCGGGGCGCCTGGGTGGTTCAGTTGGTTAAGCGACTGCCTTCGGCTCAGGTCATGATCCTGGAGTCCCAGGATCGAGTCCCGCATCGGGCTCCCTGCTCAGCGGGGAGTCTGCTTCTCCCTCTGACCCTCCTCCCTCTCATGCTCTCTGTCTCTCATTCTCTCTCAAATAAATAAATAAATAAATAAATCTTTAAAAAAAAATAAATTAAAAAATAAAGCCTTTATTTCCTTGTTGATCTTTTGCTTAGACAATCTGTCCATTTCAGTGAGGGGGGTGTTAAAGTCCCCCACTATTATTGTATTGTTGTCAATGTGTTTCTTTGCTTTTGTTATTAATTGCCTTATATAATTGGCTGCTCCCATGTTAGGGGCATAGATATTTACAATTGTTAGATCTTCTTGTTGGATAGACCCTTTAAGCATGATATAGTGTCCTTCCTCATCTCTTATTACAGTCTTTGGTTTAAAATCTAATTTGTCTGATATAAGGATTGCCACCCCAGCTTTCTTTTGGTGTCCATTAGCATGGTAAATGGTTTTCCACCCCCTTACTTTCAATCTGGGGGTGTCTTTGGGTCTAAAATGAGTCTCTTGCAGACAGCATATCGATGGGTCTTGTTTTTTAATCCAATCTGATAGCCTGTGTCTTTTGATTGGGGCATTTAGCCCATTTACATTCAGGGTAACTATTGAAAGATATGAATTTAGTGCCATTGTATTGCCTGTAAGGTGACTGTTACTGTCTATTGTCTGTGTTCCTTTCTGGTCTATGTTGCTTTTAGGCTCTCTCTTTGCTTAGAGGACCCCTTTCAAGATTTCTTGTAGGGCTGGTTTCGTGTTTGCAAATTCCTTTAGTTTTTGTTTGTCCTGTAAGCTTTTTATCTCTCCTTCTATTTTCAATGACAGCCTAGATGGATATAGTATTCTTGGCTGCATATTTTTCTCATTTAGTGCTCTGAATATATCCTGCCAGTCCTTTCTGGCCTGCCAGGTCTCTGTGGATAGGTCTGTTGCCAATCTAATGTTTCTACCATTGTAGGTTACATATCTCTTCTCCCGAGCTGCTTTCAGGATTTTCTCTTTATCTCTGAGACTCGTAAGTTTTACTATTAGATGTCGGGGTGTTGACCTATTTTTATTGATTTTGAGAGGGGTTCTCTGTGCTTCCTGGATTTTGATGCCTGTTTCCTTCCCCAAATTAGGGAAGTTCTCTGCTATAATTTGCTCCAGTATACCTTCTGCCCCTCTCTCTCTTTCTTCTTCTTCTGGGATCCCAATTATTCTAATGTTGTTTCGTCTTATGGTATCGCTTATCTCTCGAATTCTGCCCTCGTGATCCAGTAGTTGTTTATTTCTCTTTTTCTCAGCTTCTTTATTTTCCATCATTTGGTCTTCTATCTCACTGATTCTCTCTTCTGCCTCATTTATCCTAGCAGTTAGTGCCCCCATATTTGATTGCACCTCATTAATAGCCTTTTTGATTTCGACTGGGTTAGATTTTAGTTCTTTTACTTCTCCAGAAAGGGTTTCTCTAATAACCTCCATGTTTTTTTCTAGCCCAGCTAGTATCTTTAAAGTGATGATTCTGAACTCTAGATCCAACATTGTACTAATGTCTGCATTGAGTAGGTCCCTGGCAGTCGGTACTACCTCTTGTTCTTTTTGTTGAGGTGACTTTTTCCATCTTGTCATTTTGTCCAGAGGAGAATAGATTAATGAGAGAACAAAATGCTAACAGGGTAACAACGTCCCCAGAAAATATACTCTAAACAAATCAGAAAAGACCTGAAGCAGCGGGAAAAGAAAGAGAAAGAGAGAAAAAAGGGAAAAGAAAAAAAAAAGAAAAAGATAAAGATAAAAAGAAACAAAAACAGAACAAAACAAAAAAAAAAACAGAATATGATCAAATATGATCAGGCTGGTATATAGATCAGTGCCACACACTAGATTTTGGGTGTATTTTGGTCTGTTAGAAGAAAGTGCCTCCCAAAATTTTAAAGAAAGAAAAACTTATATATGTATGAAAATAAGGGTTGATATGATGAAGGGATGGAATATGACTGTAAAGATGGAAATTATAAAAAATTTTATAAAAGGAATTGATAAGAAGTTGTTTGAAAAAAGAAAGAAGAGGATTTAAAAAAAAAAAGAAAGAAAAAGGAGAGAATGTGATCAGGCAGGGGAGTAGAAAAAAGCCATACACTAGAGATTTAGGGTATATTTTGATCTGTTAGAAGAAACTATCTCAAAATTTTAAAGAGAGAACAACTTATATATATATGCCAAAAATATGGGTAACTACTATGAAGGGATAGAACATGACTCTAAAAATGAAAAATAAAAATGTTTTTTTAAAAAAGGGATTGATAAGATGTTGGTTGAAAAAGGGAAAAAGAAAAAATTCAAAAAAAAAAAAAAAAAAGGAGTTAAAAAAAAATTAACTTTGAAAGACTACAGAATCATAGTAAAAAAAAGCCATGGATTCTATGTGCAGTATTCCCCTAGCGCTGGAGTTCTGCGGTTCTCATTGATCGGTAAACTTGGTCTTGGCTGGCTGGTCTCACTGATCTTCTGGGGGAGGGGCCTGTTGCTGTGGTTCCCAAATGTCTTTGCCGGAGGCGGAATTGCCCCGCCCTTGCCCGGTCCGGGCTAAGTAATCTGCTTTGGTTTGCTCTCCAAAGCTTTTGTTCCCTGCAAGCTTTCCATACAGCTTTGGAGGCGGAGAGTGAAAATGGCGGCCTCCCAATCTCCACCCCAGAGGAGCCGAGAACTCGGGGCCCCGCTCCTCTGTGAGGCCCCAGAGAAAAGCCGTCAGTCACTCCCGTCTCCCCGGTCTCCGGCCTCACTCCGTGCTCACCCAGCCTGTGACTGCGTGTTTCTATCTCTGGCACCCGACCCCATGTGGTCTCCAAACCCCGCAGATCCCTGTGGTGCACTCCCGCGCCTCTCCTCCCGGGGGAAGAAAGTGGGTCTCCCCGGATCTGCCGCTTGTTGGGTCCCTGCTGGAGGAGCAGTGGCCCGACTGTGCCGCGGATCACGGTTTATGGCAACCCCGAGCTGAGAGCCTGCGCCTCGGCTCCGTCTCTGCATCCGGCTTCCCCGCTCTGATACCTGGGAGCTCTGCCGCACTCAGGCACCCCCGGTCTTTCCGTGACCCCGAGGGTCCTGAGACCACACTGTCCCACGAGGGTTCCACCCCCCGCTTAGCCACCGGAGTGACGTCCCTCAGCGGAGCCGACTTCTAAAAGTTCCGATTTTGCACTCCGTGGCTCTATCACTTGCCAGAAGCGGCCGATGGAGGCCCCTCCCCCGCCATCTAACCTCCCGAATATCGCCTCGGATTCACTTCTCCGCACGTCCTACCTTCCAGAAAGTGGTCGCTTTTCTGTTCAGAGAGTTGTTGCTATTCTTTTCTTCGATCTCCTGTTGAGTTTGTAGGTGTTCAGAAGGGTTTGATCCCTATCCAGCTGAATTCCTGAGACCAGACGAAATCCAGGTCTCCTACTCCTCCGCCATCTTGCTCCGCCTAAAGTTTGGAGTTTTAAAACTCACCTGGCCTGCCTGGGATAGAACACAGGTGCACTGTACTGCCAAGCCTGCAGACAGCCCAGATAAAGGTAGAATGAAGGCAAGGATCTGAGGGATGCCTGGGACACATGAGAGGAGATTGTACACTCTTCTGTGAGAGCCTCGTGGATAGCAGCAGGCACAAACTCCCCTCCCTGAGGATGAGGGAGAGGGCTGGCACCATTTCCCTCCCCCACCCCTCATAATAAACTAACTTCAGTAAGCAGCATAGCACCAACAGTGCTGGCCTAATCTGCTTACACCAAACCCTACCCCCTGTGCTCTGCAGGTGCTGCTTTTCTAGGGCAAGTGTGCCTGAGAACCAGAGCAGCAGGCCCCAGAAGACCAGCACCAACCCCCAGCATACACCATGTCTACTGACCATAGATTGCTGCAAAGTTTCAGCTCTAGTGGAAATAGCATCTATCTGGTCTCTTTTAACAAGCAGACCAGAGCACACTTAGTTAAAACTCACCATTCTCTGGCCAAGGTCCAAACACTTCCCAGTGCAGGCAAAGAGAAACTCTGCAGAGGAATGACCTGAGGGAAAAACAAGCCAAAACACAGCAGGGGAGTGCACAAGGCATACACTAGAAATAGTTCCTGAAGTGTCAGGAAGGGGAATCTTTGAATGGGAAAGAAAGACCAAAAGTGACAAAGACTAGAAAGGAAGAGAGAAAATCTCCAGAAAAAAAATGACTTAATAAGTAATATAATTGCACTAAATTCATATCTATTAATAATCACTCTGAATGTAAATGGACTAAATGCTCCAGTTGGAAGAACTCTTCTTCATAAAGCCATTACTCTCAGGAGCAGGAAACATAACAGGCTTTCCTAACACAGAGAAGAGGACAGAGACCAAGACAGAATGCCAAGACAGAGGAATTCATCCCAAAAGAAAGAACAAGAAAAGGACATGGCCAGGGATCTAATCAAAACAGATGTAAGTAATATGCCTGAACCAGAATTTAAAGCAACAATCATAAAGATACTAGCTGGGCTTGAGAAAAGCATAGAAGATAGTAGGGAATCCCTTAACACTAAGATAAAAGACCTAAAAACTAGTCTGGTTAAAATAAAAAAATGCTATAACCAAGATGTGAAAATGACTGGATGTAACAATCATGATGGAGGTAGGAGAGGAATGAATAAAAATTATGGAAAATAATGAAGCTGAAAAGAAGGAAATAAAAATATTGGATCATGAATGTAGACTTCAGGAACTCAAAGACTCCATAAAGCATAATATAATTCATATCATAGTAGTTCCAGAGGAAGAGAAGGAAAAAAGAGCAGAAGGTTTATTTGAGGAAATTATAGCTGAACAGTTCCCTAATCTAGGGAAGGAAACAGTCATCCAAATCCAGGAGGCACAGAGAACTTCCATCAAAATCAACAAAAGCAGACCAACACCAAGATGTATTGTAGTTAAATTTGCAAAATACAGAGATAAGGAAAAAATCCTAAAAGCAGTAAGAAAAAAGAAGTCCTTAACTTACAAAGGAAGACAAATAAAGTTAGTAGCAGATCTGTCCACAGAAATCTGACAGGCCAGAAGAGAGTGGCATGATATATTCAACACGCTGAATGGGAAAAATATGCAACCAAGAATATTCTATCCAGCAAGGCTATCATTCAGAATGGAAAGAAAGATAGAGTTTCACAAACAAAAACTAAAAGAGTTTGTGGCCACTAAACCAGCCCTACAAGAAATATTAAAGGGGACTCTTTGGGAAAGAAAGACCAAAATTGACAAAAACTTGAAAGGAACAGAAAAAATCTCCAAAAAAATTACTTAACAAGTAATGCAATAGCACTAAATTCATATCTATTAATAATCACTAAATGCTCCAATTGGAAGACATAGGGTATCAGAATGGATTAAACAAAACAAAACAAAACAAAACAAGACCTATCTATATGCTGCCTACAAGAGATTCATTTTAGACCTAAACACACCTCCAGACCTCCAGACTGAAAGTGAGGAAATGGAGAGCCATTTATCATGTTAATGGACATCAAAAGAAAGCCAGAGTAGCCATACTTATATCAAACTAGATTTTAAACCAAATTCTGTAACAAGAGATGAAGAAGGGCACTATATCATAATAAAGGGGTCTATCCAACAAGAATATCTAACAATTGTAAATATTTATGCCCCCAACATGAGAGTGCCCGAATATAAAAAACAATTGATAACAAACATTAAAAAAAAACCTCATTGATAATCATACAAGAATAGTAGGGGACTTACAGCAATGGACAGATCATCTAAGTAGAAAATCAACAAGGAAACAATGGCTTTGAATGGCACACTGGACCAGATGGACTTAACAGACATACTCAGAGCATTTCATCCTAAAGCAAAACTATACACATTCTTTTTGAGTGTACATGGGACATATTCCGAATAGATCACATCCTGGGTCACAAATCAGAGCTCAACAAGTACAAAAAGATTGAGATCATACCATGCATATTTTCTGATTACAACACTGTGAAACTTGAAGTCAACCACAAGAAAAAATTGGAAAGATGACAAATACACAGAGGTTAAAGAACATCCCACTAAAGAATGGATGGATCAACCAGGAAATTAAAGAAGAAATTTAAAAAAATACATGGAATAAATGAAAATGAAACACGGCAGTCCAAAACCTTTGGGATGCAACCAAAGCAGTCATAAGAGGGAAGTATATAGCCGTACAGGCCTACTTCAAGAAGCAAGAAAAATTTCAAACACACAACCTAACTTTACACCTAAAGGAGCTAGAAAAAGAACAACAAATGAAACCTATAGCTAGCAGAAGGGAAATAATAAAGATTAGAGCAAAAATAAATGATATAGAAACACAACAACAACAAATTTCAGTAAAACAGATCATGAAAGTAGGAGCTGGTTCTTTGAAAGAATTAATAAAATTGATAACCCCTTAACCAGACTAATCAAAAAGAAAAGATAAAGGACTGAAATAAATAAAATCATGAATGAGAGAAGAGAGATTACAACCAACACCACAGAAATACAAACAATTATAAGAGAATATTATGAACAATTATATGCCAACAAATTGGGCAATCTGGAAGAAATGCATAAATTCCTAAAACAAATAAACTACCAAAACTGAAACAGGAAGAAATAGAACATTTGAACAGACCAATAACCAGCAAAGAAATTGAATCAGTAATCAAAAAACTCACAACATATAACAGTCTAGGACTAAATGGCTTCACAGGTGCATTCTACCAAACATTTAAAGAAAAGCTAATACCTATTCTTCTCAAACTATTCCAAAAAATAGAAAAGGAAGGAAAACTTCCATATTCATTCTTTGAGGCCAGCATTACCCTGATACCAAATTCAGATAAAGATACCACTAAATAGAGAACTACAGGCCAATATCCCTGATGAACATAGAGGCAAAAATCCTCAACAAGATACTAGAAAATTGAATCTAACAGTACATTGAAAGAATCATTCACCACAATCGAGTGGAATTTATTCCTGGGCTGCAAGCATAGTTCAATACTCACAAATTAATCAATGTGATACACCACATCAATAAAAGAAAGGATAAGAACCACATGATCCTCTCAGTAGATGCAGAAAAAGCATTAGACAAAATACAGCATCCATTATTGATAAAAACCCTCAGCAAAGTAGAGATAGAGGGAACATACCTCAATATCATAAAGACAACATATGAAAGACCACTGCTAATATTATCCTCAGTGGGGAAAACCTGAGGGCTTTTCCTCTACAGTCAGGAATAAGACAGGAATGTCTCCTACCATTGTTATTTAACATAGTACTGGAAGTCCTAGCCTCCCCAGTCAAAAAACAAAAAGAAGTAAAAGGCATCCAAATTGGCAAGGAAGAAGTGAAATTTTCACTATTCGCAGATGACATGATACTCTTTGGAGAAAAGCTGAAACACTATACCCCCAAATTTCTGTAATTGATACACGAATTCAGTAAAGTTGCAGGATACAAAATCATAGTAATCTGTTGCATTTCTATCACTAATAATGAAGCAGCAAAAAGAGAAATCAAGGAATCAATCCCATTTACAATTGCACCAAAAACCATAAAATACCTAGGAATAAACCTAACTAAATAGGTAAAAGATCTGTACTCTGAAAACTCTAGGACACTGCAAAAGAAATTGAAGAAGACACAAAGAAATGGAAGAACATTACATGCTCATGGATTGGAAGAACAAATATTGTTAAAATGTCTATACTACCGAAAGCAATCTACACATCCAATGCAAACCCTATCAAAATACCACCAGCATTTTTCACAAGAAAAATTTTTAATTTTAATGAAGTCCAACTCATATTTTTTTCTTCTTTCATGGATTGTGACTTCCATATTGTATTTAAAAATTAATTGAAAAACCCAAGGTTTGGTGCCTGGGTGGCTCAGTTGGTTAAGCAACTGCCTTCGGCTTAGGTCATGATCCTGGAGTCGTGGGACTGAGTCCCCCATTGGGGTCGCTGCTCAGTGGGGAGTCTGCTTCTCCCTCTGACCCTCCCCCCTCTCATGCTCTCTCTCTTTCTCTCATTCTCTCTCTCAAGTAAATAAAATCTTTTTTAAAAAGGGGGGAGGGGCTCCTGGGTGGCTCAGTCGTTAAGCGTCTGCCTTCCGCTAGAGTCATGATCCCAGGGTCCTGGGATCGAGCCCGTATCAGGCTCCCTGCTCAGTGGGAAGGCTGATTCTCCCTCTCCCACTCCCCCTGCTTGTGCTCCTGCTCTTGCTGTCTCTCTCTCTCTAATAAATAAATAAAATCTTAAAAAAAAAAAAAGAAAAACCCAAGGTCACCTTGATTTTCTCCTCTGTTATTTTATGAAAATTGTATAGCCTTCTGTTTTACCTTTTGGTCTACAATCTACTTTGTGTTAATTTTTGTTAATTGTATAAGATCAGTTCTAGATTCTTTTTTTTTTTTCCCTTGTGGGTCCCCATTTGTTCCATATCATTTGTTGAAAAAAACACCAATTCTCTGTTGAATTGCCTTTGCTCCTTTTTCAAAGGTCATCTGACTATATCTGTGTGAGTCTATATCTGGACTTTTTATTCTGTTTCGTTGATATATTTATCTACTTTCACTAAAAACCATAAGATCTTGATTCCTGTAACTTTATTGTCAGTCTTGAAGTAGGGTAGTGCCAGTCCTCTCGTTTGTTCATCAATATTTTGTTGGTTATTCTGGTCTTTTGCCTTTCCATATAGACTATATTCAGTTTGTCAGTATCAACAAAGTAACTTGCTAGGAGCTAAATCAGATTGTATTTTCTTTCTATTTTTTAACAAGATAATTTAAATTACTACTAATCAATGTATTAAATTTCAGATAATTTTTAAATAATTTATTATAATTTTAATCCTTGACTCCTCTAACATTCTCCTCTTTAGCATTTTCCCTCAAAAGGACTAACTTATAACTGATACTTAAAATGGATTTTTATGTAAAACATGTCTAGTAAAAGAAGAAATTCTCAAAAACTATGATAGCTTCAGGAAAAGTGATATACTGGATCTTTAATTTTTTGTGATGGGAGTCCATAAATATTTGTTATTTTTGTTGTTATATTACCAGTCACTATGATACTAGAAGTCCTTTCTGGAATTTCCAGGGAACAAGCCTGGATTCTCTTCTGAAATTTTGCCTGGAAAGCAGTGTAAAATTGGACAAGTTACTTACCCTTCTTGATATAATTATTTTTTCTCTAAAATGGGTATGCTTGTAACTATATTAAAAGGTTGGTGTAAAGACTAAATAAGACAAAATGGAGGTGGTTTAACACACAGTAACTGGTTTTAAAAGTATACCTTCCTTTTACCTTCACATTTTCTCCTTATCTCAGTTTTTACTTTTACTACTGACCATGTATATACATACACTATAAAAATATCCATAGCAAATTTTAAATGGTGTATTGAATGTTTTGAAATTGTTTCTTTGTTTTTAATCAGTAACAAAAAATTGATGTACACAGACACTTGATATGAAATAAAATTGCAATGAAATCATATCATATTAAAAGATTTAGGAAACTGAGATTCAGAATTATAGTATGATCTAATTTGCATGGGTATGATGCCACTGTTTCAAGGTTTTATTGTTTCATGTAACCTCATATATTTAACAATAGTATGTTATGGGGCACCTGGGTGGCTCAGTTGGTTAAGCATGTGCCTTCAGCTCAGGTGATAATCCCAGGGTCCTGGGATCCAGCCCCGTGTTGGGCTCCTTGCTCAGGGTGGAGCCTGCTTCTCCCTCTCCCTCTGCTGTTCCCCCCGCTTGTGGTCTCTCACACATGCTCTCTCTCTCTACCAAATAAATAAATAATTTTTTTAAAAAAGAACAATAGCATGTTACTTTTTTATTCATATTGTTTTAGTAGAATATCATCCTTTCCTCTAGGTGTTATAAAGTCACCTCAATACTTACTTGTAATAATACCTCGGTAAGAATGAAATACAAATGTTCTTAATCTCTGTAATAACCCATTTTAACTGTAGTCAGTAATCCTTTGTCTTGGCGGTGCTTAGTTATCCTTAAATACCACCTAAAACCAGACTGCCAGTGGCACCAATAATTCTGAGACACTAGAATAAAATTCTCTTATAATAATATCCATTCTATACCAAAAGCCATTTCTCACAGGACTAATTTGATAGAATATTAAAGTAGTTTTGCAAGTGGCATTTCTAAATAATCTATAGTTAAATGATGCATAAAATGTTATAAAACAAATTGTGCAAAATTTCATATAAAATGAACTTTCTGCAACAGATCATATTATATTGGTCACATTTCAGGTTAAATATAGAATATCTGGGAAATTATACTGAAAATTGTACAATAAATGTATATACATTATTTTGCATAAAAACAGAAATTGGTTCATCTCCTCCTCCGATCCCCCCCTTCATTTTTCTCTTCCTACTATCTTCTTTTTTTTTAATGTATAAGGTATTTTTTGTTTCAGAGGTATAGGTCTATGATTCAACAGTCACATTATTTACCTGAGAAACACTTATTTGAAGGTTTATTGAGCATAGCAAAAAAAAGATAGATTATGCAACATAGAAAACACCAAACTTTACGTAGACTTTTTAAAAAAATTCTGTATTTTGAAATCATTATTCTCAGAAAAGTACAAAGAAATGTACAGTGACATCTGCACACTCTTCATCCAGCTGCCTCCAACCAATATTAACATCTTGCATAACCATAGTATAATAGCATAACCAAAATTTTAACATTGATACAATCCATAGAGCTTATTCAGATTTCACCAGTTATACCTGCATTCATTTGTGTGTTTATGCGCATGTATAGAGCTATATGAAATTTTATCACATATGTAGCTTTTTGTAAACCCCACCACATTCAAGGTACTGAACCATACCATCACCACAAGATTCCCTCATTCTCTCCATTTAGAGCTACATCCACCTCAGCCACTCCCTCCCTAATACCTGGCAACCACTAATCTGTTCTCCATTTCTGTATTACGTTATTTTACAGATATTATATAAATCAAATCATGCAGTATGTATCTTACTGAGTTTTTTTGTTCTCCTTGATATTCATTCAAGTTGGCTGGTGTATCATTTACTTCAATCTTTTGCAGAGAGGTATTCTATTCTATGGTATGGACATACCTGAGTTTGTTTAACCAATCACCCAATTAAGGGTACCGGGTAGTTTTCAGTTTAGGGCTATTATGAATAAAACTGTCATTGCTCAAATGTTCATTGCCTAAATCCATATGTTAAAACTGTTAGTGCCTCTGATTTTATACCTTGTTTGGAAGATGAGGAAGAGTGCTGAGACCAATTATTCAACAGCCAAGATAGAGCTTCCAGAATGCACCAGCCCTAGTTTCCCATTTGAGACATTGCTACTTCCATGAGGCTCTAAAAGAAATGGAGTTCAGGTCATAACCACTGGGAGAACTTGCAAGCTTTATTTCTTTCCCAGTCTGTGGGGGAATTTCTTTCTCACTCCTCAACTTCAGGTATAACTTCTTTTTGTCTTCCTTCATACCTAATATTATCCCTAAAAGAAAACAGGCTCTGGAAAGAAAAAAAAAAAGGTGGGGGGAGAAAAAGGTCAGAAAATTCACATTGTCTATAAGCAACCCAGATCCATGACTAGTAATAGAAAAATTCGCTAAGGTAAGAGAATTTAAACTTTAGTACATGAAAAAAGAAAAACATAGAGATAATAAAATAAAAATTAATTTCCCATAAATTGTTCTGTAGTACATAAAGAAAAAAGTCATTATTTTAAAACACATAATGGTTCTATGCCACCCTTAGTCTCATATCACCCAAAGTTATTTATATATATCTTCTTGTCATACTACCTTACACATAAGAGCTCAATAATATGTAATTTATCATTAGTATTATCCCCCAAATAATAAATATAATAACAAAATTGTCAATCTAAGTTAATGTTTTCCCTCAAAATATTATATTTATTTTGGAAAACTATAATCTCCCAGTATGATGCTACCCTTATATAAAAAAATTGACATTTAAAATTTAATTACAGGGACGCCTGGGTGGCTCAGATGGTTAAGCATCTGCCTTTGGCTCAGGTCATGATCCCAGAGTCCTGGGATCAAGCCTCACGTCAGGCTCCCTGCTCAATAGGGAGCCTGCTTCTCCCTCTCCCTCTGCTTCCCACTCCCCCTGCTTGTGTTCTCTCTCTTTCTGTCAAATGAATAAATAAAATGTTTAAAAAATTGGGTTCTAGAGGGGAGGGGGGAGGGGAATGGGTTAGCCTGGTGATGGGTATTAAAGAGGACACGTACTGAATGGAGTACTGGGTGTTATATGCAAACAATGAATCATAGAACACTACATCGAAAACTAAGATGTAATGTATGGTGATTAACATAACATAATAATTTTTTTTTAATTTTTAAAAAATAAATAAAATTTTATTATATCTAAAATATCTATAAAGGCCATATATTAAGGAAGTAATCCTCAAGCTGCGTTCTCTAAATCTATATTATATGTAATAATTCTATTTTCCATATATTATATTCAGTTGATAAAACAATTTATTTTCTATAACTATTAAGATATTATTTTTTAATTTATAAATATATTTATAGTCTATAGTTATTGGACTATTAAATTTTCATTATATTTCAGTTTGTTAATTATAATTATTCATTTTATAATGAAAAATAATTTTTGCTTCATATTTCAATTATCTTCTTGTAATTTTGTTATGATTTCAACTGCATTATTTTTTTAAAGATATTATTTATTTATTTGGCAGAGAGAGAAAGCGTACAAGCAGGGGGAGCAGCAGAGGGAGAGGGAGAAGCAGACTCCCCACTGAACAGGGAGCCCAACACAGGGCTTGATCCCAGGTCCCTGAGATCTTGACCTGAGCAGAAGGCAGACGCTTAACCTACTGAGCCACCCAGGCACCCCTCAACTGCATTATAACTGGATTTTGCGGTATATATGCTTTTCAAAAGTAAATTTTATTTACAAACCCACAAAAATGGATGAAAGTACAGTCACTGGAGGTGGTGTCATATTAGTACTTTATTTTTTTTAAGTAAGTAACAGGTATCTACACTATTGGTTTATTTGATTACTAGCAATTATTAAGTTGGAAATATTCTGAATCACTGGTATGCTGAAAAGCCAGAATTTATACAGGAAAAAAGTGAGGTGGCCTTCATTTTAGTGTTTATAAGTGTCTATGGTGAAATACTCCCAGCATAATCAATTTCAAGCAAAAAGACATTGCTAAAGGGGGATTTGTGAAGAGATGTGTACGAGTGGCTCCTGACAGCCTGTGAGTCTTCTAGTGCCTTTACACCACTACCTGGGAATCTTCTTGTGGAGTTCCCTTCAGAGTCTCTTGCAAGTAAATCAGTTTCATTGCTTTATTGTTACATCGTCTATGTGGACCATGATATCATCAGTCATACTCTTCCAGTACTAGTCAAAATCCTAGGCTATGAAGAACTTTGCGCAAAATGCAAACATCTAATCTAATTTCATAAGGTAAATATTTGCTATCATTGTGAAAATTTACAAAAATGTCATACAAACACTAAAGTTAAAGAAAACGAAATTTCAAAAATGTTACTAAAAAAACTGAGTTATTTAACTGATTAAATTTTTGTAAGATGTTATATATCAGTGAAAAGAAAAGAATTTTCCTGAAGGGTTCATAAATAGTAAATATAATGTTGACCTCTTGGAAGAATGTAAAACAAAAGTGATAACTTTAAAATTAATGACAATTCCAAGTATATAACATTCTGGAAAAGGCAAAACTATAGATACAGTAAAATGATCAGTGGTTATGAGCAGGGAGTCAGAGGTCAGGGTTGAATAGATGAAGCACGGGGATATATAACAGCAAAACTATTCTGTAATGGTGGATACATAACATTATGCATTTGTCAAAACCCATAGAAGTTTATAGCACAAAGAGCAAAACTAAATATATATGTATTTTTTAAAAAAATAAGCTATCACGATTCTCAAGAGGGAATGCAGACCATGACAAAACAATTTAACTATATTACTGATGTACAAAACAACCTCACTAAGGGAATGTGGGAGGAGGAAATGTCAAACCGAGTAAATATGGAAATGAGTGGTGTATATAAAACTAAAAATAAAAGGAACTTCACATAAGCACTATGCTCTGGTTGACAAAATTTTTTTCCGTGGGAACATGAATTATTTATGATATTGCTGTACACATATAATAGAATGGATGAAGAATAGTGAGAGTCAGGTTTCTCAATATTTCTTCCCTTAGCATTTTTCCTCTGTATTAAAAACAAATCTTTAATTAAACTGATAATTAAAATTAGATGATTATTAATCTGTTTTTAAATTCTAAATTTATATTTAGATTAATTTATATTTAGATCTAAATTTATATTTATATTCTAAATTTATATACATGTGCTAAAAACAAAAAGCAGTTCTACATGATTTTCTGTATTTTGTAGTTCAATCTTGCAATGCAATATGAACATTTCTATCTTTATGTTATAGTTTTTAATTTCTATAATTTTGCTTTTATGAAAAATCTTTTAGTTTTTCCCAATGTAAAAAAAGTTTTACATTTAATCTAATATTAATTTCTACTAATGTGATGTTATAATTCTTTAGAGAAAACTATTTGTTATTTTAAAAACATAAATTGAATTTAATGATAACATTAATACTTCAACCTAAATGGAAAACTATTGGCAGGGAAATAATTCGTGACCAATATCATAAATCTACATCAATCTTTTATTGTTAAGATAACCATTTAAATAAGGAAGAGCCCATGAAGCTGAAATACGAAGGTAGTCAAATGAACTCAGTTGCAGAAAGAGTAAAATGCTGCATTTGAAATTACACTCTTATGTTTTGCAAAGGTTAAACGAGCCATTTCTAAATGGTTCTTAGAAGATACATGAGAAGAGTTCTGATAAATAATAGGGAAGAATACTTTAAACAGTAACTGAAAATTAATTTACCAAGTGCTGTGTGATGAAGGAAAGTGGAGGGTGTCCTAATAATTTTGGCTATTAGCAATAAACTAGTGGGTTAATTTCTCATTCAATTTCAGAGTTGTCTAATTTATATCTTAATTAAATACATAATGGAATTTGATGAGGCATGATCAGGCTTTATATCAAGATATTTTTCTATGCACAATTTGAAAAATTGAGGAAGAAAGGTTCATTTGAAATATGATCTAATAAAAATATTAGACCCCTTGGGAACTTGCCATTCAATCCTGGATACACAAGCAGCCATATTTATTCTTTTCCTTGCTGTTGCTTCTTGATTATTTGAGACATTGTTCCAGTTTACAATACAGCACTTTGAGGATTTCAATGCATATATTTTCCTTGAGGAATATGGAACAGATATTTCAGAGCCAGGCCAACTCACAGTTGATTCCTGACCTACATTACCTACTGCCTGCATAAGCTTGGTCAAGGTGACCACTTCAGTGCTAGTGGCCACACTGACCTTAGAAGGCAAACTGTCTCAGTTTAAGCTTTATCCTCTATAACAGTCTCCACTTACTGACCCAGTTCAGTTATAGTATTCATCCCTGTCTGAGGTCTCTCAGACTTTATGAGATCTTTTGGAGTTTAAGCTATAGTGCATATATTGATAGAGAACACTGGATTTGAAGCAAGTAATTTTTTTTTCAGGTTGACCATAGTAACCTGAGCTATTTGAATAGTACAAATAAAGATCAAGTAGCAAATAGACATTACTGTCAAAGCTCCAGAAGAAATTTATATCTTGCCAATGCTTTTGAGATTTGAAATGCAGAAATGAGGCATAGACCTCTCTTCATCTGGAGCAGTTATGATGATATGCAATGTGCAGGAGGACTGTGGGGCAACTTTGACTATACACTTCCAGAGATTTTTTGCAGATCCCTAACCCTTGTATGGAACAGTGGTTTTCTGTCATTTGGGTAGCTACATTCAGCCACAGGATGTAACCCAAATCCCCTGACTTTTACTGTTCTAGTTCTTCAGGTTATTTTGTAGGCTTCTAATTAACTCTGTCAAATCCATATGTTTCTAAAATACCTAGTACTTTTTTTTTTTATTTTCCTTCACTGAAATATAAGTCTAAAATGAATCAAAGTGTATGAATACTTACTGTGGAGCAGATTTCCAAAAAGTAATTTTGACATATTGTTTAAATATGTTATTACAATAAAGTTAGAAGACAAAGACTTTGGAATCAAGCAAATTGGAGTTACAATTCTTGTTGCACCAATTATCGTTAGGCCTTGTACAAGTTATATAATTTTTTAAATCATCTGTTTGCTTTTAATATTCCTAGCCACATCTTTTAAAGAACAAAGAGTTTGGATTCTAATAAGGTCAATTTTTTTTTCATTGATAATGCTTTAGTGACATATCTAAAAACTCATCAACGGACCCGAGGTCACCTAAGTCTCCTATGTTTTCTTCTAAATATTCTATAGTTTTACATTTTACATGAAGGCCTGTGATCCATCTTGAGTTAGTTTTTTTAAAGGTGTAAGATCTGTGTCTAGGTTCTTTTTCTTTTAAACATATGGATGTACAGTTGTCCCAGCAACATTTGTTGGAAAGACTATCCTTTCACCATTGAATTGCCATTGGGCCTTTGTCAAAAATAAATTGATCAAATTCATGTGGTTCTGTTTCTTGGAACTCTATTTTATTCCATTGATCTTTGTGTCTATTCTCCTGCCAATACTATACCATCTTGATTATGGTAGATTTATAGTAAGTCTTGAAATTGAGTGGTCCTACAAATTTGCTTTCCTTATTTGGTATTGTGTTGGCTATTCTATATCTTTTATGTTTCCATATACACTTTATAATAATTGTGTCAGTATGTACAAAACAGCTTGCTGAGATTTTAAGCAGGTTTGTGTTGTGTCCATAACTCAATTTGGCAAGAATTTACATCTTGATAATATTAAATTTATCAATCCATGAATATAGAATAACTCATTTTTTTCATTTTAATACTTTAATGACTTTCTTGTACTTCGGTTCATAAAGGCTTGATTAATTTATTTCAGACAATAGTTTTTCTAGTATTTCTTTAAGAGCACATGGGTTTTCCTTCCCCTCATCCATTGTCTTTATTCTCTAGTTACAGTTCTCATTTGTCAGGTATTGTTACAACTGCTATTGTCTCCCAAATATTTTTTTCTCTTGTTTCATGTATTCCGTTCATTCAATTTTCCGCTCACCAAATCATTATTTAGCTATGTCTATTCAGGCTTTAAGAAATCTATTGACTTTGGGATTTCAGTTATCATATTTTATCTTTCTAGATATCTGTTTTTACTTTGCACTCATAATCAGCCAGCTCATATTTGATAGAAATAAAGCAATTTTTATCCTTCTTATACTATTAGCTGCGCTTATTTTAAATCTGTTCTGTGACCTATTACCTTTGTTTAAATATTAGAATTTTATTTGTTTATTTATTTTTAATTTTCTCTCCCTGTGTTGCTATTCATTTTATCAATGGTGATTCTAGCTTATGTGTACACATAAGTAATTGAGTTCCTTGTTTCCTTATTATGGATAATTCATCCACTGATCATAGCACCCTTCTAATAATTATGCAGAAAAGATGGTAAGTTTTGTGGGTTGGGCTTACCAGTGCTTTATCTTTTTAGGGATGCCACCCTGCTTCTCTGATACCAGGGCTTCTGACCTTCATAGACAGTAAGCAATGTCACTACTGAAACAAGTTAGTATAAATAATGAGTAGAGGTTGCACATCTATGTGATCATAATGACTTTTCTGACTGCAGAGTTTTGCCCTTTAGGGTATCTTTGCAGATTTACCACAACACCTCAAATGAATGACACCAATGGATTCTATACTAGTTTATTCTGGTCTTGCAACTTTCACAAACTGCTCATATTGTTTTCTCCAAAGGACTCTTTGGAAGTCTTCTCCATTGGTTTTGGAACTTATTTTCTCCCAATCTTTAATATAATCTCTTCTATCTTTCAGGGATTCTTCAAAATTACTATCAATGCCAATATAGTTATTTGAATTCCCAAATTTATTCCTAAAATATGTTTTTGTCCATGTAATGTGATTTAGGATTAGAATATGTTGTACTTGCTCAGTTTGCCACCTTAACTTAGGGGTATTACATATTGCCTATACGAAGAAAAATGATATGGCTTAATTACAAATAATATATTAAATAGCAGGTGAGCCTAGTTCTTAAGGAGAACAGCTGAAAGAATATTAGAATAAGAAGGGCATAAATGTATAATTGTTTAGATCAGTTCCTGAACATTAGAAACATACATCTGATAGGCAATTTAAGAGTGTTTGTTAAAAAAAAATGATAATGCTTGAGATGAGTTAAATATGGCTTCAAGATTTCAATCAACTTGAAGAAGATGATGAGTACATCATAGGGAATATACTGAATAATACTGTAATAATGTTGTATGCTGACAGATGGTGCTACACTTATTGTAGTGAGAATTGAATAATGTATAGAATTGCTGAATCACTATATTGTACACCTGAAAATAATATAGCATTGTATGCCAACTATACTTCAATTTAAAAAAAATTATTTAATAATTAGAAATAAAGTAAATGATTACTTTAAAAAGGGTTTAGGTGTGATTAATTAGAAATTGACAAAAAGAAAATAATTTTCCATACAGAAAAGCAAATTGATAATTTGAAGTTAGACACATATTACTTAGGATCAAGGAAAACCTTTAAAAATAACCCTACAGCAAAAACTGAGAAAGGGCAATCACAGAAAACATTATCTAAGGCACCTATTGTTCATTTACACATCTAAGTTAGCAAGCAACATCAAACACCGGCCATGTTTCAAGCATTTGGCTCTGAACTAGTGAAGAACAAAAATGTAAGGCCCAGCCTGTCTTTTAAAAATGTTACCATGGAGTGTTTGATACAGGCCAAGAATTCAGTAAAGGCCAGTGTGAAATTTTTCATAATAAAGTTAGGCAAAAGGAGTTACAGGATTATAAAGGTAGATCAAATAGGAGGGGCATCTAACCAACCGTGGTGCTTAGGTGAAGAATAAAAATAATGCTTAACATAAATCTGGGGAGAAAAGGAGGACTTTTACAGATACTATTAATATGTTTCTCAGGAGGAAAGAATTAGATTCTATGAAAAGAAAATAATTCTTGAACATTTCCCAGTTTATAAATGAGACTCAAAATACCACCAAAATTATCTATCTTTATTTAAAATTCAGAATACAAAGTTCAAAAAAATTACCAAACACCTAGATTTTTATAACCTAAAGACCTAAATGAGTATGGTGACTACAACTGAAGTATATCAGAAATCACTGGTCTTATCATTACATATCTTTCTCTTTTTTTAAGATTTTATTATTTTTTTAAGATTTTATTTATTTATTTGCCAGAGAGAGAGAGAGAGAGGGTGCATACAAGCAGGGGGAGTGGCAGGCAGAGGGAGAAGCAGGCTCCCCACTGAGCAGGGAGCCCAATGCGGGACTCAATCCCAGGACCCCTGGATCATGACCTGAGCCGAAGGCAGACGCTTATCCAACTGAGCCACCCAGGCATCCTTATTTATTCATCAGTGAGAGAGAGAGTGAATAAAGTCATTCTTTAAAGCAAAATTTTGTGCCATGTTGAGTCTTTTCTCTCTACATTAAAGACAAATGAGTAGTTTGATCTTTTTGCTTAGTTTTGTTTAGTTTTTCTTTTTGCCAGAATTTCATATGCCTTTCTAGTCCCATGCTTTCAAGCTGAGTAGTGACATTTTACACATCAAACTAAACATTCTTCTGATTTTATTGGAAACCTAGATATGCAATATTAAGAATTAGTATAAGATAAAATTAAATATACCATGAAGAAAGCAATGAGCACTCTTATGTAAAGCAAAGCCAACAGTTTCCATTTTCATTTCTTACTATTCTTCAGAAGTATCAGAAATTTCTGCCATGTGAAATGTCATCTTCCATCTATAAAACTATGTGGAGCCTCTTTCCTTTCAAAAGTCTTTCTACTTTTCCAATCATAGAAAGAACATAGTAGGGACATGTGTTCACTCTAAAACATAATTAGAAGTAAATAATTGCATAATTATAATGTGAGATCAGGGGAGATATATTTATAGGTATTTAAAACAGAAAATAGGGGGGCACCTGGGAGACTCAGTCAGTTAAGCATCTGCCTTCAGCTCAGGTCATGATCTCAAGGTGCTGGGATGGAGCCCCGCATAGGGCTCCTCCCTCAGCAGGGAGTATGCTTGGCCCTCTGCCCCCCCAAATAAATAAATAAAATCGTTAAAAAAAAAACAGAATTGGTGTGTCTGGATGTTATTCTTGTTGTTTTTGTTAGCTCAAACCCCAATACTCTAAAGGATTTTATCCCCCAACGTAAAAGTTTATTTTGTGATACAATTATCTGTGATGTAATGTATGAAAGTTATGGAAAGAGAATGATAAAACTGACTCTAAGAAGAGTGATAGAGTAAGTATTCACAGACTTTGAAGACAACACATATCTACATCTGAATATGAGGTCAGGTATTTTGCTAGTAGGACCAACTGCAGTAACAATATCCTATAATCATTGCTTATTCCTGACAATTCATATCTGCTGACAAAAGTGTATGTTTACCATTTTCTTCATAATTTTGCTCCTGATCCACGGCCCCCAAATTCTTTTATTTGGTAACTTAAAAAATGTAGCCATCCTTTTGATCAGAAATTTTGCAGAGCTATGTTGATACATATTATATAAAAAAGAAATACTGTTATACTGAATTTTTAGGCGTTTGATAAGTAGTATTCTCTCTTTTTCCTTAAACAACAAAGAACACAGCTTTAAAAAACTCATATGAAGAGCATACTGAAATTTATACAAGACCAAAAAATTGCTAGAACTGATATAGGAATTTAGCAAAGTTGCAGGATATAAAATCAACGCACAGAAGTCAGTTGCATTTCTATACACTAAAATTGAAACAGCAGAAAGAGAAATCAAGTAATCGATCCCATTTACAATTGCACCAAAATCCTTAAGATACCTAGGAATAAACCTAATCAAAGAAGTAAAAGATCTGTACTTTGAACACTATAAACACTTATGAAAGAATTTGAGGAAAACACAAAGAAATGGAAAAACATCCCATGCTCATGGATTAGAAGAGCAAATATTGTTAAAAAGTCTATACTAGGGGCGCCTGGGTGGCTCAGTCATTAAGCATCTGCCTTCGGCTCAGGTCCTGATCCCAAGGTCCTGGGATCGAGCCCCACATCAGGCTCCCTGCTCAGCAGAAGCCTGCTTCTCCCTCTCCCACTCCCCCTGCTTCTGTTCCCTCTCTCGCTGTGTCTCTTTCCGTCAAATAAATAAATAAAATCTTTAAAAAAAACAAAAGTCTTTACTACTCAAAGCAATCTACACGTTCAATGCAATCCTTATCAAAATACCATCAGCATTTTTCACAAAGCTGGACCAAACAATTCTAAAATTTGTATGGAACTATAAACGACCATGATTAGCCAAAGTAATGTTGAAAAAGAAAACCAAAGCTGGAGGCATCACAATTCCAGACTTCAAGGTGTATTACAAAGCTGTAATCATCAAGACAGTATGGTACTGGCACAAAAACAGATACATAGATACATGAAACAAAATAGAGAACCCAGAAATGGACCCTCAACTCTATGGTCAACTAATCTTCAACAAAGCAGGAAAGAATGTCCAATGGAAAAAAGACAGTCTCTTCAACAAATTATGTTGGGAAAATTGAGCAACCACATACAGAAGAATGAAACTGGACCACTTTCTTACACCAAACACAAAAATAAACTCAAAATGGATGAAGGACCTAAATGTGAGATAATAATCCATCAAAATCCTAGAGGAGCACACAGGCAGCAACCTCTTTGACCTTGGCTGCAGCAACTTCTTGCTGGACACATCTCTAGAGACAAGGGAAACAAAAGCAAAAATGAACTATTGGGACTTCATCAGGATAAAAAGCTTTTGCACAGCAAAGGAAAAGATCAACAAAACTAAAAGGCAACCTATGGAATGGAAGAAGATATTCACAAATGGCATATCTGATAAAGGGCTAGTATCCAAAATCAATAAAGAACTTATCAAACTCAACACCTAAAAAACAAAAAAATCCAACCAAGAAATGGGCAGAAGACATGAACAGACATTTCTCCAAAGAAGGCATACAAATAGCTAAAAGACACATGAAAAAATGCTCAACAGCGCTCAGCATCAGGGAAATACAAATCAAAACCACAACGAGATACCACCTCACCTCGTTCAGAATGGTTAAAATTAACAAGTCAGGAAACAACAGATGTTGGCGAAGATGCAGAGAAAGGGGAACCCTCTTACACTGTTGGTGGGAATACAAACCTACAGCCAATCTGGGAAACAGTATGGAGGTTCCTGAAAAAGTTAAAAATAGAACTGCCCTACCACCCAGCGATTGCACTACTAGATATTTATCCAAAGGGTACCAACATAGTGATTCAAAGAGGCATATGCACCCCAACATTTATAGCATCAAGTCCACAATAGCCAAAATGTGGAAAGAGCCTAGATGTCCATCGACAGATGAATGGATAAAGAAGAAGTAATATATATATAATGGAATATTATTCAGTCATCAAAAAGAATGAAGTCTTGTCATTTGCAGTAACATGGATGGAACTAGAGGGCATTAAGCTAAACGAAATAAGTGAGTCAGAGAAAGACAAATACCATATGATTTCACTTATATGTGGAATTTAAGAAACAAAACAGATGAACATAGGAGAAGGGAAAGAGAGGGAGGCAAATCATAAGAGACTCGTCACTATAGGAAACAAACTGAGGGCTGCTGGAGGGGTGGTTGGTGTGGGGGATGGAGTAATCGGGTGATGGGCATTAAGGAGGACACCTGATGTAATGAACACTGGGTGTTATATGCAACTAATGAATCACTAAATTCTGCCCCTGAAATTAATAATACATTATTCGTTAACTAAATTGAATTTAAATAAAAAATTTAAAAAAACAACACTGATTCATATACCCTGACTCATATATCTTAGAAGAGCTTTGCATATGATTTTGTGGTTGAGGGATAATTTATATTTTATAATTTAAGGATATTTATCAATTACTTCATTATATCATTATGAACTGTTTACTTTCCTACCTTTTCTAAAATATTTTGAGGTAGATCACTTTAATAGTTATTAATCTACCATTTTCTGGTACAGCCATTTTTTACACTTACATTGTTTCTTTCCAAGAGAATATTTCAATCTCACAAAAATAATCAAATGTTTTTGTTGATATGGACAAATACAACTCCATGAGAAATTAATTGTAATACCTGAGGATATAACATAAATTTACTAATATATATGGATTTTAGCATCTCAATAAAATAGCATTTGTTACACCATTAATCTAATATAATCAAATACATATATATGTATTTGTATAAAAAACACAGACATAGGGCGCCTGGGTGGCTCAGTCATTAAGCGTCTGTCTTTGGTTCAGGTCATGGTCCTAGGGTCCTGGGATTGAGCCCTGCATTGGGCTCCCTGTTCCGCAGGAAGCCTGCTTCTCCATCTCCCACTCCCCCTGCTTGTGTTCCCTCTCTTATTGTGTCTCTCTGTCAAATAAATAAATAAAATCTTCAACAAACAAACAAACAAACAAAAAACACAGACATACCTTTTGTTATATTTCTTGAGAACAGGAGCTAGGTACTGATTTTACAAATTTGAATAAAATTGATTCAAAAGCTAATGGTAGAAAGAGATATTTCATCAACTTAAAATTAAACTATTGTAAGAAGTATACTATAATAAAGTATAAATAAATAAATAAAGTATAATGGTAATATTTGAAAGATGAGTAGAAATAATACAAATGTTTGGTTTGTGTATACATGTGTCCATGGGAAGGATGTATGTTTAGTTTCTTAGTCCATCTCACTTTTTCTTCAATATAGGTAGGCTAAGACCTTTCCAAACATTTAAATTCTATTTACTTTTTGATTACTCATTTTGTCTTTAAGTCATTTCTCTCTTACCACATTTTACTATAAGCATTCAAGAGAGGCCAAGCTGCTTTTTCAACACTTTGCTAAGTAATTTCTTTAACCAAATATCCAATTTTATTGTTCACAATTTCAGCCTTCCACAAAACACTAGGATACAAACAATTCAGCGAAGCTCTTTGCCACTTTACAGAAAAAGTCACCTTTCCTTCAGTTTCCAATAACATGTTCCTCGTTTCCATCTGAGACCTCATCAGAATGACCTTTACCATCTATATTTCTACCAACTTTCTATTTATGACCACTTATGTATTGTCCAAGAAGATTGAGGCTTTCTCTAAAGTTCTCTTCTCCTTTTGAACCTCCATGAAAATCACCCTCAATGGTACATTCATTGGCAATGTGTTTCCTAGCATGAACCATGAAACTTTTCCCGACCCTGCCCATTACCCAGTTCCAAAGTTACTTCTACATTTTTAGCAGCACCCACTCTTGGTACCAAATTTATGCTTTAGTTTGAACTACTATAAGAAAATACCACAGGCTGGGTAACTTATCAACAACAGAAATGTATTTCTCATAGACTGGAGGCTGGAAGTCAAGATCATGGGACTGGCATGGTTGAGTGAGAGCCCTCTTCTGAGTTGCAGACTTCTCATTGTATCCTCACATGGAGGAAGAGGCTAAGAATCTTTCTGGAGCTCCTTTTACAAGAAACCGGTTCCATTAAGGAGGGCTCTGTACCCATTACTTAATCACTTCCCAAAAGTCCCACCTCCTAATATCATTATCTTTGGGCGTTATGACTTTTGGAGGGACACATTCAGACCATAACAATAAGGGTACTAAATAAAGGGATCCCAAGCTAATTTATTAGCATATTATTTTAATAATTGGTTATTTTAACTGAAGACATTTCATGTTTAGTCTTAATAAATTTGAAATGGAATAATTTGGACCATTATTTCCAAAAATATTTAACATAAAATAGTAGACAGGACTAAAGTCAGATACCTTGATTGCAAGTCATTTTACCTGATTGATTAGCAATAAGTGAATCCCTTAAACTATGTGTCTATGTTTCTTCAACAATGATTTGGTAATACCATTTCACTCAATGTGGTATTATCAATATAAACAGAGGATTCGGGGAGAAAGCATTTTGAAAAACCAGACCAAAAACACATACAAATTTCCAAAAATACTTTGTTGGAGGACAACCCTGGATTAGAAATAACCTAATGATGATGTCTCAACTAGACTATTATATGTGAAAAACTAATTTCCTTTCTTAGCTCACATGATAGGTAATCCTAGGCTGTATTATCAAGAGAGAGTAATTGGATAGTATCTTAGTCCGCTCAGGCTGCCATAACAAAATACCATAAACTAGGTGATATAAACATCAGAAATTCATTTCTCACAGTTCTGGAGGCTGGGAAGACCAAGATCAAGGTGCTGAAAAGTTTAGTTTCTGGTGAGAACTCTCTTCCTGTTTTGTAGGCTGCTGTTTTCTGATAGTATCCTCACATAAGGATGAGAAACTCTGATATCTCTTCTTATAAGGGGACTGATCTCATCATGAACGTCCCACTCTCATGAACTCATTTAAACTTACCTTCCAGGGGCAACTGGGTGGCTCAGTCATTAAGCGTCTGCCTTCAGCTCAGGTCATGATCCCAGAGTCCTGGGATAGAGCCCCACATCGGGCTCCCTTCTCCATGGGAGGCCTGCTTCTCCCTCTCCCACTCCCCCTGCTTGTGTTCCCTCTCTCGCTGTGTCTCTCTCCGTCAAATAAATAAAATCTTAAATAAATAAATAAATAAATAAATACAATTAAATTAAATAAACTTACCTCCCAAAAGTCCCAACTCCAAATACCATCACAATGTGGGGTTAGGGCTTCAACATGTTCACTTGGGGGAGGACACAATTCAGTCCTTAGCAAGTAGGTTGATCTTATTATCAATTGTGTGTGTGTGTGTGTGTGTGTGTGTGTGTGTGTATGGTTGTGTTGAGGGAGGTACCTTTTTGTTTGTATGTGTGTTTGTCTCTTGCACTTAGACTGTTTCCTAAGAAAATTCACTGAACCCAAAATCTAGTCTTCCCTGCAAGTATAATATAAAATTACTTACCTTCTTAAATTGTATCTAAAAGTTTCCTCCTCCCACTGTATCTCAGTAAAATGTAAGTTTTCTTCGTTATTTTATTTAATTGTACTCTAATATTATTTTTCTAGACAGAAGTTGACAACTCTCTAAAATACGCAATTATCACTTTAATTTTAACAAAATTTCTATGCTATTCCGGAATGATGAACAGAATTATAATTATGTAAAATAGGGATTTTTTAAAGTTAAGCACATTGATTCTATTAACTTATGTCAAAACATTTCTAACTAGTTTTAAGAGGGACTATTTCTTTTTTTTTCTTTTTAATCTCAAAGTCACAAAAATTCTATTATAATTTCAGTAGTTGTTATTAATTAAATTCCAATCAAATGTTGTTTATCTTATTCACTTGGCACTATACTCATACCCATAGAATTGCAAAGCCAGCCTTCTGCTCATAGTATACTCACACACATACACATGTATGTATATATAATAAAACAAAGTGATATAATGCAAGCAGTATAGATAGAATTGAGAATGATTGATTATTGCTTATTTGATTAACATGAAAAGATGAAATAGAGATAATTTCTAATGTAATGAAATATGAGTAATGAATCTTAATTATTTTTATAATGTATATTCCCTTCTCAATTATAGAGAGAGAGCAATTTAGATAAAAATAGAGTAGAATTTGCTTCGGATTGTTTCTTATTGAATAGTGATTCTTTTTTTAAATTTTATTTTTAAGTGATCTCTACACCCAACATAGGGCTTGAACTCACAACCCTGAGGTCAAGAGTCTCATGTTCTTACAACTGAGCCAGCCAGATACCCCTTGAATGGTGATTCTTAAACTAAAGTCAAAAGATCCTTGGTTCATTGAGAATATATTTTAAGATATTAAGCTTATTTTAATATTTGTTAAAATTTAATGAAAATTTTAAACAAGATATATAACATATTCGTATAATATGAATGGTTACCTTATAGCTGTTTTCTCACAATTTCAGCATTTGATTTATACAATCACCTTGATGTCATACAGTGCTATTTTAACTACCATTAGCAATTGAGAAAAAATAATAATAATCAAAGAAGGAACTGAACAGTGAAGGATTTACATCATGCTTGGGCTGACACAGACCTGCTTTGGAATGCACTCAGGCTCTGTCTCTCCACATTACAGTTTCCTTGAAAACAAAAGAGTTTAAGATCTTCCACTATGGGAGTGAAGGGGATGGAATTGGGCACTGTACCTCTGTTGAGGAAGCTGAGAGTTAACTTATAGACATTTGCCCTGTATGATAGTACAATATAAAAGATTGTCAGGACATTGAGAACGGGGAATTTCTTTTTTTTTTTTTTTTAAAGATTTTATTTATTTATTTGAGAGAGAGAAAGCATGAGAGGCGGGAGGGTCAGAGGGAGAAGCAGACTCCCTGCCGAGCAGGGAGCCCGATGCGGGACTCGATCCCGGGACTCCAGGCTCATGACCTGAGCTGAAGGCAGTCGCTTAACCAACTGAGCCACCCAGGCGCCCGAGAATGGGGAATTTCTGTGTCAAGGTGATCAATACACATTTGTGGCCATCTTAGTGTCTTGTGTAAATAAAGAACTTTTTAAAATTTTTTGGTTTTGTTCTGTTTTGTTTTGTTTTGTTTTAATGACTGATATCTGGGCTCCCAACATATTAAGGTAATGATATCATACTTACTATATCTTGTGCCTTCTATCTTTCTACAACACTAAGTAAATGTGCTATGATATCATTGGTATCAATTGGTGACCAGCTCAAACTTGCAACCATAGCTATGTTGCCACTTAGAAGTTTTAGGTTTTGAAGAATATAGTAATAGGGGAGAGAATGTGAAGTTCTGAGAAGGTGATGCCTAAGAGGCTGTTTTGTTGTTGTTGTTGTTGTTTTAACTCATGGTTTTACCCACAGCTTTACTGACAAAATGCTTTGTAACAAATAACCAGTGTTATATCTTACCAATGGAATATGAATGACATGGATTTCTCCACTAGAGAATGGCTGAAATGATCTAAAGCAAAATGAGGAGGCAATCAGCTGGTAAAATTATTTGATTACATCTTAAAACTTCCTTTTGTGAAACTGAAACCTCCTAGAGGAGAGGGAAATAACAGCTAATTAAACAACTGGCTCTTTTCAGGTGTTTTAAATGAAAATAGATCCAAATTCTAAACCAAAAGCCATGTTGTAGATGTGGGAAAACACTGTGCTTCATCCTGATGTTCTTCTATTTAATTGCTGGTTCATAAATGAATCACTCAGGGACAAATGTGATGGGCAGATAATTCTGGAAAGCAGAGACTGTAGTGTAAAAGAGGTCAGTCATTTTGCTGAAAAATCTTTTGGTAAAGATGCCTAGGGAATTCCTACTTTCCTGTATTTCTAGGTCAGTTGACTTAAGGCAATTAATTTATTTCTGGACACTGAAGAATGAAAAGAAATGTCTTCTATGAATATTAGTCCACAGCATTCTGTGGTGGTTGGTGTTTTTCAACTACCAATAGAGTAATAGCCATGCCTATTTAGTGAGGATTGGAGAGAGAAAATTCTATGTAAAGAAAGGAAACTTGAATTACTCTCACAGTCTGTGAAATGGAATACCTCCACAGAACCATAGAAATATCAATGGCAACAGCATCCCAGAAACCAGTTTCTTCATAAAATATGCCTCAGACCCAAACTATGGCAGATATTCAGAATAAGACATGCCTTCCATCATGTGCTCCACATATAATTCTCCTATTGAGAAGGCAGGAGAGTTGATGAAATGCCATGACAGATTTACTCTAGCATAGGTTTTACTGAAATAAAACTCCAGAGTCTCCAGAAGAAAGCAAAAAGCCAGAGGAATGAAAAGAGAGAAAGATAAGTAAAGAAACAGGGAATCAGGTACAATTATTTAAGTGGCTATTAAAAGATGAAGTTAATTTATAGGATCCCTATGAAAAGTTAAGTAGTGCACTGGCTGGGACAAAGGAAGCCTGCTTCAGTGACAGCAGCAACCTCTCCTCAGGAACCCTGTCAAATTCACTTCCTTTGTCCCAGGTTGGGTAACTATAAATCCAATCAAGTCCATAGGGAAGAGACACAAAACAGCCTGACACAGGCTACTAAGATTGTTTCAGCCGCTGGGGCGCCTGGGTGGCTCAGTTGGTTGGGCGACTGCCTTCGGCTCGGGTCATGATCCTGGAGTCCCTCATCGGGCTCCCTGCTCAGCAGGGAGTCTGCTTCTCCCTCTGACCCTCCCCCCTCTCATGTGCTCTCTCTCATTCTCTCTCTTTCAAATAAATAAATAAAATCTTTAAAAAAAAAAAAAGATTGTTTTAGCCGCTAAGGCAGTTGAAAACAAAGTCATTACATGTGTTTGTCCAACCACCAGTAGTAGGGTGTCTGAGGCTACATGCTATGGTGAAAGTTGAAGGTCCTAAGAAAAATGAACAAAATTTATGAGATTATGGAATGTCATTTCACAGTGTAGTGTAATATCCCTAGGCAGCATGAAGGGCTGAAAGTAAAGCTTGGGAGTTAGGCAAGGCCTTGGGAAATTTGCAGATAGGAAAATAACAATGTAAGAGATACTCAGTTTTGGTATCACCTTTACTTGAATGTTTAAGTGGAATAGATGGGATGCACGTGTGGGTGGTCTTACCAGTACCAGCTTATACGTAAATGGTGGGCAAGTACAACCTTCTCCAGATTTTAACTGGACAAGCTAAATGGGAGGCCTTAGAATTGCCCAAATAATATCAAATATTAAGCAATATTAGGTTCAGAGAAGACAACAGAAAAAAATCAGCCTTGATTAGAAAAGCAGAAGCTGGGGTGATAGTCTTCATGCTTCTTTCTGTAGTAGTCCAGGCTGGCTAAGGAGAGATTTAGAATGCTCTTATAGGCTGATTGTTGCCTATCACTGGCTTGAAAATATGTCCCCTCTCCCCCAAGTCAAGGAGAAAAATATCACTGTGCTTTTCAGATAAAATGCATGCATATAATATTTCTATTGTTGTAACAATTTAAACATTTTGAATACTTGATTACAGAAAAACATTTGTTGCTGATACTTCTTAATTTTTAATTAAATGATCCTATTTATACATTTTTGTGTTTTTTTGGTGTGGAATTCCAGAACTTGTGTGATCAGTTTGATTACTCAGTTACTCTTTCTGTCAGTGATGGTAATGTTCATGCCTTGAAGGTGGTTCTACATTGACCAAGCTGTGAACCACAGTGCAGGAACAGAAGACAATCTATCTGGGTTATTATGTATCTTCACCATTATGAAAAAAATCTAATAGGCGATTCTGTTACAAAGCTCATTAAGCAACTGAAGAAATTAATCTAAATCGTGATTTTCAGCTGACTTGTGTCTGTGCAAATTGCTGTGGGTCATTATCGGAAGGCTGTAACTTTTGTTCTCTAAGTCAGATTTTCAAAATGACTCATTCTAGATACTGCTTTGGTCAAAAAATTTATTCTTTCAAAAACTCATATGTCAGTGTTGCTAGTAGTTGTAGGAAAATTTATTGAGTCATGGAAACTTTAAGAAATTGGGTGAAGCTTCTGCACATTGTTTCAATCATTTCATTAAAAAAACATAGGAAGGTTAAGAAAATTACTGTGTGTAATATCATTATGCTTTATATAAAGGACTTAAGGTAGTTTTCCTCATTTACCTCTTTAGCTAACTTGCTACAGGAAAATGATTCAATAAGCAAGACAGCCCACCAAAAACCATGGCTCCAGCAGATAGTACTAAAAAGGATAAAAGAGGGGCGCCCAAGTGGCACCTGACTCTTGGTTTCAGTTCAGGGTTATGAGATGGAGCCCCCTGTCAGGTTCCATGCTTAGGAGGGAGTCTGCCTGAGATTTTCTCTCTCCCTCTCCCTCTGCTCCTCACTGCCCACCCCCCTGCTCAAGTGCTCTCTCTCTAAAATAAATAAATAAATCTTAAAAAAATAAATAAAAAGGACAAAAGCAATTATGTAAATCTATATTTTACAAAAGCAATTATGTAATTATGTAAATCTATTTATTTATATTTATTTAAGCTATATATCCTAAAATAAGAACCTGTCCACATACACCCAAACATCTTACATTGCCATTTTGTGATCGCTTTTCTTTTTAAATATGACCCCACCTTTCATTTTAGATTGATTTGATCTGTATAATGTTCCTAGTGAATACAGAAAAGGGATATGATTGAGCGAAACACACTGATACTTATTCAGGATGTGAAAACCACATCCCATGAGAGTTGATGGCTCAGGTTATATTGATTAAAATATCTTGTACATATTTCCCTAGTATCTCAAAAATGTAATCACGGGTCCAGTATGAGTAAACTAATAAATTCTTTCATGATTTCTCCTCTTCTGCATTGCATATTTTAATAACATTTAGTTGAAATGGAGGATCAGATTGTTGGTTTAAGGCTGCCAGTTTCACACAGACATTTTAGTCATCATTTTCTAGAGGGATATACCAACATGATTGATCTTTGAAATTAAAAGTAAAATTGGTTAGTATAGCACATTCACAGTTCAGGTATAAGCAGACAGTGAGGTTTGGATATTCCTGGCAAACTAAACGGACAGGTCACCAAATATGATTTATATCAAGGCTAAGAAATTTACTGAAATCCAGGTATATTGTGAATCTGAAAAAATTTTGATTGACAGAGGGAAAGAAGATGTTGAGTTCATTATGATGTTTGTCCAGACTGTAGATTGTTCCACTCCACTGGACTCATGGGTGAGGCCCTTGTGAAATGTATTCGTGGAAGGAAAAAATAGAAATAAGTAGACCAACAATGAAGAGACACAGATTTAATGCAATTTTACTCTGAGTTTGACCTATGACTAAATAGATATAAACTGTGAAATCAAAAGGAACAAAATATTTCAAATCAGAATTCATACATAAGGCATTTTAAACCTTTATAACGGCTTAAACTTTTCTAGTGTTCTTAATTATGGGTAATGTTTGCTGCTAATGTTTCTTAAGGTTTAAAAATATAATCCCCTTTATATATATTTGATATAGAACTTCCTGAAATTCTGCAGACTGGGAGCATAGAAGAAAAAAAAAAAAGAACAGAAAGTATAGAGAAATATTTCAGAAAAAATGTATAGGGAGGCACATATCATTCTTTTTTTAATAACCAAAAGGAAAATAAGAATGATCTTAATTTAATAAATAATAAATAGATAAACAAATGGAAAAAAATAGCTTTGGCATCTTGGACCCTCAGAAGCTTGTGGTTCAGCAGATGAGATGCTTATTGGATTAGGTTGTCCTTAACTCATGCCTTTTGGAGTAGCAATCAATGACTGACAGGAGAAGCCATGCTCATGAGTACATGTAAGATGACCCAGAAATATTTAGAAGGATTATTTTGAGAGACTGCAGTTCTTATATCTGAGGATATAGGAATGAGGCCGTGACATCTTGCTTAATCCTATTTTGAAAGCTTATCTCTAAACACGGGTCGAGAGGCTTGAGAAAACTAGATTGTACTTAATCATTGTGGGGGGAAAAAAAATTTCCTCTCCTGGCTCTACAGAAAATCTCACATTAAAAAGTCCTGATTTTTTTTTTTCTCAAAAAAGAAAATTTCTTCATGGTTACTTGTATCTACAAGCTGCTGGGGCAGATAATGGCTGGCCCATTCAATCCCTCATTAGTCTTCACCATCCTAATTTAACTATCCCTAAACAGATTGGTTGGGCATATTGCAAGGCATTTAGAAACCTGCTTTAGAAACAGTTTTAGAAAAGTTTTACACATACTTAGGCCTCATTAATAACAACATTTCTCCTTACAGGTTGTCAACCAGAATTAAAGAAAAACCAGAAATTAATGGAAGGGCTAACTGTAATGCAAAATAGCTGAACCTGAATCTTTTACAAAGGTAAGAATAGATTATGATTAATTTACCTGCTTTATTCTTTTTTTACCTCACGGCAGTACTTACTGTTTGTCAGAGTCTCGCTGTTCTTCTGATTTTAGAGGTGTGGGGTCTTGGTTTGTTTTTTTGGAAACCCTGGAGTACTCAGCATGCCACTGAGGCCTCAAGCTCTTATCATCACAAGCAAAACTGTCAGTTCTGAAACACTGCTGAGAAGGAGACTCTCAGGCAAAGAGAAATGCAAAACAAAAACAAGCACTTCACAGGGTTGTGGGGCAGGTACTGCTGAAAAACTTATTAATGAAGGATTACATGTATAAAAATAATGCTCTGAGTCCCTAAAGTTTACTTATCACTCAAAAATGTAGGCTTAGAAGTAATCATGTTGGTACAGTTTGAGAAATTATTGAAGAGTGTTTTGTGTTACCTCAGCTAACATTCTTACTTTGTTCTTCTTCCCCTGATTGTGTAAAAATAATGGAAGCAAATAGGATGCACATATTTTTAGTACTTTTAGGTATTTTTGCATATGTGGGCATTGTGATAAATATTTTTTGGGATAACTACTTTTTAATGTGAAGCTGAAACTTAATTCATTTGGACAGAAAATAAATAGGAAGATAACAAAAGTTATTATAGAAAATAACTTTAGAAATCTAAAATAGACTCTAACATATGATTTAATTTTTTGATGCTTTTCTCTCACTCATTTTTAATAGCAGGGCAAAAGTACAAGTTAACACTAAGGATTTTGATGACTCACGTGTGCAGAATCTTTGATGTTGAGCTTATTTTTGATGTTTCATGCTTATTTTTGTACATGAACTCATTTTTTCTAATAGCTTTAGTTATCAGCTAGTAAGGTGGAAAAACAGAAATTCAGAAACCAGAACTGAGTTTCACCATTCTTTTGTCTTTTTTGTGGAAAGGTGTCTGTTATAAAGTAGGAGGAGACAGAAAGCCCAAGGGTAAAAAAGATTTGGAACGTGACATGGCAAAACCACCTCGCCCCTTTTCCCTCACCACTGTTGGATACTTTCTCACCAGACGTGCCTGACTTGTGTGTATAGCTACTCTGGGCACTGAAGTTCTCCTAAAATTGTAATTGTCCATCCCTGAGAGTGTAGTGAACAGAGTGGTTAGCAAGAACACTCACTGGTGGCAGATCCGCTTGCATGGTTTCACCTGTTACTCATCCCATCCTAGCATCACTGTGTTGGAACCCTGGCAAATCTTATGTTCCTGGACTGGTGCTGCTATTTGTCCTTTTTGAGATGTTAGTAGGAAGGCAAACACTTTTCTATAAACTATCCCCAAAGAAGCATCCAACCCTTCTTTAATCTGGACTTGAAAGTTGTCCTCATTTAACAAACATTCTTTCATTTTCCATGGATTCTTTACATTTTTTAAATTTTGTTTGAAGGTCCACATATTTTCCTCTTGTGTGGGATATCTTGGTTTGTGTTGGGATGGAAGTAAGTATTGCTTGCTATCAATTAACCTTCTTACTGATCCATCCTTTGTATGTATGAAACGTATAAATTTAAAAGCTGTTTTTGGACATTTAAAACAATTTTATATCATGATTATTTTATATACAATTAAATATTCTGTGATAATATCATTTTAATGTCTTATAATATCCCATCTTTTCTGGTATGATTTGGCTTTGGTAATCTTTTCAAGGTCTCATGAAAATAAAAATGGAGGGAACAGCTTTGCATAAACATTACTTTGGGTCTCTCATTATTTGAATCTATATCATTTTTCAATGATACATCTCCCCTAGAAAAAGACTGAAATTAAAATTAGAAGCCTAGCTTACTTAAGGAGTACAGACACATGAGCCAAATCCAGATCTGTCCTCAGAATATTAAATTAGAATTATTTCAGCTCCTCCAGGACAGTTACTCCAAATTGCTATCATACTTGGATAGATTATCTTGATCACATTACAATGATGGTAATTTTTTTTTCCTATTACTGAATTTGCTTATCTCAAGTATAGAACAGTCTGGAGGGAAACTTTTCACAATAGTCTGTTCTCTCCTGAGTAAAGAAACCATATTTTATTAGTCTAAGTATCATCAGAGACTAGAACTCATAGGCATGTACTTTGTATTTGAAGAATGAATGAAACTGGCTTCCACATCTAACACATCATGGAAATCAAAACTGTTTATTTAAACTTGGTAGTGTCAATTTCATTACGTGAAATACTATTAAGCTTTTTTCCAAATGTGTTATATTAGGGTCTACCAGAATCATAAAGATACATTCATATGGAATTAATTTATCTAATTAAGTTATTATTAAATATTTAATTAAGTTATTATTAGTTAAATATCTAAAGATAATTTAAAGACAATATTATTTACAGAGTTGTAGAAAGGGTTAAGGGAACAAACAAAAGATATTTAGTAAACCAAAGACTAGCTATAGCCAGAAGCCATTTCCTTCCCCAGGCCCAAAGGATAAAAGGGATAATAGGAAAATGGTGTCTCTGAATCCAAGGGTAGCTGGAACCATGAGAGGGATCACAGCAAATCCATCACCAAAGCTCAAAGTGAAGAAATATCCCTATATATTCCCTGCCCCTGTCATCCAGTCTTCTGCTATTGAATCCTTTGCTAATTCAACCAGAAACTAAGGGAAGATAGTACCCACAGATGCAATCTATTAAGATCAACTTCCTGTGTTGCAGAATAATGAAGAGAAGCCAAAAATTGATTGTAAATTAAGTAGAAAAAATCATACTTGTTATGGAAGAGATAAGTCTAATATTAGTTATGAAGAATTATATTGTCATTAAAAATCTGATATAAAATTGTATGTGTGCTTGTATGCATATATATATGCATTGTATGCAAATATATATACATTGAGAAGAGATTGAAAGCAGATGCAAATAAACCAGTAGGCTTACAGCACAACAGTGTTCTTGATATTTTTTCACATTTAAAAAGTACTTTTTAGAATGATTTAAATTTATATTTATTATTGTCGCTATCATTATTATTAGGATGGCAGTGATAATAGCAGCTCTTTAATTTTAATGACTACCTTAAGTATTTACTTCTATGATTAGCAATCATCCTATATTTCTATTTTGACCACTTGTTTACAGAAACAGTACAAACTGATAATTTTAACTTTGTTGAAAATTTAAATTATTAACCTTCACTAACTTTTTCGTGTATCTTGTTATTTTTTTCCTTAAGTTTACATTACAAGGATTATACAACAAATAATCATGAGCCACCTTAAGTTTTATGTCTTTTAAATTCATGGAATAGAGTCTATTGATTTAAAATGACTTGTGTATACCTCACAAGGAAACAACAGGAAAATTATTTTTTAGTATCATTAACATAAACTGTAGAATAGACAAGACACAATGACAATGTCATGCATAGTTTACTTATATAGTCCTCAAGTCACTTTATAAAATTAACAGGATATTTCAGAAAAATGTATCAATCCTAACAATATATCACTTTGCGATATTGATTTGTTGATCTTAAAAAAGAAAAAAGCCAGTTATTTTACCAGCAAAATGAGTCCATTTTGGAATAGCAGAGGATTTGTAATTTGGATAAGCAAACTATGGTGAACCATAGGCAAATCCAGGGAACAAAGGAGAGGAGCTTACTTTTATAGGGGAAAGGAGGGAACTGGAGGGGTTTGTTTCACTGAGTTCTCGTTGACTGGACTGTTGCTTGAGCAAGGAGAAATCCTTCCTCCTGTTGGGGTGTGCAAAGTAAGCTTCTTCCTACTGGGTAATGCAAGGTATGCTTCTTAAGGCAAGTGGTAATATGTGAATGCTCCCTCTCTGGGCTTCCCAACTCCACTTTAAGTGAGATTGTCTTTATTTATTTTCACAGGTCCAACAAGTAGTAAATCCCAAAAGGTTTGTTATGAATTCATAAACCATGAGGCAATAGTAAATTTCTTAACATTTTTTTCCCCTAGAAATAGTTGGGGGTATTATTATAAGAGTCCATATTACAATTCAAATATCACATCCTCAAAAAGAAATCTTATTACCTCCCTTAAGTATTTTTGGAAGTTAAGGGTTCTCTATCATTCTTATGTTTACTCCCTGTAAACTTGATTTTTTTTTTTAAATTATACTTGTTCTACTGTAATGTAAAGAGTTATACCTTACCTTGTTTGCTCACGAACACTATCCTACAGTACAGTGCCTTCTGCATAGTAGGTACTTAATGTTTGGGATGAGTGGATAAATGAATAAATGATATAAGCTAAGCTATTGAAGTCTTGATTTAATCATAAGGTAAACTTGATCCAAGCAATTTCATGTAAAGAATTCTAAAGAGTCTAAAATGTATAGAGAAAGGCAAAGAATCTAATAACTAAGACAATTTGTTTAAACGACAAACATTCGAGGGGTGCCTGAGTGACTCAGCTGGTTAAGCGTCTGACTCTTGATTTGGGCTCAGGTCATGATTTCAGAGTCCTGAGATCAAGCCCCGCATTGAACTCGTGCTGGGCTGGAGCCTGCTTAATATTCTCTCTCTCCCTCTCTGACTTTAAATCTCATTTTCATTCATTATTTTGCAAATGTTTATTGAGCACCTACCTTACTAAACCACTACTAATCTAGGCACTGAGGATACAATTTAAAAAACAAACAAAGGAAAAAAATAGTCCACATGACAGCAGTTATATAATATATATATATATATTTATTTATTTATAATTTGTAACGACTGAAACAAAACAGAACTAAAACCACAGCTTCTGGAAGAACCATTTGTTCTTGCTGGTCTTGTACATCTTGAACTTGACTTCAGCCCCTCGTCAGGCCTTGTATTTAAGAGCAGGGTTTCTGAACACATCATTGTTGCTGACAGGTTTGTCCAAGAGGATATCCACAGGGTACCCTGTGGGCAAGAGGTGATTGTATTTACAAACTTTCACAAAACATTTGATCTTTGACCTCTTCTTGCCCATGGCAGCTGTCACTTTGCTGGGATGCTGGTCAATTCCAGACACCAAAGCATGACCGTAGGGCTGATTTGAGGTGGCAATCCTCAGTATTCTTCACAAGGACCACTTCGCCTTGGAAGTAGCTTCTTGCCAGGACCAGCACCACGGTCCCAGTTCTCACGAACTTGCTCTTTTGACACCAACCACCCGAGCCTTATAACAGACAATAAACAATATGAATATTAATTTAAATAAAGCATTATATAGTGACAAGTGCTAGGGGATAAAGTAGGGAAGCTTAGAAAATATGAATATACGATATTTAATTTGAATGGTCAAGAAAGACTTTAAAAAATTACCATTTTAGTAAAATTCTCAAATGTAATTAAAAGGTCAGTCATGTCAATATCCATAGAAAGAACATTCTAGAAAGAAAAGAAGAGAGAGGATAAAGGCCTTAGGCATGTTTTTTTGTTTGTTTTCTGGTGAGTTACAGAGATAGTAAGGAGGCCAGTGTGTCTGGAGCAGAGTAAGAAAGAGGGTGGGTGCAGATTATGAGGTCAAGGATGTAATAAAGCAGATAAGAAGGATGGATGAAAGCCTAGAAAGTCTTTAGTTTTACTTTACAGTAGAGTATTTTGAGAAGAAAAACAGTATAATCTGATTTACATTTTACAAGGTTTGTGAATGTTATTTAGTATAGACTGAAAGACTCTCTCAAACTCATCATCTCACTCCTCTAAATTATCGCCTTATTGGATACTGATCATGTGAATACATTTTGATCATGATGTCCTACAAATATCATAGAAGTAATTTTCTAAATATTATTATTCCCTGCCTTATTTTTGATTAGCCTATTTCCTACTGCTGAAGTGTTCTCTAGATATAAAGAGTTTATTCATTAGGAATCACTTTCTCATTGGAAGACATTGAAACTGAACTCAAACTGTCTTAAGAATAAAAGGGAGTGTGGCTTTACTGAACCATATAAATACAATTAGCTTCATGCTTAGATCCTATTTTTCATAAGAAGTTATCAGTGCTTTATCCCTTATCTTTTCTGTAGATTTGTTTGCCTCTGTTTGTTGACTTCACTCTCTAAGAGGTTCTCAATACCTGGGAAAAATGATACCTGTTTGCCACACCAAGAAACATTCCAATGGCTTAATGAATCAGCAGCTTAAAATATCTTATCTTTATCAGTGACTATACATCAAACACATTCAGATTTTCTCTTTGGACATACTTGGTTGATATGGCCAATCCTGAGCCCAATACTATGGCCAAGAGGATAAGTTATCTACTTAATTGACATGAATTTAGCCCCACAATCTGGGAAAGTCAGATCATTGTGATTTACTGCCACAAGTCTGAATCACATATCTTATTCCTGTGGCCTGTGAAGAGCATGCTATTGTGACTTTCAGCCACAGGGATGAAGGGATGGCAGGTAAGGAAAAAAATCAGTTCTACATAAGAAGATTGGAGCGGTAGTGTCAAAGAAACATATAGGAACGTTTAATAGGAGATTAAGACTATCAGTAACATAATCCAAAATGGGCAATGGTGGTGAGATTAAAGGGAATTTAGGAAACAATATAATGTTTTGTGTTATATAAAGCAATCTTACATATGGTTGGAGTACACTTTAAATATTCCAAAGCCTAGGGGTGCCTGGGTGGCTCAGTCGTTAAGCGTCTGCCTTCCGCTCGGGTCATGATCCGGGCAGCCTGCTTCTCCCTCTCCCACTCCCCCTGCTTGCATTCCCTCTCTCACTGTGTCTCTCTCAGTCAAATAAATAAATAAAATCTTAAAAAAAAAAATCTTCCAAAACCTAATTCACTCTGCCTTCTGATATTTCACTTCATGTAAGAAGTATGTTTGACTTCTGGTATATTAAAAAACTAAGTGTGTGTGTGTGTGTGTGTGTGTGTGTGTGTGTTCATGTATGCATAAACTAACATAAATTAATATGGTATGCATATAGGCAAAAGCACATTGGTAGAGATTATGGCTCTTTTTCTAATAGCACAGGATCTAGCACATAGAAGATAATAATTTTTCAGTGAAGCCTTATTAAATCAGCTTGTGAATAAATGTTTCATATATGACCAAGAACTGTGAAGATTGTTTCTAATGTGTTCATTCTTGTACATAATAGCTTCTAATATGCAGTAATTCTTTCTTTTTTTAAAACAAGGACTTAAATCCTAAAAGGTTATGCACTTTAAAATTCCTCTAATTCTTTCCTTCTTTATTTACTTTTAAATTTGGAATTTAAATAAAAATATCTTAAATGTTAAATTATTAATACAGGATCAAAAGCAAGATTGAAAACGTGTATTGTGGATGTTTTAATTATATTTTTTATTCTATTTCTTTTCTTTCTGTCTCCTTTACTTGTGAGAAGAGAAACTAATTCTTACTTTAACTTTTTTAAACTGCTATTCTGGGGCGCCTGAGTGGCGCACTCAGTTAAGCATCTGACTCATGGTTTGGGCTCAGGTCATGAGATCAGGGATGTGAGATTGAGTCCAATGTTGGGCTCCACGCTCAGCATGGAGTCTGCTTGGATTTTCTCTCCCTCTCGCTCTGCTTCTTCCCCCACCCCCTGCTCTCTCCCTGTCTCTCTCTCTCAAAAATAAATAAATCTTTAAAAAAGTAAAATAAAAGAAAGTGCTGTTCTACTCCCGGAAACAATATTACACTATATGTTAACTAACTAGAATTTAAATAAAAATTTGAAAAAGAAAAAAAAAAAGTGCTGTTGTATTCAGAATGAACTAAATTTGCCCTACTTCATTAAACATAATCACATTTATTCATTTTATATGAACACCTTGTGATTATTGTTTTACCTCCCTAAATTGTTTTATATAGACACAAAACACTTCTGCTTAACTTGATGATCCTATCTCTACCAAAATATTAGGCAGCTGTGACAGGATGCAATTTGTTTTTTTCTACATACTGGAGACTAAGATGGACTGATGTTACATGAACTTCCTAATGTTCCAAATTCTGATGCACACATTTTCCACAAACTGTTTCCAAACATAGGTCACTGGATATTTCTGAGCAGAAGATAATGAAATAAAATGAAAAAATGAAGACTTAGAGTTTCTCTGTAGTGGGTAGTATGAAATCACAGTAATATATTTTATATTTTTCATTGGAAGGTTCATGTGAATCAGCCCACACATTAAAATGCAAAAATTTTGGGCGCCTGGGTGGCTCAGTCGTTAAGCATCTGCCTTCGGTCAGGTCATGATCCCAGGGTCCTGGGATCCAGCCCCACATCAGGCTCCCTGCTCAGCAGGAAGCCTGCTTCTCCCTCTCCCTCTGCCCCTGCTTGTGTTCCCTCTCTCGCTGTGTCTTCCTCTGTCAAAAATAAATAAAATCTTTAAAAAATAATAAAATAAAATGCAAAAATTTTATTGTCAAAGAATGCAGCAGAAATTAAATCATTAATTTCATTGGATGAACGCATGATCTTACTACCCTGAAAGATGTCTATCTCTCTGGACTATATGCTATATTTCAAAAGGAGAATAAACAAAGAAAGCCCTTGTTTATAAAACTTGATTTCCCACGAAAACATTCTTTAGAAGCAAAATTATCATTTTGTTCATTATTTGTAAGGACCTGACATTGCAGCAAACATATTAGGTATATTTATTGTTGCAAAACAAGTATGTGACCAATTTTCTTTACGGAGAGTAGAAGAGGTCATTTCTCTATTCTGTTAACAGGTTTCACTCACTATCTTTCCCCTTCAAAATATAATATTTTGGATCTCTATGTTAGAGATAAAGATCTGTCACTAATACACATACGACAAGTGCATTGCTTCTGATGTGACCTTTTTCTAAAGAAACCATTCCCATACACTGTCAGGCGTCTTTTCTCAGCAATCTCAAGATATGAACTCACTTGGCAAAAGGCTTTATTGTAGGGAACTTTGCACATTGTTTTCATTACTTTTAAGGTATTTTAAAGCCTACACAGCTGTAAAATTGTTTTATCTCCTCTTTTCTCCCCCAATAAGGATTAGCTGAAGTCCAAGAAGTATTATAAGCCTGATAAAGCTTTCAGTGCCTTTACTCTCAACTTGAAATGAGTCCAAATATCTCTAACTCCAACATATCAAACTTAAAGTATCTCAAAAAACCCAAGTGGCTCAAAAATCCTCTACCACCTTCAGGGCTGAAGCCCTCATCCCTCCAGCTGCTGGGAGTGTAGTCTCTCAGCTGAGTCTCTCTGAAGAAATTGCACTAAGTTTTAGAGAGCCACCTCACCAAGATTATGTGTCTTTCTGAAGAGGTAGTCCATATCCAATGCCTGGCCAGAATGGGCATGGTAAGGTGGGTTGAGGGTAAGAAACTGTTAAAAGGCTCAGTCGTTTTCCCTCCAATCATAACAACCTGGAAGAGTCATCTTTGCTCTGGTGGGATTGACTGGTCTTTGCCACAATGGTATACAGTTCTAATCATCCCTCTGCTCAGTCCTGTTTGTTGTTGTTGTTTTGTTGTGTGTTTTTTTAACTCTCTCACAGATGTTATTCCTAAAAACAATAAACTTCTTGCGTACAAATCTCTGTAGGGCAGCCTATTTCCCACAGAAGCTGACTAACAACACAACTTCTTTAAAGTAAGAATATGCAATTCTCTTTCTTCACAAAACCTTGAAATTAATGAAGAAAATCTTATATCACTACCTTCAGTATGTGAAATAATAGTGGACAGAATAAAAGTATTTGGCTGCTTTTGGGTGGAATTGTCACTGGGACTAAGTATACATTTATTACCTTAATTAGCTTTTAAATTATAATTCTAAGTCTGAAGTACAAAATAAAAAACAAACTGATATTGAGGCTATTTCTTTACACTTACGTATATTCTTTCAGTATTGACTCTTTAAAAAAAAAAAAAAAACTGGTGAATTCACTTCTCTCTCTTCCCAACCCCCGTCTTTTCTGTGTGTGTGTGTGTGTGTGTTTGGAGGTGGGAGGTAAGGTTTAAAATAAATTTTAAATTATACAATATTAGATTCAATTACGACATGTATTTTTAGCATATGCCTAAATTGTGTTCCTTTGATTTTATCAGTTTTTTTATTTTACCATTTTTTAAAGTTTATTTTCAGAGTTAAAGAGTTTTAAAATATTTGGGGGCTTAGTCACTTCCTTCCCCTTGTCCAGTTGTGGACATTTCCCCCCTACATCTTTTGTGTTTCTCATTATAAATGCATCTTTCAAATATTAACAAATTGGCTTCAGGAAGGTACTAATTTGCTATCCCATCAGCAATGTAGGAAAGTGCTCACTTTACAATGTTAATTATATACCATATTATCTTTTTTTTACTTTTGTCAATATAATGGATGAAATGCAATATATTTCATTGCTTATTTTACCTTCTAAAACTAACGATTGAAATTGAAAATATTTGTACATTTGTGTCCAACAAAATGATGGCATGACCTTTGGGCCCCTGCCACCATATAAATTAATATGAAAATTGCTCCTAAGCTACACCTGGATTAGTGTCTTGTGGTTGCCCAGTGGAAAGCAAGATCAACCCAGAATCCAGAATTCAGTTCAAATATTGAGATAGATGATGCTATCCAAGTACCAAGAGGTATAAAACATTTATTACTCACATTATAAGGTTTTCTTGGGAAAGTAAGGCAGACTTACACTAAAGTATAAAAATGACTGAATAGAGCAAAGAGGAGGGACACCTAGGTGGCTTGGTAGGTTAAGTGTCTGTCTTCAGCTCCGGTCATGATCCCAGGGTCCTGGGATCCAGCCCTGCATCGGGCTCCCTGCTCAGCGGGAAGTCTGCTTCTCCCTCTCCCTCTGCTGCTCCCCATGCTTGTGCTCTCTCTCTCTCTGACAAATAAATAAATAAAATATTTTAAAAAATAGAACAAAGAGGAACAAATGGCTTGGAATTTTATAGTGATTAGAGGGTAGTTTCAGGTTTAGAGTCCCCACTCATTGTCCTGGATTTTGTGTGGTTTGAACTTTCCACCAGAACCAAGGGAAGGAGTCTGTGGACTTGTAAATGGGCTTGCTAAGGTGTGGGACAAGAGATGTACAAGGAAGTCTTGGACTTGAAATATGTCAGCAGTCAAACAACAAAACTGCAATCAGACTCTGTCTTACAGTTAAAAATAAAGTGAAATAACAAGTGCTAGAAATAGAGAAAGAACTCAAAACTACAGAGGAAAGAGCATATTGACATCCTAAGAAGAGCCCAGAGTACTGTAAACCATGGAATTTGATTGACTGAGACCATTGAATGACTTTATGTCTTCACCCATCACCCAGTGACATTCCTCAAATTTTGAAATGCTGTTACTCAACTTAAAAAGAAATTAGTAAATCAACCAACATCCTCAACCCACACCTTTAGCTAGAGGGATACCAATGGTGTTTGTCATCTACCTGTGATTTTGAGCTTTAAAAACTTACTCCTTTGAGAGAAATTGAAGACTTATATCTGAAACATATGAATTTTATAATCAGAGTTCAAAATTTACAACATACACTTAGTGCTGGAATATACAGCCAAAGAATTACTACAGAAACTGACTAAGGACTTGTGAAGTTTCTTGAACTCTGTAGGAAGCAAGCAAAGTGCAAGCAAAGTTTCTTGAACTCTGTAGGAAGCAAGTTGTAGAAACACACCTACAACTGAAAGACAAACTATAGAATCAATAAAATGATGGAGCTTATCTTGAAAGATTTAAAACAAAATCAAGAAATGAACCCAAAAAAGGCAGGAACAAAAGCCCAAAGAATTAACATCCATAGGACAATTTAGAATGCATAAAATACTAGCATATTTTTTCCTTTTCTTTTTTTTTTCTCCAAGTTTTTATTTATATTCCAGCTAGTTATTACACAGTGCATATTAGTTTCAGGTATAGAATCTAGTGATTCATCACTTACATACAACACCCAGTGCTCATCACAAGTGCCCTCTTTAACACCCATCACCCATTTAACCCATCCCCCCCCCCCCCCGCCCCTCCAGTAACCATCAGTTTGTTTTTTACAGTTAAGAGTCTGTTTCCTGGTTTGGCTCTCTCTCTGTTTTCCCCTATGTTCATTTGTTTTGCTTCTTAAATTCCACATAAGAGTGAAGTCATATGGTATTTCTCTTTCTCTGACTGACTTATTTCACTTAGCATAATACTCTCTAGCTCCATCCATGTCACTGCTTGGCAAGATTTCATTTTTTATAGAATGTTTTGGTAAGTAGAAATGTTTAATGTTATTGGCAAATTAATCTTGGTCTCCTTAAGACTGAAGAGATGGACAGTCTCTAAAAGTCTTCGTGATCTGTGTAAGTAGAAAATCTTTAAGATTTTTAACAAAAGATCATAGGAACTTTATTCCCAATTTAAGACTCAGAGTCTCTTTAATGGGGGAGAATGAGTTAATTTGAGAAATGATTCTGGTATGATTGCTGAAAATTATATTCTAAGTTCTCCTCTTGGTCTTTCCCAAATAATCATTTAACAGTGTGACTATCCATTGGGAAACATAATTATATGGGAAACAAGAGAAATCACAATTTTATGGGATTGCTGCACACTGGCTCAGAATTTGAACTAACTCCTGAAAACTCAAATGTCATTGAGTTCCACCAGTTAGAAATTTTCAGAAATCAGATTAATGTTGTTTTGGCTTAGATCTGTTTCTCAGTGGACACATTGGTGTTTATCTTCCTTGTGTCTATTTCTCCAGTTCTAGAATACAATTGGAACATATATATTTAGTCCCAAGCATATCTGCACATACTTTCCCAACCCTTAAAGTGAGGATTATTATGGTATGAAAAACGAAGTACAAGTCTCCCAATTGTCTCTATAGACCAAAACAAAATATTACCCCATTTCTGGAGAGATTAAAGAGTTTAGTCCTATCATAAATAATTTTTAAGGATGACAAGTCCTATCAAATTTTCAAGTCTTGTAATTTTAAACTTCACATATATATCTAGGAGCAATTTGAATACATTTTTATGCAGTGTGGAGTATGCATCAGTGTTAACTTTTTGCATATAGGTACCCAGTTTTTCCAACAGAATATGTTGAAAATACTATTCTTTCTCTACTGAATGCCTTTGATCTTTTTTAAAAGTCAATTTATCAAAATCAAAATAAGGCTATTTCTGGTCTCTATTTTATTAGATTGATAGATTTTAAAGAACAGTTTTAGATTTACAGAAAAATTAAGAAGTTAGTGGAGTTCACATATACTGTCTTACTCAGTTTCCTTTATTATTCATATATTGGTGTGTTTCATTTCCTTTTTCTTAAGATTTTATTTATTTATTTGAGAGAGAGAGAGGGAAAGAGAGAGAACACGCGTGCAAGCGGGGGCAGGGAGAGAGACAAAGAGATTCCATGCTTAGTGCAGAGCCTGACTCAGGGCTTGATCTCAGGACCCTGAGATCATGACCTGAGTGGAAATCAAGAGTTGAACCCTTAATAGACTGAGCCACCCAGGCGCCCCTGGTATGTTAAATTTCTTAAAATTAATGAACCAATATTGATATTGATACATTATTATTGACTCAAATCCATAGTTTATTGTAATTTTTTTGGTTTTACCTAAAGTCTTTTTCTAGTCCAAGATCCCATCCAGGATACCACATTACCTTATGTCATCATGTCTCCATAAACTCCTCTTGTTTCTCAGACTTTTCTTGTTTTTGATGACCTTTACAGTCTTGAGCAATACTGGCCTAGTATTGGGACACTTGGGAGTCTCAGTTAAGCGTCTGCCTTTGGCTCAGGTCATTATCCCAGGACAGATCCAGTCCCGCATCTCATTGGGGTCTTTGCTCAACGGGGAGCCTGCATCTCCCTCTGCCTGCTCTGTCTGCCACTTCCCCTGCTTGTGCCCTCTCTCTCTCTCTCTGACAAATAAATAAATAAAACCTTAAAAAAAATACTGGCCAAGTATTTTGCAAGATGTGCCTATATTTTTATTTATAGGGCATTTGTTTTGTGATTAGATTGGGGTTATAGATTTTTGGGAGAAAGACCACAGAGGTGAAGGGAGATTTTCAACTCATCACATCAAGGGTGCATACCATCAACATGATTTACACTGTAGATATTGATCTAGATCACCTGGCTGAAGTATTGTTTGTCAGACTTCTACACTTTAAAGTTAGGCTTTGATCACTTTTCCACACTGTACTTATGAGAAAGAAGTCAGTATGCACAACCAAGACTTAAAGAGTGGGTGTTTATTATCCCCACTTTAAGGGCAAAGTATCTACAAAAATGATTTGGAATTCTTCTGCATCAAAGATTTGTCTCTTCTCTCCCATTAATTTATTTATTCAATTATGTATGTACATCAGTATTGACTCATGGATATTCATGTTATGTTTTGAGATGTTATATCTACTTCATTTTGGTGGTCAAATTGTCCCAGCTTTGGCCATTGAGAACTCTTTCAGTTGTCTTCTGTGTTCCTTTGTTACAGAACCATCAATGTATTTTTTGGAGATCAATGTATTTTTAAGTATCTTTATCATGGGGGTATGATCTTGTCCCATTTAACATAACCACTCATTACATTTTTAATTTTGACAACCATATTTTATTTGTTTTATAATGTCTCTTTGTTTTTTTTTTTTTTCCCCATTGTTGCCTTTTTCATGACATTGTATGATTTCTTTGAGGTCCTATTTTTTTTTTTACCTTTTTTTTTTTTTGGCCCTATTTTCCATCTTTAAAAAAAAAAACATGATACTTTATCAACAATAGCCAAATTATGGAAAGAACCCAGATGTCCATTGACTGATGAGTGGAAAAAGAAATAATATATTTATATAATGGAATATTATTCAGCTATAAAAAATGAAATCTTGCCAAGCAATGACATGGATGGAGCTAGAGAGTATTATGCTAAGTGAAATAAGATTGGATGGAAGAAGAGAATAAAATAGAAATAGTAAAACATGTTAAGTAAAAGTAAACTTACATTTGGCATTATCTTCTTATCCCTCTATCATCCTATTTGGTTGGTTATACTCAGTATAACATACATTTAAGTATTTATGTTTTCTCTTATGAAACTGAAATTTCAAATATACTTCACATTCAAATTAGTGAAAAAAAGGCAAAATATAACTGTTAGATATACATTGTCCATTAAATATGCATTACACTTTTGTATGAATATTCTATTTTCTAAAATCTTGATATTTTGACTTTTTAATCTTTCTAAAAATATATGCTTTTGTATCTCTTGTTTTAAAAACTCTTGTGATTTCAAGGAATTTACTTTCTCATTTTGTTGCTTTCGTAGTTTGCTATGCAACTTAAATATATACTCAGCCCTGATTTGTTTTTTCTATTTTAACTCTTTACTGTCATTTCCTTCACATTATTAAAATTACTGTATTTATGAGAAAAAGATATACACGGTGATCTTAGTCAAAGGTAATATTACTTATCATTCATTGTATTATTAATAATTAAAATTAATCTTTGCATTATTTAGTCTATGCATATTCATTTTGGTTTTAGAATTTAAAAAAATTGAAATGTCATTACTGTAGGAATGTTATGATTTTATTATAAAATTGCAGGAATGTAACAGCTTGTAGAGTACCAAAAGTGCACATCAGACTGAAACCAAATGCATTTATTAATCATTGGTTCCTTTAGTTAGCCTCCCAGCATCTCATTTTTCTGATACACAAGCTTTAAACATATAGGTGATATTTTTAAATTAATGAAAAATTCTGTACGTTTAATTTTGTGGACTGATAATCTAAAGATAGATCAATATATCTTTTTCATGGTCAAAATATTGGTCTGGCAATTTAGGTCTGAAAGCAGTTATTACATTTTGATACAAAGAGAATTCACTGGTTCAGTTTGTACCAAGGGGAAAAAGAGGGTAGAGGCAAGGAACAGTGAAAGGAAAAAAGAGAAGAAGGAAATGAGAGAGACCAGAATGAAGATATGATTTCACAGTTTACACTAACGTGTTAGAGATTTTTGACACAAACTTACCCATGGAAATATGCTATCTAGATCAAACTTAGGTGCTAATAGTTCTAGTATTACTCAACCTTCTGTACCAGTGTCATGTAGCAGTAGAAGCTCAACTTTATTTGAAAACAATCTGAATATTGTACCAATAGATTATGAGGATAAGACAGTAGACTTTGGCAATTAATGTATTAGTGAATGGAACAATGGCTCCCTGTGGACACTAGACAGAAGGTACACATAGATACATAGCACATTTCAGCAATGACAATAAACCAATGGTCATCTGTTCATACAGCATAGAAAGAAGTAGATAATTTATAATCTCAAAAATAGGTTAAAATATATATATGTGTATCTAGGGAGGTATGTATATTTTTACTGATTTGTAAATATAGAAAAATAATCTAAAAATAATGTGAGGGTACCAATTTCTTCCTAACCTAAGTAGATTTATTTATAAATGTATCAATATTGGCCCCAAACAGACTGGTTCTCACTGTCAGCAGCTGACTTCATTAATGTGGAACTTTTTAAGAAGTAGTGAAATGCTTGCTTGTGTTATAAAAATAAAGTTTAAGAAGTTGCATTTTTCAACTATTTTTTTGTGCGAGTGCTGTTAACTGTGCTGAGACTTCCCTCTTCTTAATGGGGGGTAAAAAAGAAAAGACCAGTATGATAAATGAGTGTGTGAGGGAGAAAAATGAAATCACAAAAATTGTAGAGTATAAACTCTATCCTTTACTCTCCACAAGTTGTGCTATGCTCCAATTTGAATGAAGGCGGGGAATCTACAAATCATACTTAATTATTAATTTAGCTACCTGTCTTCCTCATAATTTAAGGACCCTTGGTTAGAAGACAATATAGATATTTCCTGAGCATTTAAAAATCGAAACTATTCATACTGAAAATGGGATTAAAATGGCCAACCTAGAGCATACATATTGCCTAAATTTAAGCTATTCAACAAGCTGTGTCAAGTTAGCTTTTCTAATTTTTTGTGGTTTCTCTTTCCCATTTTCCACCCCTTACTCCTCTCAGCTCACTTCTCATTCAGAATTCATACTGTGTTTATAATACAGATATCATAATGAAAGTAAAGGCAAAATTCAACCAAAATGCCTTGTATTAAAAAAATGAACCCTTTAGTACCCAATCTTCTCAATTAATAATTTCAAATCATTATAAAAAGAAAATATAAGAAGGAGAAAACAAATCCTTTATAAAATACTGTTAACATTTGCTACATCTACTTCCAGGTTTGTTTCTTTGTTTTCTGATTGTGTTCAAACAAGATATACTGAAGAAAACACTTTGTAGGGGGTGGTTGGCTTAAATAACCACTTTTGTCTGAAAATCACCCTCTCACAGGACTGGTAAAGACCACCATATTTGTATTACTTAGTCTGCCACACTCTCTGGCCATGATTTATGATAGGATTGGTCATCTGCTGAAAATAAGGTTAGTGACTCATGTTTTGGTGATTTGAAATTATGAGTGAGGGATTCTAGGTTCTTCTGAACATTTTTTAACTTGTAGTTATTTAAATGTGGCCTGCTGTCTTTTACCACATACTCACAATAACCAAACTGTTCAAACTGCTGAAAAATGAGTAAATCAGCTGTGGATAGGGGAGGGAAACTTTTAGATTATATCCCAAGAGAAAGAAATGAAAGAGTGGCTTTCTGAACTCAAGAACATGTTCCCATTCCTCATTTACATCTTTTGGGAGATTACAATACTTTCTTACATGTAGTTTAGTAAACTGTTCATTAGAAGTTTCATTTTCTTGCTTAGAGTGTCTCAAATTTGTTTCTTTACTTGGAACAAACAAATCTGAAATGAGATACATTTTACTTTGTAACTTGCTTTTATTCAGCTTTAAAATGTAGGTATTGTTGGTGCTAGGGAAAACTAATATCCCTGAATTGATGTGTAAACTCTATCTTTGAAAATACAAGGAAAAAAAAAATTCATAGCAGGAAACCAGTCTTTGCAAATATTTTCATATACTAATACACATAATTAAGAAAATGGGTATTAATTAAACATAAGCACACAAAATAATAATTTGCCAATAATAGATGTATGAACAGAAGTCTAACTGTAGACTTTATTAGAATTTCTGCTTAAGGACTTATTTCAATGTAAATGTATTCAGATCTTGGCTAAGCTAAACAAAACAAAGGATAATGTTTTAGCCTATTTATTCATAAAACAGGTTGATTTCATGTGTTTGTTTTAAGAGGTTAATCATGGCATTATCAAGGGGAAAATTTTCCAATTAGATAGCCAAGGTAATAATCCAGGAAGAGCAAGATCATTTGACCTCAAATTATATCTCACCTTCCTGAGATGTCTGCATGTACTTGAGATGGAGCTACCAGGAAGAAGCATTTTCCAACTGAGCTGGTGCATCTTGTGATGGCTAGTCAGAAAAGGATTTCAAATAGTTTCAGTCTGGTAACTTAACTGTTTCTTGCCCAACACTCTTTATTCAATGTATTAAAACAATATAAACAGCTGGGGGTGGGGGAGTGACAATATGCACAAGTTGAGCCATGGAAAACTATTATACACTTTCTATAAATAAGGGTATAAATACTGCCTCCTTAAGGTGACATAAAATGTTATGACTTTCTCTGAAGAAAGTTTGTACCAATTTGCTTTCAATGAATATTTTATGAAAATGGCTATGTGCATTTCATTCTATGAAACCTGCTTGAGTGCCTCAATCTATTAGGTTTCATTGTAATTCATTTTATTACAATAATGTGTTATAATGTGTTATTACTTTATCTTAGAAATTTCATTTATTACAAATGAGAATAAATGTGTTTCCATGCTTATTGCCTGAAACATACTGGAGGCCCAGTAGATATATCCTGAGTAGATGGATTGATTACTAGACCAGGACAAGACTGGACGGATGGATAATTATTTATTATTATTTTACCTCTACTTTTCAAAATCACCTGCTCAGGTACTTTTATTTCTGTACTTAGATTTTTTAATTAATTAATTTAAAAAGTACCTTAGATACAGCATGTGACTTTTAACTGCATTTACATTTATACTTTATGGAATTTTAAAATATTTTCTCATTACATCTAATCTTTTTTTAATTATTATTACTTTGTTTTTATACTTGAAATGTCCTGCCTTCACTGAGAGTGGTTATAACCTAAACTTTTTTTTTATATTTAAATCATTAACTTACCCCAATTTACATTATTAATGAATCAAGTTACTTATGACTCCATTTGGCCACAATGAAAATAATAGTTAAATAAATGAACTTCCCATAATTCATAGATTTGAATAACCACTTTAGCTAATACGTTCATCTTTTGGAGATTCCTAGCTTATTAGGAAGAATTTCTTTATTTTTCCTATTTCCTAAATAAATTTATTTTATAAGGCAATGTGTAAAAGCTTCAGAATTCCAAAGGACAGACATCAAAACATCAAACGGCATTTTTAACCAATTTCATTTTTAAAAAGAAAGTAATTTTAAAAAGTAAGTTAGACATTACTCTTCTTAATTTTTCAGGCCTATTTTGGTAAATTTTTTCTTTCAGAACCTCAAAAGTAAAGACTAATCTGTCTTAGGAGAAACAGATGGAGAAAAGCTCATCCATACACAAGCTCCCAGAACACTCTTTTTCCAGGGTGAAATGACATGGTCAGTTGCCTCAATAAGCAAGATGATTGACAACAACAGCATTCAACTCAAATTTCTTATTTGGGGTATGAGTTTCAGGCCTCCTTAGTGCTCCAGTAAAAAATTTTATTTTTGTAAAATCTATGCATAATCTCTTAAATTGTAAAGCAAGACTGAATCATCTTCAGAATGGGCCTGTAACAGCTGGAACATTAAGGAGTCTTTTATTCTGGGCCTGTGACAAACACAAACATCATAATTCCCATGACTCCAGAGTAGTTTCCATCCACATCAAATAAACACGTTTTATTTTTATTTTTTTTTTTAAATCTCCAGTTAACTTATGAGCTATTGAAGTAAAAATATACTTGGTGATTTGAAGCTGAAATTTTCCTATATACGCTCCACATTTTACATGTGTCTTTTCTGAAATTTTCAATTTATATAACCATTGCTCTTTTTACTGGAGTATTTTGATAATGACAATTAAGTGTCCTTATGTGGCAAAAGAAGGGTCGTCACCTTGTCAGCAACGTACTTCACAGCTGTGTAACTCAAATCAGGCTGCAGTCTACAGGTGGTTACTGTATAACTGCAAATACCCATAGATTCTCTTTTTAAAAAGACTGTGGTTGTGTCTTTTTCTCCACTAATGACAACAAACAACCTCCTGGGGAGTTTCTCATTGTTTTTTTCTCTCAGTAACTTTGATCTTTGTCCTTTATTTCTTTCTGAGTCATTTATGCTACTGATAGTGACATATTACCTTACCCTTGCACAATCAATAATAAGGTGGTTTAACACTGGCTCTTCATGTACAAATTAACTTTCAGCAAATTTAGCCAGGATGTAAGAGATGGAAAGACCACCTAAAATACAGAATGACCTTGAATTTTTACATTTGATGTTGCAACAGAATAATCCATTACTATAAAGAAGTTGTATTTATATTTCTTTACTAGGTAAAGAAACATATTCTCAGAGTTAATACCCAAGGTGACACAACAGATAATTATCAGGTATTACACCCAAGGTTTCCCATATAGTATGATCTTGCTTTAAAATTATGGTATCATAAGGCACAATATGGTTCTGTAATGTTTTTGCATTTTAATTTAGCTAATCTAATTCTTTTGGTTAAAGTCTCTGTAGTACTATTATTTTCCCTAGATATCTCTTTATTTTCTTCTCACTGTTTTGATATGACTGTTTTGTATTAATAAGGAACCTGAGTTCATAAATTGCTTTAAGTTCATAAGGATGTAAAGTTCTTAGTAAATTGCCTAGAAGAAGGGTCTCAGCATGGGAGCAGATCGAGCAAACTTTGAGTGATACGTTCATGGTAGCAAGCACCAGCAATTACAATTAGCAACTACTACTCTAAGTTGTACATTATGCTAACATACAGAATATGGCTAAATTTCTCCTAAAAGGAAGGTCCACAAGGAAATTTGTGCATGTGTTAGAACACTTGACTTAAGATACCTATAAAAGCAGAGCATGTGTGTGTGTGTTTAAATTAACATGCAGACAGAATCTAAACAGCCTTCCCTATGTTTACTGGCAGTAGTAAAGCCACAAAATGCACTAAAATAAAGAATAGGATTTCAGGCAACAGTAAGTTGATGTGATGCTATAAACAGTTATTTATGACAAAAGCAATTCAGAAGAATCTTTAATCTCAAGGTGAAGTCTGTATATCAACTTGTATTGCTATGGTTTAAAAAATGGTATGATATTCCAAGCCTGAATATATGCCATTATATAGTAGTTTAAAGAATTGAAGAACATTTATTGCACTAGAGTTTTTTGTTTGATTTTTCCAATGTTTTGTCAAAGATGCCTCTTAAGTTGACATATCCTATAAGTAGGAAATACCTTGCTTTTTTTTTTTCCTTAATTATCTACATGGAAGTTTTCAAGGCTGGTCTAAAAAAGTTAGTGTCACTTTTAAAGCATGTACATTAAACTAATTTCTATTATTAAGATTTCAACTTCTATTTTAAGTTACAGTAAACTTTTTAAAGTAATGTCAATCATTCATTTGAATTCATTTTCCTGTCACAAAATAGATTAAATGTCTTATCTGAAACTGTGACAAAATAGTAAGGGTTGTTGATTATTGGGATTATAAAATAGAATGGATTATGTTAGAGTTGATTCAGGCATGACGTTAAGGATTTTTGTACTAGAAGAACAAGTTGTAGGTAAGCTAATATTGGTCACATTATCTCCTGTAACTTTAAAAGAACTTCATGAAAATCTCAATAAAGTTTAGAATCAATGTACAAGTAGTGAGGACTACAGATAATTTTTACATAACTTTTCATTTGCTTTCTTAGAAATGTATTTAATGTTTACTTTTGTCTGCAGTAAATTTAATTCTACCACTTGAACTGTTACCATATTTACAGAAATATGATATTCCTATCTTGTCAGTGGGAGTTTAATACCTTTGTGTTATTATTTTATAACATTTTATGAGTTTTATTACCATTCATTATTAGTAGAGATCAATCTTGCTTTAGATTTACTGAAAATTAGTATTAAAAGCAAATGATTTTATATTTATTTATATTGCCATTATATTTTCAGATACGCATCTATAACAAAAGTAATTTTCTGCCACAAGTAATAAAAACTGTATGTATGATAACTGCAAGGTATATTATGCCACTTCCAATGAACCCTATAAATATGTACACGTATAAATGCATTGAATTACTTATACATCAATATTTCAAATATATACATATAATACATATGTATGTATAAATAATGAAGTATTTTTGATGTCCTAGAACATAAAAGTTCTTAGGGAAATCTTTTGGATTTCATAATGCTCTAAAGCCTGAATAAGGAAGCCAAAGTTGATATATTCTTTGTCTCTCAAAACAATACAACTAAATAACTTTTCCATGATTTTATAATCATTTTAATAGCTACATTTTATTTATAAATACTTCAAATTTTCAAGACTTTGGACCTTGTATATCTGACCTTCCCAAAAGCAAGTCCTGCTACTGCCTTTCTTAGTCACTACTCATGTGGTCTTTGCTTTAGAAATTTAGAAATGAGTATGTAATGGTTTGAAGAGTGAAATATGATGACTAGTTATTTAATAGGGAATTTAACTTCTTTAAGTTAAATTAAAAGTACCAGAAGTTGAAGATCAGCTATATGTTAAAATATACAATAAAGTTAATTCATAGGTATCACTGACTCCATGAAAATAGAATATTTAAGACATTATTTTAAATTCAGCTAAACTCTCTAACTGGAAACACTACATAGAGCTGAATTGTTCAGACAACTTAGGTCATCAGCTTTATTGGACTTATTAAAATAGTCAATCAAAGGTTCAATTTAAACATTTTCATATGAAATGAGACTCTTTTCAACAAACTCATCCACTTTTTTTTTTATATCTTTATGTTTGGTGATGGAACAAAGGGGGAAGAGATATGTAAAGAAAAACAATATAGTTGGTTCTGAATTGCAATTGTAACGAAAGTTACAAAACTGTAAAAATGTATTAGAAATTATAAAATTGAACATTTTCAGTGGGTCAGTTTTATACTATATAAATTATACCTCAATAAAACTGAAAAGTGATCTAGGGGGAAAAAAAAAAAAAAGAAAAACAATATCCATCCTGACAGGCAAGATTATGTTAATGTTGGACTAACCAATGGAAAGTAGTTACTGAGCAAAAGCTTTAAATTCTTTGAAATTTGGAACATTTCATTGGCTCAGTTGGTTAAGCATCTGCCTTTGGCTCAGGTCATGATCCCAGGATTCTGGGATCTAGCCCCCAGTCAGGCTCTCTGCTCAGTGGGGAACCTGCTTTTCCCTCTCCCTCTGCCATTCACCCTGCTCCTCCTCTCTGTCAAATAAATAAATAAAATATTTTTTAAAATAATAAAAATAAATAAGTAAATGAATTCTTTGAAATTCAAGGACTATAAACTAAGATCTTCTAAAGCTATTTTAATAAAAGTATTTGCATACTAACACTGGATATGCTAATTATAAATTATTGTTACCTAATTATTAAAACACTGAGACTTCAGACTTTGAGCAGGTTCTTAACTAGTAATTTACTAAAAATAATATTCTCTCAAATTTTCTTAATTTGTCCTCATACGTCCATGCTACAAAACAACACATTAGGAAAATAGAAAATACATGATAAGAATTTAGACTGATGTTCAAAAATGTCATACGTAATGACAGTTCAGATAAATGTCTACAAATTCATACACTTAAAACAGAGCTTTTGAGGGCCGCCTGAGAAGAAGAGATGGGGAAATAAAAGAGCTCCAATCAATTAGAATATCTTTTGTGACAGACCTGCTATGAATAGCTGTCCTCTACCCTCTGTGTAAAGTTACCAAAGATAATTCTTTCTGGAAGGAATACTGACTCTAACACTATGTATAGTATGTATGTATTATTTCTGTAATAACATTACTTTCTCTTATTTTTACTCAAATATAATTTCTTAAATGTGAGATAAATGGTGGCATTCATTCATTTTACCAGTTATCTCAAATAATTCTATGGCCTTTTATTTATATCTCAGCCTCTAGTGAGTAACTATAACTGATAACATTAAGACAGTCCCCTTTAACTGTACTGATTAAACTTCCTGAAAACATTTTGGATTTCTTCAAAATCCTGTAGACCCATGGAATGTGTAACACTTTAAAATTGTTGGTCATTTTAGAATGGATGCATATGCACAATTGGGATGAAAGGATGGCCAGCTTCCAATATTAAAATTCTTATTTTCTCAAAATAGTCTAGTGAAAGCAAAGAGCATTCTAACTTCTGAGTCCTGAGGTTTGAGAGTCTGATGAGCATATTTAAATCAAAGTACTCCAAAGTGTGAAATTATAAACTAAAATAAATCTCAAATTAGTGGAATTATGGATATTTGGGGGAGATAAAGGATAGTAATTTTAACAGGATGATAAGAGTCAGCTTATACATTCTTAGATCATCAAATTGCAAAATAAAAATTTCGCCAGGTCGTCCTATTGCCTCTCTTCTCCTTTTATTCTAATGCTATTTTTGTTGTTGTTGTTGTTGTTTATTAGCTTCTCTGACTTTGCCATCTTTTACCCGCGCTTCCCCTTTAATGGTAACTTTATGAATTTTAATGCCTCACTTTCCCTTTCACCTTTCCCAAGACCATCATATCATTCATATATTTCTTTTGGTTTTCGTAGTGAAAAATCATTATATTATTATGCAGTGATGTATTTTATAAATTCACTTAAGTACATATTTTCTTTTACTTTTAAATGATGTTTTCGTATTCAAGGTTTGTAAATACTCTTGCCTAAAAGCAAGAAGTAAGACACTAGCTTCCTTCCTAATCATTGCCACAGGTTTATATTAGCTGAATTTACACTGAATCACATCCAAAACAGGATCATAGAAAAAAAAAGTGCTGTATGACGCCTGCTGTTGTAATAATAGATTTTAGGCTGAGGAAAATGAAAAAAAGTATTATTTCATTGCTTTAGACAGGATTCTTTATATCGTAAGCAACTGAATAAATGTAGTCAACCATGTAGTCAACAATGATGTTTCCCTATCATAACATTGTGGGATGTGGTGTTTACCACTGAAATTGCTTCCAGTTGCCAAATTTGATAGATTTTGACTCTTTAAATATATTAATTCCTCTGGGGGGCCTGGGTGGCTCAGTCTGTTAAGCATCGGACACTTGGTTTCAGCTTAGGTCATGATCTCATGGGTTCTGAGATACAATTGCGTTGGGCTCCTTGCTCAGTGGGGAGTCTGCTTGATTCTCTCCCTCTGCCCCTCCCCCACTCGTGCTCCTGCTCTCTCTCAAATAAATAAATAAATCTTAAATATATATATATATATAAATCTCTAAACTATTTTAAAATTCTGAATCTTCATTTAAATATACGCATTCAGAACTTCCTGTTTCTGCTAGGACATACAAAGAGCTTGAAAAACATCATGTCCATCCTTCCATCCAGAGAAAAGCTGAACAAATTGAAAATCAACAACTCTGCTTAGATATGCCAGAGAATGGAGGTTACATGACAAAGTCATACCCCTGCCTACAACTAGAGGTACAAGCAAATACAGAGAATCACAGCTTACCAGGAGCAGGAGATGTAGGAACAGGAATGGAAAGAACATTTAAATGGTGGTAATTGATGAACTATTGGGAGCTTGTGTGGAGTAATTTGAGTTAAAAACTCCAGGGGACAGCCGTGGGTGTCACTGTAGTCAGATTTACCTCTAGGAGCTCTTCTAGTTTCCCAGGATAAAGATCTAAGAAACTCACCTCATGATTCCAGCAAGAGGAGGGGAAAACTGAGTCATGTGGAATATGCCCATGGAAAAATACTCATTTTGGAATATGTCCAGAACTTTTTGTTCTCTGCCTGCCGTCAAAGTAAACTTATTTGCCAGAGTTTAACACTAGAAGTAGGGAAATAACCAACGTTAGCCCCGTTTCTCAACAAGAGGTTGGGGGGAAACTGAGATGTATTTGTGAATTTCACAGACCAGAAACACAGGCTTACTTAAAAGCTGAGAACTACTTATAGGATTGTAGAAGGCTTCCCCTTTCCCCATACCTCATCTGCACATAAACAGGATTCCTTAGAATAATAGAGAATTACACCTAAAAGAACTATAAAGCACAGATTCTAAGAAGGGAGATTATAGTAGGTTTAAATTTCTAGATTACGGTATGTTTGAAAGTTATATTTCTCAAATAGGGTAAAACTGCACTATTTAGATTTGTCTAAAATGCATAGTGAAATCAGAGGAGTTTCAAAAGTTAGGAATCTTAAAATGCATTCATCATAAAACTTTAAAAAGAGATCAATATTCTTTTTCTTTTATTTTTAAAAATTTTATTTATTTTGAATTCAAGTATAATTTTTTTTTTAAAGATTTTATTTATTTATTTGTCAGAGAGAGAGAGCGCGAGTACAAGCGGGAATCGGCAGGCAGAGGGAGAGGGAGAAGCAGGCTCCCCGCTGAGCAAGGAGCCCGATGAGGGGCTCGATCCCAGGACCCTGGGATCATGACCTGAGCTGAAGGCAGACACTTAACCGACTGAGGCACCCAGGAGTCCCTCTAGTATAATTAACATACAATATTGTATTAGTTTCAGTTGTACAATATAATGACTCAACAAATCTACAGATTATTCAGGGCTCATCACAAGTATACTCTTAATCCCCTTTACCTATTTCACTTATGTCAATATGCTTTATTTTTATTAAAATTTATGGGTTTTAAATTGACATCTCTCTTAACTGGAGCTATCCACTGAACTTATCTTGTGAGAATTGTTTTTGTGTTTAATAGTTGTATGTGTCTCTAAGTAATATGGTTGAGTTTGCTCTTTTTAAACTGATACTGATACAATCTTATTGCATAGTATTTTGGGTGTTGTCTCTTTTGCTTCATATTATACTTACAAGATTCATCCCTGTTTTTACATGCATTTACACTTCTTTAATCTTCATCCTTGTTTGGAGTTTCTATGAATATAAAATATTATTTTTCAGTGTTATTCTTTTTTTTTTTTCAGTGTTATTCTTAGTGGATGTGATTTTTTTTTTTTCTGACTGAAGCTACTACAATTTGTTATGAACATTCTTATACATGAACTGTGATGTAAAACATTTTCACAAGTAGCAAAATTCATGTAGGTAAATGGCTCACTCAGAGATCTTTTAAGTTTAAATCTTGCTTATTGAATACATTTTAACACTTTAGAACTTGTTTTGTGTGAACTTACCACAGAATCGCTCAAGGGAAAATATGGCTTCTGGGCAAAAAGCTTTGGAGGACAGTTCAGTGATAATCCTACAAAAGAAAAAGTCAGGGTAAACTGATTTAAACCTCTGTACCCTTTTTTACTTCAGCTCTTCCTCTGGGGCAGCTGGATCTAAAATAGCAGTAATTGCTAATTTCCAACCAGTTTGTGGAGCTCTTGGCAAACTCATGTTAAAACTGATTTTTTTTTTTCAGTATCAGTTTTCTCTAGACATGAAGTACAACAGGGACAGAGCACAGAGCAGGAAGGCCAGGAAGTAGAGAATATAGTGGAGAGGAGGAGACATACAATGAATGTGAGAGAGCACATATTTGTGAGAAAATATAGTGTGCTCACAGTTTTGACTGTCAGAGGATGTGTAGAGGGGAACTAAGTAAGCATGATGTGACATGAGTTATTTGAACAAGGTCTAAAGTTGCTAAAGCAGACCGTGCTGGTTATTTCATAGTTTCCTTACTGTTTTCTGATTTTTACCATATCAGACATTTTTAGATTTCTTGCCAGTGAAATATGGTTATGTCCATCACAAACCTATTTTCTTAAAAAGTGAAATAGGCATCCTTGAACCATGTACTTTGTATTGCTCTTTTCTTCCTCCTTTTATTTACATTACCTGTTTTCATACTAACTGGCCATTTTTGATCCAGCAGATATTTTCCCCAAATGGCACAAAAAAGCTCACTGATTTTGCTTGTCCACCCCATTATTTTCCTAATTCTGAATCCTGTAATATCTGTGTGATATATTTACTTCTTATCTGCATTGAAAAATGTTTTTTGTACATTTACATAAGTAAATTTTTTATATTTACATAATGGGGAAATTATGTAATTATCTTTCATATGGTTAGAATTAAGTATGTAGTTGGTTAAGATATTTAGATTTTAGGATTTTAGTTTCTATTTTAAATTTACGCCAATTCTAAGGGAAGCAGAATCATGCAAGCCACTAAATTTAAAATATGCAATATTTGTGACTGTGAACTAATGCTTTTATAATAAATATTGTTTAAATATGTTTCTATAATTTTAGTTAATAAGAATATTCTCCTTGATAGCTGTACATAGTTTTGCAGAGCTTCTACAGTTTTTTGTCACTCACTTATAAAAATGGCATGCTTATGAAATGCATACAAAAATAAAATTTGGAAATGCCAACTGCATAATCAATTGGTAATGACAGAGTAATATTTCAACTACTGTAGTGATGTCCTTTTGACATGCCTAGAAATTAATTTGCTGAACAAAATCATTATAAACCAGACTATCAGTGGCCATTAAAATTAAATATGATTCAAATAATAACAGATTTATTAATTGAACACAATGCACCTAGATGAAAAGTGCTGTATTAGCTAATGTAAGATGGAAAAAAAAAATTCGCTTGGCTTTGAGCATCTAGAATGTCAATCTTACTCATAGGATTGCAATAAATTTAAACCAGTAGCAGCAAAACATGCTAAGAATTTATTTATTTGCTAACAATTTAATACATTGAAAACATAAGTGTAAAGGGCATCTTAATGAGTGTAAAAATCATTTTCAATTTATGGGTAGTCTTTATATTGTGAAATAGATATTATATTCTGCTTTTATCATTCTTTCATTAACTTATTTAATATATATTATATATTATTTTATAATATATATTATTTTATGTAACATTAAAATATCATAAAACATGTCTAAAATATAAATAAAATAGTATAGAAAGTATTTTCAATGTTTCCATTTTCTGTTTACTAATTCTAAAATCCAGGGAGTAGCTGAGTGTAAATAAAATGACAGTTACATATTTCACTAATTCAATGTAATGTCAAAAAAGAACTCATTCATCATACAATATTTCTCAGTAAAATATTAGTTGATAGACCAATTTCCAACGTAATAGGTAAATGCTTGCTCATTACTACTAGAGCATATGTGAACTAAAATTAAAGATACACATTTTAATTACCACAATTGCAAAAATGCTTTATTTTTCTAAAATTCTTTAAAAGCTCTCACATTGCTACATTTCTAGTGTAGTCTTCTGCCATTTTTGCAATTTCCATTGTTTGATCAAATTTTCTTGTTTTATTTGCCCAGAAGTTCATGACCTATATGTAATACATATACTAAAAATTATTTTCTCAATTATTTTGATAGAGTAACCTTACAGAAAATTTATTTTTGAACAAATAGCATCCCCTGGTCACCTGCTAACTAGTGTAGAGTACAGAGCCTCCTTAACCTACTTGATAAACATTTATAATTATCTCAGGGACTTCTGCTGGGCTTCAAATATTATCACTCTAAAACAACAAAAGGAACATGAATATATTTATATCATGAAAAGCAATCTTTCATAAAACAGCTTACCTTTTTCATACTGATGAATTGAGTAGAGTTTATGTGAAAAGTTTCCTTTGTTCATAAAGAGGAAAACTAATACAATGCATAAGAAAAGTAAATTGAAGTGATTACAAGCCTAGCCTATGGAGCCAGACTGCCTGGGCAGAGCCTGATTCCACCACTTGGTTGGGAACTTTGTTACGAACTTTATTTTGTCTCAGTCTCTTCACTTATAGAATGGGAATAATTCCCTTCTCAGAGATTATTTTGAGGATTTAATGTACTAGTATATATAAATTATAAAAAATTTGTGCCTGAAATAGAGTAAATACTGCCTACTTATTAACCCTTATCCTCATGAAAGGAGTATCCAAATTTTCTTATAAATCTTTCTTCATTATTGGTCACCATACATGTTCCACTTCATTTGCTAATGTTATTTTACTTGAACTTAATCTGTCTTATATTTATCTCACTTAATCTTACTATATTATATAGATGTTAACAAGTTGATTTAAATCCGAAAATGGAATAATTTGAATTTAAATAAATAAGAGATTTTCCCCTAACACTGTAGCACCACTTATTTTCATTAAAAACCTGTGTAGTTTAATAAAAGTACAAAAAAATCAATCATTTCATTACTGCTTTTCAAAGTTGTGATAACAAAAATACACACAGCATTTTTAATTATAAATTAGTATTGATATAGGATAACATTTTCCCATACTCATTCAGCTCTCAATTATTCATAAAACTGAAGGACAGAAGATGGTAAAAATACATTCTGAAAAGGTAAACAAAATTAACATTAGTATAGGATTATACTCTTTCTGTTAATATCACACTAAAATTTATTTTAGTAAATTATATATGCATGCACATGTACTTGTGTGTTTTATGGTATACCCATTGAAGTAACTGCTTTGCTTGTTATGTTTTATAATCTAAATTAAATTAAATACTTGACCATCTCATTTTAAAGAATCTTTGTGGAAACAATACTTTGTTATGTTTTATCAAAACAAATTTCAAGGACATCATGTAATCCTTAATATGCTTTGACAAATTTTCAATTTGGGATCCATTCATAAATGGGACTTAAAACCAAAATACATTTATAAAACTAATATGTTACCTATATAATACACTACTGTGATATTACAGAATGATTCTAAGATCTAGAGTTTGTCTAGCCATACTAGGCTTGGATTTTATTTTAATTCTTTCATTTCCAATCTGTTTTACTTGGATATTCTGAACCACATTCTTTTTCTACTTAAAGCAGTAATAGCAGTAACTATCTGTAGGAGATTATATGAGCATTAATTAATATAATCTACCAGAAAAATTTGCAATGCAAGGTTTTAAATATATAAGGGTGTCAATTAATAGTAACCATTGCTAACCTAAATGTTTTGCTGTACCAAATGTAACAAAATTCTATACAAAATACCAGATCAGATGCATGTTTTATGCAATGCTATTAATTAGTTTGATATATCTGTTCTTATAATTATATATATTCAGTCAATACTAGCTGCTATGCTTATTTTTGCAACCACAACCATATTTTTCTATGCTTTTTTATTCATACTTTCCAAAATACTTATACAATACTTTTTGCTCTTGACAGTGTAACAGTGACCTTGGTTTCTCTTAGAAAATCAAATTCATGAGATAAAATGTGTTCCATCTAGTATCTTGGCTACCTAGCTTTGAAAAGGACAGTAGACTGACAGCATCCATGCATTGCACTGACATGGTAGAGGTTTTGTGATTCCCAACTGAGCGTTGTTAATCTCAATATAATAATCTCAATCCTACCACATTGCATTTGCATGGTCACAGAAATGAGCTGAGTGGTTATAAAAACAGTTATCAGATCAGGAAAACTTCTTACTACAAATAATTTTGTTATATAGAACCATGAAGGGATAATGTCAGGATTATGTGACTATCACTTATTCTTCACTACAGCATTAATTGTATCAAATAGAGGTCATATATTAATTACAGGTTACTCAAGAATTATGGGGGGACACCTGGGTGGCTCAGTTGTTTAAGCGTCTGCCTTCGGCTCGGGTCATGATCCCAGGGTCCTGGGTTGGAGTCCTGCGTTGGGCTCCCTGCTCAGCAGGGAGTCTGCTTCTCCGTCTGCCTGCTCTGCCTGCCGCTCCCCCTGCTTGTGTTCCCTCTCTCTCTGACAAATAAATTTAAAAAAAAAAAGAATTATGGGTTATTTGTCAATGACAGATTTAAACAATCTTGACAAATAGTCAAGACACTTGGTTTAGCACATAGAAACTTTAGCAGGACTCTCATTTTCCCCAGATTCAGTATATGCTCCTATATATATCTCTTGAAGCAGGGCTGAGAGTGAACTATTAACCATTTCCTTCAACTTCTGAAGTACTCCTTGAGTGCCAGACATTGTGGTAGGCTCTATGGATACAATGGTGAACAAAACAAATAGAAAATCTGTCTTCATTTAACTTGTAATCTAGTGTGGAAGTGCAACAAATAATATCAGTAAGGTAAGTGGTAAATGGCCTGGAGGTGTATAGAACAAGCTATGGAAAGTGTCTTGAATGAGGAATAGACTTTATTTAGAAGAAGATGAGTAATATAAATGTTCCTAAAATCATGTGTTTATTCTCATAGTCAGTAACATTGGAGTTCTGTCCAATCCCTTCCTCCCTTTTCTTCTTTTCAAATGTTCGGTCACATTAATTAAGTTATGGAAAAAAGTACCAATGAGTTCTCATGGAAGATTTTAAAATGTGGAATAGAGATAACAAAATCAGAAAATGTAACCAACATTTAGAAAAGAAAAAAATCCCGCGTTTTAGAAATGAGAAATAAAGACAGAGCAAGAAGAAACTAATACCATGATGGCACATGGGTAATTGACCACAACGTAGTTTATCAAGCCTTAAAGCCGAAGTTTTAATGTTGAGATGCATTTAGAAAACATATCTTCAAGGTTTGCAGAAGAGGAAAATGAAAGTAAACCAATCTGCGTGAATATAGGAATGTAAAACATGGTCTCAAAGCTTTTAGCCACATGCCTTAGAAAGCAGAAAAGAATTTATAATCTGACTAGTTTAGAGAATGGAGAAAAATCACTCAAGAGAAATAAACAGCTCTATCATGGGCCATGTACAGAAAAGCAACAACAGCTTAACATAAAAGCTGCTTTCAGACCCATTAGATCTAAATCTAATATTTAAATTTGAATGTATTTCATTTAGCATAATGATGTCAAGGTCCATCCATATTGTCACAAACGGCAAATCATTTTTAGGCTGAATATATTATATATTATATTCATATATATGTGTATATACAATATATATGCATGTATATATGTATACATATACATATACTACATCTTCTTTATATATATATATATATATATATTCAGGTATATATCCATACATATACTGTATCTTCTTAATATATTATATTCATATATATTATATATACATGTATGTGTGTATATATGCACATACACTACATCTTCTTTATCCATTCATCTGTTGATGGAAACTTAGGTTGTTTCTACAGTTTGGCTGTTATCAATAATGCTGCAATGAACATGGCAATGCAGATGTCTCCTCAACTTCCTGTTTTCATTTCATTTGGATATATACCCAGAAGAGAAATTCCGGGGTCATATGATAGTTCTATTTTTAATTTTTTGAGGACTATGCATACTGTTTTCCATAGTAGCTGTACCAGTGGTGAACAAGGGTTTCTCTTTTTCCATATCCTTGTCAGTGCTTGTCATCGCTTGTCTTTTTGATGATAGCCATTCTAACAGGTGTGAGTTGATATGTCATTGTGGTTTTGATTTACATTTCCCTGATGATTAATGATGCTGAGCACTTTTTCATGTACCTGTTAACCATTTGAATATCTTCTTTGGAAGAATCTGATCAGGTTCTTTGCCCACTTTTTAATTGAATTATTCATTTTTTTGTTACTGAGTTGTATAAGTCCCTTATTACTTCTCTGTGGAATCTTACAAAAAACAAACCCATAAAAACAGAGAACAGGGGCACCTGGGTGGCTCAGTTGGTTAAGTGTCTGTCTTTGGCTCAGGTAATGATCCCAGCATCCTGGGATCTAGGACGTGGCTGGCTCCCTCCTGGGCAGGAGTATACTTCTCCCTCTCCCTTTGCCCATCCCCTTCTCTCGTGCTCTCACACACGCTCTCTCTCTAATAATAAAATCTAAGAAAATACCAAAACAAAAAAAAAAAAAAAAAAAAAAAACCAGGTAACAAATTCGTGGTTGACAGGACAGAGTGGGTGGGAGAAATGGGTGAAGGTGGTTAAGGGATACAAATTTCCAGTTGTAAGATGAATGAGTTCTGGGGAAGTAATGCACAGCATGGTGACTAGAGTTAACAATACTATTGTATATTTGAAACTGTTGAGAGTAGATTTTAAAAGTTCTCACTGCACACACACACACACACACACAAAATTATAAGTAATTGTAGCTATTCGAGGTGATGGATGTGTTAACTAATCTTATTCAGTAATTATTTATAATATATACAAACATAAAATCACTACATTGTACATATTAATATTATATGTCAGCTATATCTTAATAAAGCTGGAGAAAATAAATATATATAAATAAATAGATGTAAATCTACACATGGTTCATTTCTTTTGCCTCAAGGTGGGGATTAAGTTGTTTTATTAAAACATTATCTTTTCATGGGATTTCCATATATCTCATTATATTTGGAACATGATTTAAGATTATTTCTGTACCCTTTTTCCTTTCACAATTTTGAGAGATTGTGCCATTAAATTTTAGCTTATAAAAAAATAAGCAAGTTGCTTATTAACTATATGGCACACATTTCTCAGTGTCTCAATTATTTAACACTTAATATAATGAAACACTTTAGAAATTCCATAGTAGATTTGCCTTCTATAAACTTAACAGCAATACTTAAATGTGTCACCCTGGTTGCTGGTATTCTATGATATCAAATTTTAAGACCCAAGAAAACTGTGTATTAAATATTATTATTTCAGTGGTCCATGCCTCAAGCAATTTAAAGTAATGATAACTTTTCTTTCAAAAGTATAATTTTTCTGAACTTATGATTCTCAGTTTAAATTAGTTTCTGTAATTTTTTTTTTTTTTCTTTCTCCTCTGAAGAACCCACAATACTTCTACTTTCCGTACTAACATTGCAACATACTTCCCCAACCAGGTTATCTTTCCTTTTCTGGTACAGTTTAAAAATCAGAAATCTTCTATTTCCCTGAAAAATAATATAATAATGTCAGAAGGCTAAGGAATAGCCTGATATATTTTCTAACTCCTTGATTTTCTCATTATAATGAGAGTCCATTTTTTGCTGGTTGACTACTGTCAGCTTTTAAGTCTCAACCCTTCCTCTTTCTTTCTGTTCCACATCTGAGCAAGCACATAAAAAAGCCTGCGTGCTCCCTCCTATGATTCCAACAGAGAATTCAAGCCATCAAAGACCCTGCCTGTATATGGGAACTCTCAGCCTGGCACTAACACCTAAAGACAATAAAATACCCAAACCAGTCTCATTTTCTTGCTCTTTCATACTATTTTAAGACCAATTTGGGAGGCATGTCCTGCTCTTCCTAGAATGCCTCATTGTGTAAGTAATAAAATTTTTAATCTCTTCCAGGTGTATGTGTGGCCTCTTCAGTATTGTTATCTGAACCAAATTTGAGGTAGGAGCTCATCCAGTGACCACAGAGTGGCTTCAGTGTTAATGTTCCATCCTGCCTCCATTCTCTTTCCTAAATTAGTATCCATCTTGAAAGAGAAGAACAGCCCTGATTTTAAGGGGAAGGAATTTTTAAGGGGAAGGAATTAGAACAGGCAGAAATAAATGAGAGAAAAAGATAAGTCCATGGTATACTAGATTCTGATAGGTAGGCAGGAAGGGGGAATTCTTAGGATCTTGGATATTTATAAATAATATTTTTATAACAAATAAAAATATATCTTGCTTAAAGATAGAATCAGTTACTGGAGGATGCTGAATCAGTAGCAAGGTTTGCAGATGGTTGCTTAAAGGTAGATAGCCAGCACTCAGTCTAGAAAGCAACTACAGTGTGGCTTGGTGATAACTACACTTTAGCTGAAGGAGGAAAAGACAAATCTTCTCAATGGGCACACATAAGGGATGTGTCTTCATGGCACCATAGGAACGAGATAACAAGAATGATAGATTATGGATTTTTATAGGTTTTGGACCATACACAATGGACTGGCAATACTGTCTGGAAAACGGATCTTAAATGACTGGAAGATAAAGGAAATCCTACTATGGGACACTATATTATGGAAAACTTTGTGAACTTTGGGGGGAGGAGTGAATAAAGTTAGGACATACACATACACATCAAAAAACATTCATCCAAATTCTGAAGATGACTGGGGTCAACTAGAAATGTCCCTATTTGTTCTTTGGCGGTGGCCACTTAGGTACATGGGATGAGTAGCCATCACCACGGAGACATTTACACGATGCAACAACAAGCAGGAAAAACAAAAACAAGAACCAAAACAATAAAAACAAACAAAAAACATACCCCATTATCTCTGTCAGAAGTTTAAATTGTACCTAATATTTTTTTTTCTATAGTCAACAAGAAAATTAGAGAAAAAAGGCAGCCATGGGTGTCTACCAGGATAGTCTGGGCCACCCCATACCTTGTTTGTAGATTACATGGGCCTATTAACCATGTTTCCATGTGTTTATGGGTGGATCTTAACTGAGATAGATAATCATTCTGGTTTTGTATATGTATATCCAGCATCCGAAGCAAACATCATTAACACAAATTGAAATCTAGAACAGAAAGCATTTTATGTTGAATATTCTACTTTTATAACCTATGATCAAGAAACCCATTTATGATGCAGGAATATTGCACCAATGGGCTAAGAAGCATCATTTACCATGGATTTATATACCTTACCACTGCAAAGTGGTGATATTTGTAGTGCACTGATTGAATATTGGAATGGGCAAACTCCACATACTAAACTGAGGGAGGGGAGTGCTGATAAAAAACTGAAGGGATATCTTGGTTTGTATGTTTGAATATTCATTCATTCGTGTGGTAAATCCTAATACATGTGGTAGTAAAAGGTGACCAGCTTTGGATGAATTGTTGAGATACTGTAAGGAAAGTAGAGCAAAAAGTATGGGTAATGACACCGAAACTTTCATAAATGTATTCCTTAATTTTTTCTTGTATTGTGCCTGATCCTGTGGTGACAGGACTTGGATTGCATTTATGATTTAGAGAGAAAAGATCAATTGATACCATGACACCATGACTACATCTCTAAATAATATATTGAATTCTTGAGGGAGTGATAGGATGGGCTGTTTCTTTTTCTCAGTTTTATAAACTGAGTTAGAAGTGTCTGCTTCTGTCCCTCTATGCTGACCAGTGAATGATTATAATATAACCTTATATTCATTCAATTATGACTGGCAATGGATGAAGTGGTAGCATTGGGCAGTCTCATACTGCTGTTGGATCAATGGGTAAATCTTCTGACCGAACCTGATGGTCTTGCCCTTATGTGGAAGGTCTGAATTAAAATTATTGACACATGGCAAGGAGAAGTAATTGCAGATGGGAAGAGAGTTAGTAAATTAATAATGCAAAAATGAAAATCTAATATATATTAGTAACTCACGAGAGGTTGAGAGCAAAAGAATAATATTAATCTTAGTTATATATTGCAGATACCCTTTTATAAAGTAAATGTGACAAATGTGGCCTCCTGAATACAAACAAAAGACTTTGTTCAACAGTATGGTTGGTGGTTAAGCCAACATTGGTCAACACTCTAAAATAACCATAGGTTATTTTATTAACTAATTAATTTATTAACTAATTAACATAGGTCTAGGATTCTTAGAACAAGCTGAAATTGCCTTTTAATAAGAAGAACCATACTTACTTATTAGCCTGTACTGGCCACTTAGAAGATATGTTATTTTGGGAGGAAGGAAAAAAAATGATGAGTACCTTGGACATATAATATATAATACAGCATTAAAATGCATAAGACAAACTCAACAGATATTTAGACAGAAAACTAAGAAACAAATATGGGAAAGATAGCACACATTGATCTAAGAGGGTCTGTTAAGCATGCTTCTCAGAAGCAAGGAAAGGTGTTGTAAGGACAATGACCTGGGAATTTGGCAAAGGAAGCATAATAAATTTGTGGGTGAATAATGATCCCATAGCTTGAGGAAATTCATAAATGTATAATGTAATTTTCACAGGTGCTTTCTAAATGTCAAGGTCCAATATATAAACAAAAATACTAAGTGCACCCAATAGTGCTGTTACAAGGAACTGGTGATCTATTAAAATTGACTCAAATTATACCAATAGAAGGAAGGCAAAAATTACTTAAAGATAAGGGTCATTGGGAACGCTTACTAGTACAATTTTGTAGTGTGATACATTGCTTGGTTGGGAGAATAATGGTTCCCTAATCCTTGGAACCTGTGAATAGGTTACCTTACATGAAAAAAAAAAAAAGATATTTGGCATATATGAATAGGAGTACAGACTTTGAGATGGTGGCACTATCTTGGATTATCTGGGTGGAACCAATCTAAGTACGTAAGTCTATAAGAGCAGAAAACTATTTCTGGCTAGGTCAGAGTGAGATAAGACTGAAGAAAGAGGAGAAATATAAAGCAAGAGAGGGACACATCCTGTCACTGCTGACTCTCAAGCTGGAAGGAAAGGACAAGGAGCCAAGGAATATGGGTGGCCTCAAGAAATGGGAATGGCCATCAGCTAATAGCCAGCAAAAAACACCCCACAGGATCTCAGTCCTACAACCACAGGGAGCTGAATTCTACCAATAAATCAAATGAGCAAAGAAAAGGACTGTTACATAGAGCTTCCAGAAAGGAATACAGCGCTCCCAACAACTCAGTGGTAGCTCAGGGAGATTTATATCAGACTTCTGGAACCACAGAATTTTAAGATAGTACGTTTATATTGTTTTAAGCTACTGTGTGGTAATTTTTACTCAGAAATGTAAAACAAATACAAGATCTGGCTACATCCACAAGAGATTTACAATTCAGAATTAACTGAGACTTAGACCTTGACATAAATCAAGAGATAACATTTGTTATATGAACAGGACCACTTTCGTTGAGAAGGTCAAGAAAATATAATTGTAATTTTAGTTTAGCAAGTTTGCAATGACCATAGTCTAACTCACAATATATCTCTATTGGGTATAATGCTTGTATCATTGCTATGATTAATTTGACTGATTTTAACAAAACCTCCAATAATACTGGTATCAATGATCAAATGTCCTGGGAGACTGCATTTAAAACCTCACAAGATATTCTTCTGATGGAAGATAATTAGAGGAACTAGATTTTGTTAATAATCAGTTACTTCTTACGTTGATTCAATTTATTGATTCACTTCATAAAGTTCAACTTTTGTAGTGGAAGAAGACAAAAGAGTTGTCAGGCTCTGCAGGATTATGAATAAATTTGTGCTGGATTATATGGTAAACTCAAATATTTCTAAAAGCCATACCTAAACCATATTAAACTATGTGATTAGTATGTTTTTTTTAATTATAAATAATGCAAAATATCTAGAAAAGAGAATGATATTGAGTGATTTAGAAATGGGACAAAACTCAGGAAGGTCGCCTTTTTTAAGACAAGGTTAATTTATAGATGAACTGGGACAGGTATTTTATTCAGGAATACTTGGAAGTCTAATACTGATTCCTGGCCGAGCTAAGCTAAGATTACCTAGATAGTAATTTCTTGTGTGTTATTCAAACTTTGAAACTCCCTAGTCCCCACGGCCAGCTTGCTTACATAGTTTAGTGACCTGTAGTTTGATAGCTTACACCTGTGTTAATTGGTCGTGCAGGCCGGCGTGCTGCATGACCAGTGAAGCATAAAAGGACCCACTGTAAGTCTTCACTAAATTCTTATAAAACCAGATTCTTCTTGGTGATTGCTAATCTATAGGCACAGCACATTTTGTGGGACTTAGAAAGAATTTAATGTGTGAACCTTCACCTGGAAATCTCCTGGGACTCCGGTCTGTGCCTGTGTTTTCTTTCTGCTACTGTCCCATGTCTTTCACCTTTATTAAATCTATACAAAAATATGCTCAGTGGAGTCTGGAAAGTCCTTTCAATTATGCAATCCTGTGAAATCAGTGCAGTTCCAAGGGAAAAAAAAATCAGTACATTTAACAAAAGATATCCAAGACCTTTATGGGGAAAATATAAAAGTTTATAGAAGAATAAATACAACATACATGAATAAAGTAATCCTGTAACATAAATATTTCAATACTACTCAAATTGTTGTGTAGTCACTGCAATTACAATCAAAATCCCAATAGTCAATTCTTAAAGGAATTCAGAAAAGGACCAAGAATTGTCACTTTCCTTTATCAGCTCAGTAAACCCATCCCTCAGCTGTCATAAGTATTGGCCCCTGAAAGCACACAGCTGTGTCCTTTTCCGAAGAATTGCCCTGCCCAAATGGGAGCTTCTCTGTGAGGAAGGTTGCCTTTCTTCAAGGATTAATGCACAATTTTGGCTCCAATAGTTTCCTAACCCATTACCTTTGTTCTTTATTTTTAAATAAATCCTCCCAGAGATCATCAATTATTTGGGCAACTTTTTAATTTTATGTGACTTTGGCTTTTCTGTTCCCTTTTACTAAAATTTTAATAGAACAGTGGAAAATAATTATCCACTGCCAGGTTGATGCCAGTCCAATACAGACAGAAGTCACTTGAATTATCTCCTTCCCAGGCACACATTGTTGCAAAAAATTAGTGATGGACATTCATAACTTATGATCATTTATATGCCAAGTGATGAATCTATTCAAACATACACATATTTATTGGCCCATTTTAGCAAATACATATATGCTGAAAAGTGGCATGTTTAAAAATTTAACTAAAATATAGATTTCAAAGCCCAAAATAGTACAAAGTTATCAAAGATGTGGACTTTTGTATAGGTTGTACAAAAGACACAATGGAATGAGCTAAATAGATGGTTTCTAAATGGGAGACAATATTTGGATTCACTTTTTTATAGAAAATGACATGTAGCCTAGGATTTTTTATTTGAATTTGCAAAGATAAGAGGCAAAAAGCTTATCAATACAGTAGCTCCCCATATCATGTAGGCATTTTATGTAGACATCTCACATAATCACAAAAAGAAGGGTGTGTACGTACAGTAAGATATTTTGAGAAAGAGACCACATTCACATAGCTTTTATTACAGTATATATATCATTATAATTGCTCTATTTTGTTATTAGTTATTATTGTTAATCTCGTAGTGTGCCTAATTTATAAATTAAACTTTATCATATGTATGTTCATATAGAAAATATAGTATATACTATACCCCTTATAGAGGTATGTACTATCTGTAGTTTCAAGCACCTACTGGGGGTTTTGGAATATATCCCCCATGTATAAAGGAGGACTGCTGTACAGGAATTTAAAAAGATATTGTGAATATTTAAAGAATAGGTATAATTCAGTTTGATGTGTATTTGCAGAAAGAAGTTTGAAAAGGTTAATTGAGGTCAGACCTTGAATAATTATTAAATTATTTTTAAATATTTGGAATTTTTCTTGTAGATAATGAAAAACCATTGAAAATATTTAGTAGGATATTGCTATGCCAAATTGCTGATAGTTGCCATGGACAAGACACTCTCCTAAGCACTTTAATATAATATTTATTTAAGCATCATGGAAACAGTATGAAAAATATTAGACATCAGAACATAAGGACTCTACAACTTTTCTATGGTGACATTTCAAGAGATATGAAATAGTTTGGAACCCAGGTTTTATGGGTATGCATTTTAATTTTCTAACTTTACTCAATATGTTAATTTTATGTGCTCATAAAATAAAGTACTTTTAAAATTGTATTGATCAATTTTGTATCTTGTGATGCATATATATATATATTCACATATATATATACATGATACATTAATACCCAAATAGCCATACTTATATTAGAATAAACATTAATATGTACAAGACTGAGTGTCCTAGGTGAATTGCCATTTTGCAAATAAATTTTAGATTTTAAATTATTTGTGTAACTAAACTAAACTTATTATTTAGATAGCACTTTCTCTGGGCTCCTTAATAATATAAGGAAAGAATTGTTTTGTTGTTTCTTTTTTTTTTTAAGATTTTATTTATTTATTTGACAGAGAGAGACACAGCGAGAGAGGGAACACAAGCAGGGGGAGTGGGAGAGAGAGAAGCAGGCTTCCTGTGGAGCAGGGAGCCCAATGTGGGGCTCTATCCTAGGACCCTGGGATCATGACCTGAGCTGAAGGCAGACGCTTAATGACTGAGCCACCCAGGTGCCCATTTTGTTTCTTAAAAACAACCTGACTTAACCTTCATGTGTATGTCAATTAAACATTTCTGTTTTTGTCTTTAATCTCAAAATCACCAGGTAATCCACTATGTTTTTTGCCAAAGAATCTAGAAAAAACATGGTGTAATAGAATTATGGAAGTACAGACCTTTATGTTTGAGATCAGGACATACTCCAGGGGAAACAGAGGCAGAAACCATCTCTGTACCAATATCTGGCTACAGATCTCTGGCTTCAAGCACTATGAGGAGCATGTTGGAGGAACCAAAACTCCTTAACAATTCATTGCTACAAATAGTACTAAAATATACTTTGTATATGTTTAAACAAAGCCTACATCTACTGTGTGAAACATGAAGCATGAGTGACAGTGTCTGATCTGATTCCAAAGTTTGACAAGCTGTGTGGTGCCAACAAACACCACATCTCATTAGTAAGTAATTGTAATCATTTAAGAATGCAATAAAAATATGATTTTTTCTTCAGTTTAGATATATTTTTTTTTCAAACTGATACTAGGTCATTACAAACTATTTTAATGCTTAACATAAAAAATAATGTTCTAGTGAGGGTAAGGAGCAACTGTAATCTTCAAATGTTGCTTGTAGAAGTGCAAAATGGAATAGACAATTTGGAAAACAGCATTTTTTTTTAATTCAAAATACATTTACCATATGATCCATGGTATATGGATATATATGTATATATAAATATGTGAATATTTAAAGCAGCTATATGCATAATTGTCCCAAAAGAGGAAACAAACCAAATATTCTTCAATTAGTGAGAAAATAAAGGGGCGCCTGTGTGGCTCAGTCGTTAAGCGTCTGCCTTCGGCTCAGGTCGTGGTCCCAGGGTTCTGGGATTGAGCCCCACATCGGGCTCCCTGCTTGGCAGGAAGCCTGCTTCTCCCTCTCCGACTCCCCCTGCTTGTGTTCCCTCTCTCTCTGTGTCTCTCTCTGTCAAATAAATAAAATCTTTAAAAAAAAAAAAAAGAAAAGAAAAGAAAGAAAACTGTTTCACCTCTATACAATGGGAAAGAACTCAGCCACAAAAAAGAACAAACTATTGATAAATGCAACCACATGGATGAATTTCAAATGCATTAGGATAAGTCAAAGACGTGAATCTTAAAGAGCTTCCTATTATATAGTTCTTTTATATGACATTCTTAAAAATTGTGAAATCAAGGAACAGAAAGCAGATCAGTAAATGTGGAGGAACCACCAAGAAGCTTCAGAGTGTTGATGTCAAGATCTAGGAAGAGGTTCTGTGATGCTCCCTTCTGTTACTGATACCATGCTGACCGAAACCGTAAGATAGAGAGCGCTTACTCTCCGGGATGCCTTCCCATCTCCAACAAACAGCTCCCACTGTCAGAACTTAACTGGAGGTTAGGAAGGGCTTCTGGGAAATATACTTTTCAGGGTCCCAGCTCCCTGTCTCCAAATATAAAGTGGAGTACAAAAGGGTGAGACAAAGGAAACAGTCAAGTGAGCTATGCACAAAGTTATTTTATGTTTTCTGGGGGTTTGCAAAAAAAACATTTATCCATGGTGCATATGTGAAGAGAATAAATATTTTCTTAGTAGTCTCTTAAAAATATCTTGTCACCAATAATATTGGAGGTTATTTTTTAGAACAAAATATTTCTTGACTGTTATATTTAGAACCAAATTATGATGCCATGGATCTAAATGCCCTGGATTACTTTAGCTGTCATGGAAATTTTATGTACTGTAAATTTATGTACGGTAAATAAGACTATTCCTTAGAATGTATTTAAATCTGTTTTTCAAGAAAAGGTATATAATTGAAAGGCAAGAAGGTGTGAATGAATGTGCAGTAATTGAGTAAGTGTAGTAGTGAAAGAATTTTGTAAAAGTCATACATATTGTCACAAAAGCACTGTGTTCCTAGTGTGAAACTGTAAACTCAGATTTTCTCCTTTATGCACCTAGCATGTTTCTGGAACTCATCACTGGAAAAGAAACACTGCTTCCATTCCTAGTTTGGATTTCCTCTCCCAATCTGAATTATGAGAAGTCTCACATGAATGATTACCCAACATATAAATTAGAAGAATTTTTGTTTTTACCTCTTCAAAATCACCTTAAGATTAATCTGAGTTATGATGTTGACAAATGGTCTGTTTTTAGAAACTTCTAGTGTTGACTCACTACAATGAAGAAGAAAAATCCACAAAAGTACATTGGGTTGCCTCTGTAGAGTTTGGTAATCAGATCTGGGTTATTCCACATGCAAGCATTCTGCCTGTAATATCGGTTAGGCAAACTCTAAATTAGTTACAAAGGAAGATTTTTTTTCTTTCTACAGAGTTCCTTTCTATCTTCTATTGCCCATATATTCTGTCACTGAATCTACACTGATTTTGGTAGAAATCTATAAGTAAAACCATGTTCATCTTAAGTTAATAAAAAAGAGTCTGATTCAATTTAAAATAGTTCTGAATAAAAGTCAACATATTTTAATTCACTAAATTATTTAAAAGAAGGATTTGAGATGATTTTAATTCAGTTTAATAATTACAGATCAATGGAGGCAAAAAAAGACAAGGGCACAAATCATTTTTTAAAATGTTAAGCGTTGGGGCACCTGGGTGGCTCAGTCATTAAGCGTCTGTCTTCGGCTCAGATCATGATCCCAGGGTCCTGGGATAGAGCCCCGCATGCAGGGAGCCTGCTTCTCCCTCTCCCACTCCCCCTGCTTGTGTTCCCTCTCTCGCTGTGTCTCTGTCTGTCAAATAAATAAATAAATAATCTTTAAATAAATAAATAAATAAAATGTTAAGCGTTAGGAGTGCCTGGGTGGCTCAGTCGTTAAGTATCTCTGCCTTCGGCTCAGGTCATGATCCCAGGGTCCTGGGATAGAGCCTGGCATCGGGCTCCCTGCTCAGTGGGAAGCCTGCTTCTCCTTCTCCCACTCCTCCTGCTTGTGTTCCCTCTCTCGCTGTGTCGCTCTCTGTCAAATAAATAAATAAAATCTTTAAAAATATACAAATAAAAAAATAAAATGTTAAGCGTTAGAGTAAGAGTTGCAACTCTTCACTGAGGTAGAAAAGGATATGATGCTAGAGACAGCTCTTGAGATGAGTATGAAAGCAAGTGAATGTTCACTTCCTGGTTGTCCTCAATATTTTTATTAAACTTGTATGCCTGGCCATTGGTAAGACTAGGATCCAGAGTATGTAGCTTCATAGCAGGGGAAAGGAAAGAATGTATTGATTAGTCACCATGAAGAATGTTTCAGAATGACAGTGATAAATAAAATATTTCTGTAATCAATGACAAAATGCTTCAGGAAAGCATACATCTGTAATTGCTGGTATACAGTTTTTAAAGTTTATCTAGTCATTTTAAAATGGGAAAATAGATAGTGATACTAGGCTTTCATGCATCTACCAAGAATGTAAAGTCAGTGGTAGTGAAAAATACTAGGATAATTAGTGAGGAAGGAAACCCTATTAACAGTGTTAAAATGGAGCTAATATTCTAAATAAGGCCAGAAAGATAGATTGATAGAAAATAAAAGTACAAAAAATGAGTAAGTGCATCAAGAGTGGAGAATTGGGGAAAATATACATTCCTTAGAGACAGTAGACATTAAATTATATTAAATTTTATCTTTTTATCTATCTATATGTATATGTGACATGTATATATATTTATTGGTAGTACTATTTTTATTTTTAATTTACACTAGTATTCCACTGGTCTGCAAGTTTCTCAAAAGCAAGGATGAGGTATGCCTTTGACTCATTTAAATCTCTGCACCCAGTTTAGTTCCTGACATGTATACACTCAATGAATATTTGTAAAGTGATAAATGTAAAGCATAGGGAATCACCAATTCAATCACAAATTGAAGTTAGCATATTCCCTATTAACATAAATGAATGTTCATTAAGACAGTTACAGACCATTGCTAAAAATATGAATGAGGAAATCTGGTTTTGAAGCACTCACCATTTCATGATTTCTGTCATATGTGTGTGTGTGATGTGTATAGATGATAGATTGATAAATAGATGAGAGATAGATGATAGATGCATAGATACATCAGATAGATAGAGAGATGATAGAGAGATGATAGATAGATAGATAGATAGATAGATGATAGATGATAGATAGATAGATAGATAGATAGATAGATAGATGATAGATAGATAGATAGATGATAGATAGATAGATAGATAGATAGATGATAGATGATAGATATAGATGATAGATAGATAGATAGATAGATGACAGATAGATATCTTTATATCCTCTCTCTATATATAAATATGTGATAGGCATGTGCATATATTAACACATATACTAATACAGTGCCATATGGTGAGTGATATAAAGTGAGGTACTGGATTATATATTGACAAAGACACTGTCATCTTCTTTGATATCAGAAAAATAATGGTAGAGGATACTTACTGTGAATGAGTGATTTACTAATTTACTAAAGAGTCAGGAAAACATTAGTCTTCTACACAGAAAAAACAATTCTAGGAGACAGTAGAGGTGTCAAAGTTTTGGGTCATCAAATTCTTGTATCATTCTGTGATTTTTTTTTTTTATCTTATAAGCAAATAAGACCCACAGAGACATTTTTGATGGATGGATGACATGAATAGTTTTACATATTATCAAAATTATACTGAATTAAATATGCAAAAAAAGAGACAGAACTTCATGAGACTGAATTCAGGAAATTAAGTTAAAAGCCATTTAATATAGAACAAAAAAGAGATGATTTATTTGTTAGAGCACACTATTCTAATTTTTGATGATATAAAATATTAGCTATGACCTTTCTTACTTTCAGGAAATCGTATCTAGTTAGAGAAAAAAGATTCACACAGAAATAATTGGGAGCAATTTAAGATAGTATGTAATTAGTGTCATAGAGTGAATAATCCAGAATATTTTTAATCATTTTTAAAGTATTTACCTATTTATTTATGCAGATAATTTCAAGTAAGTTATTTGCTTAAATCAAACTAAGTACTGGAAATATATAAAAACTTGAGTGTTGGGGCGCCTGGATGGCTCAGTCATTAAGCGTCTGCCTTCGGCTCAGGTCATGATCCCAGGGTCCTGGGATCGAGCCCTGCATCTGGCTCCCTGCTCAGCGGGAAGTCTGCTTCTCCCTCTCCCACTCCCCCTGCTTGTGTTCCCTCTCTCGCTATGTCTCTCTCTGTCAAATAAATAAATAAAATCTTTAAAAAAAAAAAAAACCTTGAGTGTTAACTTTAAGACTATTGACTAAAATGTGGAATACAAAGTAGGCTATCATATTAAAAATACTAAATATTGCCAGTAATATATTATAGATGTCAAATCACTTTGCTAATAAAAATTTGTTTTTTGCTATTACATATGAAGGTATTGTCAAGATTAAAGGGAATAAACAATTGCAGTCATCTGCCATGAAATTGTGATTATTAATAAATTTGTTAAAGTGATTGTTACTCAAATGTTATTAAGAAATATTTTAGTAAGAAGGTAGGACAAATATAACAAACCCACCTAAGTAATGTTATAGAAAATAAGTGATCTACTTTGGTCATCACAAATGACAAACATACAAATTATTAAATATTTCATTTACTAACAAGTTTAGGATATTTGATGAAATTCCAGTTTATTGAATAATTATAGTTTTAATGTGAATTATGTGTGTATACAATATATGTGCATATTATATACATGTATATATGTGCATATGTATATACATATATATAAAATATGTGTATGTTTATATATACATAATGTAATAGTTTAGTTATGGAATCATCTGCCTTCATTTTGATTGTAGAACACATACTGCGCCCAAATACACTCTTAGTCACCTCTGTCTCATGTGCAACTGGTTGCTAAATGGTATACATTTGTGAAAAATATTCACATCTACTACAAAGAAATATTTATTTTGTTCTATTCTGCAGTTGTCATGAGTTAGAGATGATTACTTTTCTATTTTCTACATCACAAAATAATGATTACAATATCACACCTTCTGTCTGGGTTGTTTAAAAAGCGAGAGTCAATAAAAATGAAATGCTTTATAAATGCGAATTGATTAAACTTTTATGTCAGAAGCAATAGAAATTATCACCCAATTTATAACTATGAAACTGAGCTGGTACTTCTCATTTGATGGACCTAAATTTTACTCTGAAAAAGCTGCAGGAAATGCATCTAATTTTAAACACCAAGACTGAATGGTCCTGTGGCTAGGTACTCTCTAATTAAGAGGGCAGGCAAAGTTCCAATCTTTCTGGGAGAAAGCTGAAGGGATGGGGTTCTTTGGGGTTCTTTTGACTAATACAGTATGAATATTTCTAACAAACATTTGCATAGAACTTAAAATTATTTTGTGGACAATGTTCTAAGTAATTACTAATATTATTTTATTTTATTTCTTAAGAGTTCAATGAAACAGTTACCTATATTGACTCTATTTTACAGATGAGGAACCTGAGGCATAGAGAGAGGCATAGAGAGATAGGAAATTTGACCATGGTCACACATCTAGCACATGTCAGAGACAGGACTTTATATAGGGATTCTGGCTCCAGGGTCCAGGCTAACCATTATTCTGTGCTGCCTTTTTATATGTAATGTAATATAACATAAAATTATTGTAGTTGAAACCTCAGTGTTATCCTATAATCCTTGGAGCTCATCTCTGTTGTCACATTCCTTTGGAATAATACCCACATGATTTCTCCCCATTGCAGTTTTAAGTACAACTTAAACAAGAATGGTAGAATAATTATTTTTATATACCCAGCAACAATAGATAAAATGATAGTAATTGTATTATTTATGATTAATGCAAGACTTATATTTTCATTAATAATGGTTTCACTTCACTTAATACTTAATCTACTCATTTATCAATGTTTATGTTTGTTCACTCAGTTTCAAATTTGAATAATAATATACAAGTTTTAATCATGGGCTATTATTTGGTAAAGACAAACACAAATTTTAAAACCTCTTAGTGATGTGAAGTTAATTGGATAACAGCCTTAATTTGAGGAATGGTTTATAATAGAACATAAGCATTAGAGATTTAACTCTTGCTGCAAGTAAATATTAAGTTGTTGGCAATTCTAAATCTGATTAAATATCATAGAAAAATTTGGCATATTCTTAAACAATTAGGTTATTCTCAGGAAAGGATTAGTACACTTTAGTATGTGTGTATGTATGTATGTATGTATGTATGTATTGAGAGAGAATGTATGCAAGTGGTAGGGAGAGGGGCTGAGGGAGAGAGAGAATCTCAAACAGATTCCATGCTGAGTACAGAGCAGGATACAGGGCTGATCTCAGGACCCTGAAATAATGACCTGAGCCAAAATCAAGAATCGATGCTTAACCAACTAAGCCCCCAAGTGCACCTTATTTTAAAATATATAGGGCTTATATTTTTATACCTATTTAATCTTGTTAAGATAATCATTCTACATATACTTATTGATTGAAATTTGGAGACACAAAATATTTGATCTTTCAAAAGGAATAAGCATAAGGCAAGTAGTTACCAAAAAATGTAATATTACCTTCTTAATATCACTCATCAAGATTAATTCTGCCCATATGCAAAGCTGAAAAATTTTTGGCAGTCCAACAGTTTTAGGTGAGTGCAATCTCTGCTAACACAAAAGATATTATGACAATAACCCATAACAAAGATTTTTTCATTATTGTCTTCTTCAAAAGATTGTTTCCAAAATGAGTTAAAATATTAAATCAGTTCCTGGTATATAGAAGCAGCTTATTTCCTTTAGAAATTGTGTTATATTTTGGCTCCTGGTTGTGTTTATTTGTGAAGAATTTACCACCTCAAGAAATACAGTATTTTATTTATGAACTTCTGACATGGCAGAGAAAAATTAAGAAAGATTGCCAGTTGTCTAGTTTGTGCTGTAGGATAATGGCTTCCTGTTACCAAAGAGAACCTAAGGTAAAGAAACAAAGCAAAATTGAAGTTGATATATTTGTTTTCACATTGGGAAAAATTTATAAATTGTGAAAATTATATTATACTGATTTCATTTCTCTTATACAAATATTTATCGATGCAGATATTCCCATGTTGTCTGATCCATGCTAATGTAATAGGACAAATTGATCATTGTGCTCATACTCAGAAATTGAATTTTTATTGGCTTGAAGAAAGAGTCAGGCATTTACATATTTATATAGTTAAGATTGTCAGGACACAAAAACACTATCTTACAAATCCAGGATTGCACAACTTTGTTTTACCTTTTTGATCTGTGATCATACAACTTCACTTGTTCCCTTCGTTTCATATACACTCCTTTAGCATGAACTTACTTTGGTTTTCTACTATAAGGACTTTTTAAAATATGCTATTTCCAGAAATAACTTTAACTACAGAAAATAATTACTACCCTCCTTCCCTTGTCTTTCTAGAACATATGCCTTTAGTTAGTCCCCATCTACTTTCAAAACAAGAGAAACAAGTCATTAAGAATGCATTGTCTACTTTATATCACTCCCAGTGCATTGCTCTGCTGCTATTGTATTTTTTATTTCTTTTCTGTGTTGTTTTCCTATGTTGTCCTGTCCAAAGGCAGAAGTCAGATCTAGTTTCACAGTATTTAATACCTATCTTGCATCCAGTAAACATAGAACAAAAATTTGTAATAAACAAAATGCAATTTTTAAATAATTTTAAAAAGAATATTGATAGATGAGATTATTTACGATTTTTTCTGAGGAAAAATACCCAGGTGTCTATGTTACCATAGTTGAAGTGTGGTAAAATGATTAGACAAATGGGCTTATTTGGTAATAGATTGCAGCAACTCCAGGTACTGATTCCCTCCCTACAGTTCAAGGTGTACTTTTTGTTGTTCTTGCTTCTTCATTTGTTTTATGAATTGGTTGGGTTATTTTAGTTGTCTATTTAGTGAAGTATGGAGTCCTCAGCGTTATTCCTCAGAGGGTATAGCCTTGAGTATGTCAGTCACCCTAGGATGAGAGTGGTTTTAGCAGGGTCTTCTTTGACCCTCTCTTTCCTTCATCTCTGTTACACTGTCTGCATCCTTTGATGTTATGCCCAGCTCATTAAGCTACCCTAATTGCAAGTAGATTGTTTCCATAGTGCCTGGATGTACATTGCTCATCTGTCAGATCGAATTAAATTTGAGCACTGCTAGTTTATGAGTCCAGTCTTTGCGGTTTGTTCTGACTCCTGGAAGTTTCTTCTTAACTATCTCTTTTCCTAGTTCTTCTTGGTGAACTGGTTGGCCTATGGCTTAATCTGTACTTTATTAAGACACTCTTTCTTCTTATGAACTATGTCTCCTCCAGAAAAGTAATCTAAACAACTACTCTGGATGTTAGAGATTGGTGGGGGAGGGAGATGTGGGTGCTCTGGTGTTGTCAGTTTTCTTTTCCTGGCTGGAACCTCTGGCTTATGAGCATGCTGAGAAGAGAATGTTTGGAGCCGTCATATTTTGGGCTTGCCATGTCTGGGATAGAAGCCCTGTCCTATAGATAGAGGTTCAGTGGGGGAAGGGCGTCCCTGATCTCCCAGCTTCACAGACCATAAACTTAGCCTTTCAACTTGGAGATGGAGGGAATAAGAAATACATAATGTATGGTGATTAACATAACATAATAAAATAAAATAAAATAAAAAGAAATACGGCTTTTCACTCCTAGAGAAATATGGTTAAGTGTTGAATGGGAATGAGAGGAAAGGGAACCTCTCTTTTTTGGCCAGCTCACCAGAGTGGAGGTTTCATTCAGCTGAGCTGGTTGGAAATGGAGGGAAAGAGGGGTTTTTGTCTCAAATGCTACAAAATCTTACTGCTCTTACTGAGTTTTATTAGCTTTCTTGAAAAAATAAATGTTTATTAATTTTCTGTATGCCTTTTGGACATTTTCCAGAGGCTCTAAATGATTGGGGTTTTTGTTGTTGTTGTTTTTGTTGTTGTTGTTTGCTATTGTTTTTGTTTGTTTGTTTTGTTTTTCAGCTCTGATTTTTTCACTTGGGAGTGGGTCTGTAGAGCTCTTCATTCCTTTCACATCCTGGAAGTGGAATTTCAACCCACTGAGATTCTTATTTTGGTTATTGTATTTTAGGTATAAAATTTCCATTTTGTTATTTTTTAATATATCTGTATTTCTTTGCTGAGGGTTTCTATCTTTGAAATTTGTTTCAAACATTTTCACAGTGGCTCACTGAGGCATTTTTATCATTACTGGTCTAAAATCTTTGTCAAAATTCTAACATTGTCTTCTTGGTGTTAGCATCTATTGACTGCCTTTCTCCATTTAGTTTGGCAAACTTACCGGTTTTTGGTATGATGAGTGATTTTTAACTGAGGTGTGAATATTTTAATATTATATTCTGAGACTACGGATCTTACTAAAATTTTCAGTTTTAGCTGTATTTCTCTGACAACCCAATGGCTGAGGGTAGTTGGATATCACTTCATGACTGCCGGGTTCCCCCTTCAGCTTTCGTTGACCCAGGAGGGAATCTGCCATGACAGCGGTGGTGGAAGTGGTGCTCTGGATCCCTTCACTGTCTCCACTGACACTGTAGTGGGCTGGTGTCATTACTACTAGGGGATAAAGTCCTGCATTTCTACTGGGTCTCTTTCCACATCACCCCAGTCAGAGGAGACAGGTGCCTCATTACTGCTGGCTGGGAGGGAAAGCCCAGTCTCCCCATGTTGTCTCTACTAACACTGAGGTTGTGGGCTTTTTAGTGCCAGTGGGGATAAATTTTTTTACCTCCCTACTACCCCCTAGTAGAAGTCAGTGTTGGGGCTCCTCATTCCAGCCCCTTCAGAGTAGAAGTCTAGGTTTCCTACTCAGCCTTGCTGGTGGGGTGAGGGTGAAAACACAGCTTTTTCTGTACTGTTTGGCTGTAGTAAAACAGTTACTGTCTAAATATCTTTTATCTTGCTTGGCTGCCACAGTTTTGATCCTCTGGCTATAGATAATAGGCTTTTGTTTGAGCCTGTTTTATCTATTTCTACTGGTGTTTCTGGGTTGCCAGCTTTTTGGGTCAGAGTCAAGATAGATGAAAAAAAAAATAATAATAATAGAGAGAACTGCCAAGCATGTTGTTCTTTGAGTCCCAAGGTCTCTACCCTGTCTGCTTTTTTCTTTCTACATTTTGATATCTCCTATTATTTGTTTAATATATGATTGCCAGGATTTTTAGTTGTACTTAGCAGGAAGAATAGGAGTACGTCTACTCCCATCTTTTGAGAACTCTTCATTCATTCTTTGGAGTGGGAAATATTTCATGGCCACAATCTATTAACTAGGTAGGTTTGGGGATACTAACTGCTACTGAATCGGCTGTAAATCTCATATTTTTTATTGTTATATAATCCTCAGGAAACTTTATCATCTTGACATTTGACAAGATATCATGCTGGTCTTCATTATTTGTCACTGTTTATCAGTACCCCCTTAAAATTGTACTTTCTCTTTTTTTCTAAGTCACATTATCCTCATTTTTCTTGAGAAATACATTTTCCCCAAATGAATCATTCAGTGTTCCTCATTTATCTTTAGAAATAGAGAATATTTGAAAATGAGAGTTTAGAAATATTCTAATGAAATTTAATTATTAAATTGAGGTCCAGATGATATTCTAATTTTCTTGGATCTTTCTAACGTACTTTTACAAACTGTATTAGTGGCCCCCTTTTCCTAAGATCAACCAAAGTGTATTGTTGTTGCCTAAAATTCTATCTTCAATTTCAAAGGTACTCAAAAAGTGCTTTAATTCCAACTTTGTCCTTATATACTTTTCCATTAAGTAGTCAGGATATTCTATCTAAAGTGCAAATCTTATCATCTTATCTTTTTATGACACCCTTTCATGAATCCTCATTGATTTTATGATTCAGTCCCTGTTTCATAACATGTTATGCAATATTCCCCATAAATATATTTTGCATAATCAATTGCTTACAATCCTGGGCTCCACATTTCTGAAAATTTTTGGCAACTCTGTCTTATAATATCAACTCTTTGCCCATCTAAGTCATACCAACATTTTAAGACTGGGCATAATTCCATCTAAACAAACCTGTTAACCTCATTCCCCAAATTTGGATATATATTCCTTCTTTTTTCTCTCATGCCATCATGGTAATTTCTATATTATTACATTTAACAAATAAACTCTATCTTTTTATACTGTATATATAATTCAGTTTCTGTTGCATGGAAGGCACTCAGTATTTCTTAAATGAATGAAAACAGTATTAGAAAAAAAAATACCTATAAAATGACTTGAAAGTCAACACTCATGTTATCGATACCTAAATACCAATAGCCAGCTACTAGAAGATTGTATCGAAAATCTTATTTAGATATGAGCTGTATTTTCTTGCCACTTCTGCCAAGCAACTCCCAAACTGCCTCTCAATCGTTGTGAACAATAAATAGTTTTTGGAAAATGATACGTTAGAAATTGTTCCAAGGCAATTGTTTTATCAGTGTTGAGTAAGAGACAAAAGTCCTAAGTTCGCAACATAGGCTCACAACTGGTGGGAAATCTGAAGGGCATGATGGAAGGACTTCTGAAAGATAAAATGTTATTCAGTTTGTATGAAGCTATTGAATCTGCTTACCAAAAGGCAAAGCAATATTGCCAGTGGCAGGAGTAGCCTGGGAGTAATAGTAGAAGCTTCAAGAGTTCCTGTCAGAGATCATTTTCCACAATTTGAAAATATCATGACATTTTGGACTGAATTACAGGACTCATTTCTAGCTTACTCTTGAACATCCTGAATTTATGGATTGATGTGATATATTTCTGACCTGTAGTTTTTCTTTCTTTTTTCTTTTTTTTGGTCATACGAGTAATGCCAAACTTTTATACAATCTATTAAGCTCAGAAAAGGAACTCCAGCCTCCATTTGTTCCTGGTAAATTTTAAATTCTTAATCATTACAACATCATTTTTCCAGGATAAAATTCAAGCTTAGGACATACTGAATATCTATATAAACTGTGAAAAGAGTAACATAGATAATTAAAAATTACACATTGATAAATTTTCTGTTAAATATAGCATTATTAGAAATCATTACTTCCCACCCCAAAATATTAAAACTTTTCTATAGCTGACATAACACAATTATCTGAAACATTCTCTTCCTAGTTTATTCTACCATTAGGATGAGGAGTAATGATCTTATTGGCTACATACAAAGAGAACATGAAGAGAATCAAAGGAAACACTAAATCCATAAATATATTATTAACTTCTGCAATACAAAGAATAGATACATCTGTCTTTTTAGTGTAGAAGTGGTAATTTAGGTCAAGTCAATATGAAATTACTAAAGTATACTGCTTATTCATAATTAGACACTGCCCTTAAAGAGTTTTTGAAAGTTGTTCATTTTTTTTCAGGATAGAATCACTTAATTTTTATTGAGAAAAAAGCTATTAAATCCACTTTGGGAAATATATGTACGTTGTACTTTTGTTTTAATGCATTTAAATAGCTTGAGCTTTTACTTCAAAATAATTTTTTTTACTCTTGCTACTGTGTCTGAGAAATTCGGTATTAAAAAGGGATATTTCAGTTAGTCTAAAGGTTACTATAATTTTTTCAAATTCAATCTTTGAAGATCATAATCCAATAATCTTTAAAGATCATAATCTTGCTTTTTTGTTGCATATACTTTATGTGTCTTTATTAGCAATAGACTCATAATGAATAAGACATGTGTTGATCAACAGACTGTGTACTTGATGGTCTATAAACTCAAATTTATAACTAAGTTCTCTGATAGATTTTCAAGTAACCCCTGGCCCAATGGGAAAAAGTAAATTAAAATAATATTTTAACTATTTTTTACTACTTGCAATTGTTCAAAGAGAATTTTAAATTGGATAAACATGTCACAAAACTAAAAGTCTAAGTGACATATTTATCTAAAACCTTGAAATATGATTAAACTAATAATGATAGTTGTATACACTGACTAAAGGAAAGTATATTTGTCTATTTTGAAGTTGCTATTTGTAAGTGTATTTTTTAAGTTTTTATTTAAATTCCAGTTAGTTAACATACAGTGTACTATTAGTTTAGGTGTGCAATATAGTGATTCAACACTTCCATACAATACCTGGTCTCATCACAACAAGTGCACTCCTTAATTCCCATCACCTATTTCACCCATTTGCCCCCAACCACCTCCCCTCTGGTAACCATCAGTTTGTTCTCTATAGTTACGAGCCTGTTTATTGGTTTACCTCTCTCTCTCTTTTTTTGTCCCTGTGCTCATTTGTTCTGTTTCTTAAATTCTACATATGAGTGAAATCATATGGTATTTGTCTTTCTCTAACTTACTGTGCTTAGCATAATGCTCTCTAGCTCCATCCATGTTGTTGCAAATGGCAAGATTTCATTCTTTTTTATGGCTGAGTAATATTCCATTATATATATATATATATATATATATATATATATATATATTTATCCATTCATCAAGGAGGGCACTTGTGATGAGTGCTGGGTTCTGTATGTAAATGTTGAATCACTAAATTCTACACCTGAAACTAATATTACACTGTATGTTAATTAACTGGAATTTAAATAAAAACTTGAAAAAATGCATAGAAGATATAAATAAACATTTTTCCAAAGAAGACATACAGATGGCCAAAAGACACATGAAAAGATGTTCAACATCACTGATCATTAAGGAAATACAAATCAAATCTACAAGATATCACCACACACCTGTCAGAATGGTTTAAAATCAACAACACAGGAAACAACAGGTATTAGTGAGGATGCAGAGAAAAAGGAACCCTCTTGCAACTGTTGGTGGGAATACAAACTGGGGCAGCCACTCTGGAAGATAGATGGAGGTTTGCCATTTGTTAATATTTTAAATTTTTACTTTAGAAAGAAAAATCAGAGAAAAACAGAAATAGCAATCATTATACAGAACAGAGAAAAAAGATATTATTTATTTAGAAGATTTTAACCTTTATAAACATTTTAGTTTATTATGTATCTGCATTATTTGTAGACATTAAAATGATGGTTCTTAGTCAATGCATTATTACTATTAAAATATTCCTTAAAGATTTCTAAATCTATAAAGCATTCAGCTCATAAGTCTAGGTGATAAAATTTACTAAAAGAGGTAATTTTTCAAGTGCCATAATTCTGTTACTAAGCAAACTAAAATGAGGATTTTTTTTCATGTAAACTGTAAGAAAACTGTCTTCATGAATCTCTAGTGTTAAATTGTGTTTGTAAATTGTAAACTTGTAGAATTTGTAAGTTAAATCATAAATACGGTTTTAATTTGTACATATAATTTATTGGTAATATAAATGTGACATTATGCTCATTACAGCAGGTGAAATTCATTTTTTTCATAAGCCATATATATGTGTGTGTGTATTATATATAATTGGAATTACTAGAATTGTTTTAGATTTCATTTTCTTCATTCCTCTAGATTGATTTTGACCCTACAGTTATTGATAATTTAAATGAAGCATGGGGAATTGACTGACAATTAAAATGCTTCACATCCAAAATAGTTCTCAAGGGTGCTTGGGTGGCTCAGTCGGTTAAGCGTCTGCCTTCGGTCAGGTCATGATCCCATAGTCCTGGGATCGAGTCCCGCGTCGGCCTTCCCACTCAGCGGGGAGTCTGCTTCTCCCTCTGCCTCTGCCTGCCGCTCTGCCTACTTGTGCTCTCTCTGTCTTTCTGTCAAATAAATAAAATCTTTAAAAAAAATTGTTCTCAAGACTAGAAGACACTTGATTACTTTTAAAACATCTGTAAGATGAGAATAAAAGTACATGATACTGTGACTTCATTTTAATTTTTCATCAAATATATGCATATCACCAAACATTATGTATGTCTTTCCATAGTACAAAGAACGCTTTAAGAAAATATATTTTAGGGCGCCTGGGTGGCTCAGTTGGTTAAGCGACTGCCTTCGGCTCAGGTCATGATCCTGGAGTCCCTGAATCGAGTCCCGCATCCGGCTCCCTGCTCGGCAGGGAGTCTGCTTCTCCCTCTGACCCTCCCCGCTCTCATGTGCTCTCTCTCATTCTCTCTCTCTCAAATAAATAAATAAAATCTTTAAAAAAAAAAGAAAATATATTTTATATTTGACTTTTAGAAATTTTCATAGTTTAAATGTACATGATGAAATAAATGTTTTTTATCAGTTTAGAATTTTACACTATCTTAAGCTGCTCATATAAAATTTAAAATCAGGAGGACATTTTGATTAGTAAATGAAAATCATTACTAATTGGATCCTCATGCTTATATCATTATGATTGTATATCATTTAATCTTTACACACACCCTATAAGTAGCACAGTGGATCACAAACATTTTTACAATTTTTAAAAACTTTAAGCAGCTTAACTAAAATATATCTCTAGAGATGTGTTGTCTAGATCTGACATATTTCTGAGATAATTCACCTACAACGATAGTTATAGAAATGCTTATAAATTATTTTGAAAGTACTCTGTATTTTAAATAAACTAAATGAAAATACAACACTTTTATTGTCAAACCAGTGAAACAAAATGGGTATGGTACTTCTAGGCAATGACACTTGATTTTTCCCAAGTTGTCAATTATTAACTATGTAAATATTTCCAACCACCTCATGCATTAACAATTTGTAGACTGAAGGAATGAATGAAATAAACTGTTCAGAACTTTTACTGAAGTATATTTTAAAAAGAAAAAAAAAGCATTTTCTGTAAGGACATTATTAAATTAGCTCTGTGTGTGTGTTTGTGTGTGTGTGTGTGTGTGTGTGTGTGTGTATCCATCTTTAGTTCTTCATCTGTCAATGGAGATTTATATTGTTTCCTTATCTTGGCTGTTGTGAATAATGCTGCAGTGAACGTGGGAGTGAAGGTATCTCTTTGAGATAGTGATTTCATTTCTTTTCAATATATACCCGAAAGTGTTATTGCTGAATCACATGGTAGTTCTATTTTTAATTTTTTGAGGAAACTCCATACTCTTTTCCATAGTGGCTGAACCACTTTACATTCCCACAGCTATGCACAGGGATCCCTTTTCTCCACATTCTCCCCAAAATTTATTTTTTATTTGTTTTGTTTTTAATTTTTTTTTATAATAGCCATTCTAAGAGGTGTGAGGTGGTATCTCACTGTGGTTTTGATTTGCATTTCCCTGATATTAGTAATGTTGAGTGCCTTTTCATGTACCTGTTAGCCATTTGTATGTCTTCAAAAAAAAAAAAAAAAAAAAGGTTATTCAGATCCTCTGTTCATTTCTCGATCAGATTGTTTGGTTTTTTGCTAATGAGTTGTATAAGTTCCTTATATATTTTAGATATTAACCCATTATCAGATATATGATTTGCAAGTATTTTTTCCCATTCCGTAAGTTACCTTTCCATTTTGTTGACTGTTTCCTTTGCTGTTCAGAAGCTTTTAGTTTGATGTAGCCCCACAAGTTTATGTTTACTTTTGTTGCCTAAGCTTCTGGTGTCGTATCCAAAAATTCAGTTTAGACTTATCTTTTTTAATTTTTATATGCCTCCCTGGGATATAGGCAAAAAGAGGAGGGCAAAATAAAGTATCCTAGCTCTTCTTCATATTCAGAGTCCTACTCTCTCAAATCACCTTTTCATTCAAATAATGAATGTCCAATTTGTTTTTCATGCACTTCAATGTCATCAATAGTGTTAATGATGCAGCATTTCTTAAAATAATGTTCTACTATTCTCTCCGGGATTATCTTTGTTTTCAAGTTTGAATGTGAGCATATATACAATGAAAACTATGGTAGGTCTTGATCTACTGTCTGGGCAATAGCAATTAAAACATACATCCCCTTTTAAGAGTCATTAAATTGTCTTAGAATCAATGAGATAAGGAGTTCATGCCTTTTTTCTTTTATATGTGATGATTGAAGTTCATTTCTTCATATGTTTAACAGTGTTGTTCTGATAACATGCTGCTTGGAAATAAAAGTGCTCCAAGTAATCAAATAATGAACCCATAAATAAGCACAATTTAAAAGTCTTAATTCACTGAGAACACTTTCATCTTGTTATCTTAATAATCTTTAATGAGTGTCCTAACTCATTCAAAGACAACACTGAAAGATATTGAATGCTGTGAATGTTCATAATATCTAGAAAGACACCTGTGCTAAATAAAACTATAGTAAACAACTTTTCACTGTTAATGGCTCTTTCTATGTTCAATTTATTCTCTGCAGTAATCTACTGGTTTCCAATTATGATGAAGTGTAAAGTATACCAGCAAATTGCTTCCAGAATATTTAAAAGAGTTCATTGGTTTAGAAACATCACCTTTCTTTAAAATTTATATTTTTACATTCATTTTTCTAAAAATAACTAGTATTTGACTATTTGGCGACTGTAAGCCAGTGTTAATGGTCCATGGTATCTTTGAAAACCAAGCTTTTCAGTTTATGCTAATAGTTCTAAAAAATATTATGTAATTGTGAAATAGATATACTTTTCTATATTTAAAAGGCATAGAAATATAAAAATATTTAACTTTTTAAATAAGTAATTTATAGTGACTCCCAGGTTATAAAAATGCGTTCACTGATACGTTCATTTGATTTCAAAAGATAAATGAACTATTTTTAAATAACACATTTTTATATACAAGGTCAATGCACAAGGCTTACCCTTTATAATACCTAAGAATGCTTTATATTCCAAAATATGTTGACAAGGACAACAAAAGTTTGCCTTTGCATTTGTATAATCAGGGTAATTTTTTATTGGTGTATTTTTTTAAAAAATCTATGATTTTAACCTGGTAGCCTTACTCATTTTCAGCTATATGTTAAGCCTATTCTATCTCTGTGTTTCAAATGGAAGAAAAATGAGTTTGTGGATTCAGAACAATAGCAATTATTCCTAGATAACAAATGAATCAAAGACAGACAAAACACCAGCATCATTATGTTGATTTGTGAATATTAAGTACAATAAAAGTGGGAGGAACTAAGACTTCTAAATATATAGATCTTATTTGTTCTAGACCTACGTTTTACAACAAAAGAAATTGTCTTTATCTTTTCCAAAAAGATGATAAATCTAGAGTTTATTTGCAAACTCTGACATCATGTGAGCATGTGTGTACATTCTCCTGCCCTCATCTTTATGTCTTCCTCCCAAGTTCTCCCAATTCATTTTTGAGTGATTAAGTGCTAGGATGCACCTAAGTGTTAAAAAATAAAATCTTAGACTTCTATCCAATCTTAAAGGAAGTTCTCTGAGGATAATTATGAAATTAAATTGCCATATGAAAACTCTAGATACAAAAACAATGTGGTTAGAAAACCATGTAAAGAATGTATACATGTATACATATAATGTGAAGAATGTATCTATCTATCATCTATCTATCTATCTATCTATCTATCTATCTATCTATCTATCTATCTACCTATCTATCTATGTATGGAGAGACAGACAGAGACAGAGAGAGAGATCTGCTCTTAATTTTATATTCAATGATTAATTGCTAAATGTTTGAAAAGCACATAACGGTTCACTTACATAGTTCTTTCACTTCTCTATCAAGATTCACTCCCAGGATAACCTCATTAAGCCGCATGACTTTAAATTCCATCTTATGTTGATGCAATAATATCTCAAGCATGAACCTCTCTTTTGATCTCCAGTTTCCTACTTCTAAATATTTACTTGATCTCACCCCTAAAACTTAACCCCTCAAAATTCTTTATTTGCCACTCCCCTCAACCTGGTCTTTCTTTTAGAATTTCCCATATTAATAAGGGGCACCACCATCCTTCCAGTTGCTCATCTAAATGAAAGTCATCCTTTATACATCTTTACTATAACCTCCACAACTGGTCACTCAACAAGTCCTTTTCAAGGTCTATGTCTAAATTTTTCCATATCTTTCCTCCTCTTTATTCCAAATTAACAACTTTGCTTGAATTAGTCTTTATTTATTATTAATCCTTTATGTAATTATTTTATTTCCTTGCCTCTCTCTTTTTTTTTTTTATCACTTATAACCCCAACGCTAAAACTGGTATCTGACACATGGGTGGTACTCAATTAATATTGAATTAATTAACATTTATGAATAAAAATAACAGGATTTGTCTATTATACTATTTTATTAAAATTTGAACACAGCTTTTGCTTTCTCTTAATCATTATTTCAAAGAAAGTCATAGAATAAATCTAAACTCCACAACTAGTAGAATGCTATTTAGCACCTTTGTTATACAGAGTAGATAATTTCCAAAGTCTAAAGTACTAGATTCAAATAAATTCCATCATATGTGTGTAATTCTAAGCAAGTAATTTCACCTTAATATACAGTTTGTTAATTTGTAAAATGCTGTTCTTAACAATGTTTGTATATAGTTCAGCATAAGAAAGTTATAAGAATTAACTGAAATAATGCATTTAAAGTATTTAGTGTTGTGACTATCAATTTTAACCAGCGGTATCTAAACAGTCTATGTATTTGCATCTCTCCTTGTAACTTGTAAGTTATTACTCCTCACACTGCATCCCAGAGGGTAAGCTATAACAAAATAGCTATAGATAGTTAGGAAGAAGCTTCAAACAATTTGGAGTAAAAGTGAAATGTGATAACAAGGGTATATCAGCATTCTCAGAGACAACCGAAATAATTGGAAACCCTTGCAATTACATAGGATGGAGGTTTACTGCATATGGACATGAAAATAAAAGGTGACCAGAGGAAGATAGAAGAGTGGTGGACATTAAGGCTGCATGCATTGAAAGATACATTTAAAAAAATATAGTATATATAGTAATAAATTTGCTGATTGAACAATCTGAAAGAACTAATTGTATACCTTAGAGTTTGACATGCTTGAGACATGTACACTATGCCTGGAATGGCCAGCAATCTCTATACAGACAGAGGAAAGATGACTCCAAACTTTGCTATGAAAGAGGAGAAGGCAAGGGTGTCAATGCTCAGAGACGAAGACCCTTTGCTCTTCTTTGCTCCCGTTTTAATTGGTCCTTCAGGATAATCACAAATCCTTATCCCTGTTTTTCAAGCATGTGATGTGTGACAAGGAGTCTTACTGGAACTAGGAGGATCTGTTCACTGGAAAGATAGGATATGCTAATCTGCGTGTTCTCCAGAGTTCTAAACATAGCCTAAGGGACAATGCAAACATTTCTTAGATCACAGGGCGGCTGTTTGGGCTAAGAAAGCTTTGGGGAAGGCAACTCCCCGTGGCATTCCTATGGCAGAGTGGTCACGCAGACCTCAGCATTCCAAAGGCCTATGCCCTTCTCTGAAACCTTCCCCCGCCCCCAGCCGCCTCTGTGTTACGTTTAAGCAAGCCAGGTATTATGGATGATTTCATGCTCTACATTTACCCCAACAACACTAGAAGAGAAAAATTATATAAATATCTATTGAAATATCAGGATAATCAAGGAACATCAAAGACTCAAGCTGTAATACATTATTATAGGCAAAAAATCCTTTTTAACTGTAGGAACTAAAAGGGAGAGGAGGCAAAAATTTGGTGTCTTCAAATAAATAGTCTTCCTGCTGAGATTTAATCTCTGTATCAATACATAATGATTTTCAGAAGAGAGAAGCAAATCTAAGAGAAGTAGAATAGCTCTAAGCTAATGATATTTGAATTAACCTGATTTAATATATTACTATCTAAATAATGAATATACCAATCAGAAAAGAAAGCAGAGCTAGGTAGAGAATAGTCAGCATAAGAGTGGCAGTTCTCTTTCAAGCAATGTCCAAAGAAGAGTGTCCTCCATTCAAAAGATTTAATATCCCTGTTCAGACTATTTTTTCTTGATGCTATTAAATGTTTAATTTATTATTTGCCCATGCCCATCTCCAGTAGGTATAATTCCATGCTTTATCAAAACACATTACAGATAAAATTTGGTAGTTTGGTTTCCCATAGAACCTTGCTTGCTGAAAAAAAAAAAAAAAAAAAAAAAGCAGCCAGCCAAAGGACCTTGAGTTTCAGGTACTCTTGGAAATACCATGTCTCATCCTAGCATCAGCCAGTTGGTTGAGAACGCAACCAATGAAAGGTGAATTATTTATTTCAGTGAGCAAATTTGTAGCTTCTGAGTTTATAAGATTAAAAATAAGTTTATAGGGGCTCTTGGGTGGCTCAGTTGGTTAAGCATCCGACTCTTGATTTCAGGTCAGATCATGGTCTCAGAGTCTTGAGATGAGCCCCACTTTGTGCTCCAAACTCAGCACAGAGTCTGCTTGGGATTCTCTCTTTCCCTCTCCCCCTCCCCCTCCCCCACCTGCTCACCACACTCTCCCTCTCTCTCTCTCTCTCAAATAAATAAATAAATCTTAAAAAAAATAAAAATGTGTTTATAAAGTGATGCCATCTGCTGAAACCAGCATGTAGGCATTCACTCATAGAGAACTTGTCAATATCCTTCATCCAAAGACCACCAGATACATACCTGTAGTTAAATAAGGTGGATTTACTATTCATTTCAATGAGGGAAAATGTATAAGATGGGGAAACATGGGGTGGTGTCTTAGTAAACAAGTATTACAAATAATCTGTTAAGGATTTGGGCTTTGGTTGGGTAATTTTGGGGAGAGCCTAAGGAAGCAGGGTTTCACTCTAGCTTGTTGTCAGAAAGCTGGAGAAAGTTTATCATTGTGTATCTCAATAATTATGTATAATAGGACAAACTGGAAGAATAAAATTGTAACTGAGTTAAAAATAGCAGTTACCCATTTAGTGAGAAAAGAAGATGTTTGGTATTTTGTGGGCTACATAGTGCCCTTGTTTGAAGTAAATGCTTTGTGAGACTGTTTATCTTCAACAGGAGAATAGTAAGGCTTAGCTGTAAGCATCAAATAAATGTGTGATGACATTGAGGTCAAGATGTGAGAATTAGATCAGTTTCCAGAAGTCAGGGACTGTGTCTTTTCCTTACCTAATCCCAATAACATTTTTTAACCACTGTATTCAATTATTTTTTATATCAATCAGAAATCACTATCAGTTCTATATTTGGAACACTAGTCCCCACTCCTGGAGCTCTTGATTTAATTTTTCTTTTCTTTCTTTTTTTTTTTTTTTTAAGATTTTATTTATTTATTTGAGAGAGAGACAGAGAGCGCAAGAGAGCCTGATGTGGGGCTTGATCTCAGGACCCTCAGATCATGTCCTGAGCCAAAGGCAGTCACAACCAACTGAGCCACGCAGGTGCCCCTTGATTTAATTTTTCTGGTTAGATAGCTGAAATCAGGGGCGCTTGTGTAGCTCAGTCATTAAGCGTCTGCCTTCAGCTCAGGTCATGATCCCAGGGTCCTGGGATGGAGCCCTGCATGGGGCTGTCTGCTCAGCGGGAAGCCTGCTTCTCCTTCTCCCACTCCCCCTGCTTGTGTTCCCTCTCTTGCTCCGTCTCTCTCTGTCAAATAAATAAATAAAATACTAAAAAAAAAAGATAGCTGAAGTCAGTATTTTATTTTTTAATCTCTTTAGGTAATTCTAAAATGCAACCAAGGTTAAGAATCCCTACACTAGATTAAATGTAATGTCAGTAATTTATTAGTATGTGTCTACTAATCTGTAGATGCCAGATGTGGAGAGGAAACCAAGGAATAATATTTCTGGTGAAGCCTAGATCATTAAGCAGTCCTCATAAATTATATGTAAAAATATGCTAAGAGCTTAGAGAACAATAGGAAGGAATGTTTCAAACCAAATGTTGTAATGCAGATATTTTAGAACCTGTTTCATATAATGGGCCTTCCTTTGCCTCTTCATATAAAACACAAAGTAATGGTTCTTTGTAGGGAAAAGCCTGTAATGGGAACACGGTTGACTCTAAAAGGGTCAGACTCTAACAAGACTTACATTATACTTTAACATATCTTTGTACTCCATAAGCTCCCCCCCACACAATATTTTCACGTTTTCACCACTGTGAAACATGTTTTTGATCTTGGATTTGATCAGCTTTTGGAGATATAAGAAGGGTATAATTGCAAACTGTATTGCAACAAAATATTTTCTTTTTAGACCATAGAATCTGTGATAATTAACAACATAGATTGTCCATTTTCACACCCTCCTTTTATTTTCTCAGTTCTCAGATGAGACAAAAAAATATTCAATTCACTAAATTAATGTCATTCATTTGAGTCCAGTTGCAAGCCCCATCATGTTTTCCTACAAAATAATAATAATCTATTGAGATTAAAATCAGTTCATAATGTTATATAACCATTAACTGATGGTTTGATTTTTTTTCTCTCTCCTCCTGATTGTATTTTGGACATTAATTATTTAGTAGCGCTTCTTTCAGAGTATGAATAAACTTAAGGAACCTAAGAGAAATATAAATATAACAACTCTGCTGTTTGTTAATAAATTTACTATAAGATTTTGTTGTGAGTAAAATGGAAAGACTTGGAGGCCTCTATAACGACACTAAATTTCATTTTCTCTTCCTTTTTTTTTTTTTTTTTGTCCATAGTTTGGTTTATATAGTGGTATAAAAGCAATAGGTATGTTGAGATTGTGAGATTGCTGGAATTATAAAACATTGGAGGTTCAAAACACCTTAAATTTTATCCATTCCACCCCCTCATCTGAAAAAAAAAAAAAGAATTAGACACATCAAGACATGCTCAAATGGAAAAAGTATCTCTTCTAATGTTAAAGAGAAGCTCTAAATAGCACTTAGAGAACAGGAGCAAAAGCATGTCAGGCAGGTGTAGCCCTGTTCTTTGACTTGAGAATATTTTGGGAAAAAATACATTAAAACCAACCCATTGTCCTACTTCAGAAACAAATGCAAAACACTTTAAGGAGTTTAGTTCATGCCCCAATTAACCAAACTATTCAGCTATGGGAGAATAGTTGAGGATCAAAACTGCTTTGGGCCATAATGAATAATGAGTGAACGAATGGACTAATTAATAACGCCATGACAGTGTAAGTCACTTCACTGGAGCTTAAATTTTGGATGCCAGGAGCTGCAGAAAAATGATTAATATTCACTATATAAGGTCAATAAAATTTATTTTTAATATTAGGGAACCCAATTTTACACTTTATAAGCAGAGAAGGAAGGTAAGATTAGAGAAGGTTATAATAACAAGGAAACAAATACAATGCAATTTATAGGCTCTGATAGGAAAAATAATGGGTCTCATTACCGAAGCAAATTCAAAAGGATAATTTTTTATTTCACACATAAAATATTTAAAAATTTAAAGTGATATGGTGAAATCATATGTTCTACACAATTGTCATTAAGAATAATTTATCAAGCTCGAGACACATTTATTTATAGATTTAAATTTTATATAATGTGGATGTATATTCAAGGTTTAATTCCTTTAATAGAAATATAATACTTGAGATTAAACAAAAGTTCTGTTTATCAAGCACTTGGACAATTATTATTTTTCTTTCTCATTTTCTTTCCATATCTCCTCAATTTCTTACACTCTGTGTTCATCAAGATCAATAAGCACATAGTATAGTATTTGATCCTCACCTTCTACAATAGTTATGTTCAAGATTATGTTTAAGGAAGTTTCTCAAAGCCTCTCCTACAACTGTAGGTTCTCTTTCCGTCTTCCATTCTCTATCCATATGTGTTTCTCTATTTGTGTTTTTCTATCTTTCCCTTTCTCATAATATTATGTTAAAAAACAAAACACAAAAACAATAAAATGAATCCTAGAAAGACACATAACACTGTAGAGCTGAAAATCCAGATAAAAATCATACATTTTATTAACCAACTCTATATATTGGCATAATAAAAATTAAGTCTCATCTACTTTAGGCAACATTTCAGTTTTGCATTCTTAGGCAAACTTCACGGAATCTGTTTCTCTTTCTTAGTTACAAAGTAAAAATTATGTAGCTGCTAAGAGGCAAACAGCGGGGCCTTTCATCATCAAAGCCTAATTGACCATGAATACTTTAATTCTTAAATGATTACAGCACTCCAAAAAGAATATGCATCTATTTTCAAATGTATTTTTCTAAAAACAGAAATACTAAAAGCAGTTATGTTGGCAATTATTAAATAATAACTTGAAATGCATAGCACTTATTATTTAAATCATTCAGTAACATGCCTTGAGGGCCATGTATGTCATAGGCATTGAATATAATTTCTCAAGTTCCTTAATCTTCTTTTTATAATATCTCTGTTTTATATCTTCTTTCTTCACCTAAAATACAGAAGAATCTCGTTTCTTTTCCCAAATTAATATTTTAGCAGTGACTCTCATCTCATCACTTCTTGTTTTATGCAGGAAACTAATCTGTAAATTATTACTTCACATTTTCATTTCTAATCCTTCCTTTTCTAGTAGATACGTCCTTTGTATTCTTAAAGCTTTCCAAGGGATCCAAGCTTCACCAATCACCTAGTATTGTTGCACTTACAGAATTGAAAAAACTAATCAATAATTTAAGTGTCAAATTGTAAAGGAAATTTGCATTGGAAAGCTAGGACTTCTCATCAGTTTGGATAATGATCCGTGTTTTTTGTTTGTTTGTTTTATGATCATTGGTTTATTTTGGTGATATGTGATGGACGAAGTATAAAGACAGAACTTGAAATGGATTGGTCAATATAACTCTTTATGTTTTCAGTGGGAGTATCCTTGGAATTGTACTATTAATGTTAGAAGGCAACATGGTACCAGTAAAAATGTCCTAAATTTCCATAAATGAGATGACTTCTGTTTCTCTGATATATTCTAAACCCAATAGGCTCCTGTGTCAGAAGGAAGATCCTTTTCCTGACCACATCTTTATTTTGATAATAATAAACTATTTGTATTTTAACACTTTTTCCAGATTTATTTAGATATGTTTGACATGTAAAACTGTGTAAGTATAAGGTGTGTAATGTGATGATCTGATACAAGTATATATCATGTGTTTACCACGATAAGATTAATACATCCTTCACCTCACATGATTACCATATTGTTTTTGTTATGGTGAGAACATTTAAAATTTATTCTCATAGCAACTTTCAACACAGTACTATTAACTATAGTCACCATGCTGCACATTAGATCCCTAGAACTTACTCTTCTTATAACTTGAAGTTTATACCCTTTGACCATCATCTCCCCATTTTCCCCATGTCCTAGCTCCTGACAACCTGTTTCATTCTCAGCTTATTAGAGTCCACATATAAGTGAGATCATACTGTATTTATCTCTCTCTGTCTGACTTATTTCACTTTGTATAATGCCCTCAAGGTCAATACATGCTGATAAAAATAGAAAGATATTCTTTTTTCTCATGGATGAATAATATTCCATTGCATAGATAGATAGATAGATAGATAGATAGATAGATAGATAGATAGAGATATAGAGAGATAGGGATATAGATATAGATCACACCTTCTTAATTTATTCTTCTGTCAGTGGACACTTAAGTTATTCACATATCTTGGCTATTGTGGATAATGCTGCAATGAACATGGGATCACAGATATCTCTTTGACATTCTATTTCTCTTCCCTTCAGATATATATACAGAAGTCGCACTGCTGAATCATATGGTAGTTCTGTTTTTAATTTCCTGAAGAACATCCATGCTGTTTCTACAGTGGCTACACCAATTTACATTTCCACCAACATTGTACAAGGTTTCCTTTTTCACGCATTTGGTATTTCTTGTCTTTTTGGTAATAGCCATTCTAAACAGTGTGAGATGGTATCTCATTGTGGTTTTGATTTACATTCCCCTGATATTAGTGATGTTGAGTGCTTTTTCATATACCTGTTAGCCATTTGTATGTCTTTTTTGAATAAAAATGTCTATTTAGTCCCTTTATCCATTTTAATCAGATTTTTTTTGCTATTGAGTTGTATGAATTCCTTACTTATTTTAGATATAAATCCTTAGCAAATACATAATCTGCAAATATTTTCTCCCATTCTGAGTTTGCCTTTCCTTTGGTTAATTGTTTCTTATGCTGTTCACAGACTTTTTAGTTTGATAGAGTCCCACTTGTTGATTTTTGCTTTTGTTGCTTGTACTTTTAGTATCACATCCAAAAAATTCTTGCCAGTAGCAATGTCAAGAAGCTTTTTCCCTATTTTTAATTCTAATATTTTTATAGTTTATTTCATTTCTTACATTTAAGTCTTTAATCCATTTTGAGTTATTTTTTGTGAATGGTACAAGATAGAAGCATGATTTTATGCTTTTGCATATAAATATCCAGTTTCTGCAACACCACCTGTTGAAGAAACTATCCTTTCCACATGACTATTCCTGACTCCCTTGTCAAATATTAGTTGAACATATATATGAGGGTTTATTTCTGATGTCTATAAAAATTAGCTCAAAATGAATCATAGATTTAAGTAGAAAACAAAATAACATAAAACTTTGGTTACGGAGATAGGATAAATTCATCATGGCCCAGAATTTAGGGAAGAGTCCTTAGATGTAGGACCAAAAATATAATACATAAAATAAATTGATATATTAAATTTTATCAAAATTTAAAACCTTCATTTATTCTGAGAGACTCTGTTAAAAGGATAAAAGGCAAGCTACAGACTGGGAGAAATTATTTGCAAACCACTTATTTGTCAGAAGACTTGGATCTAGAATATATAAAGAACTCTCAAAACTTAACAGTAAAAAAGCAAACATAACAATAAGAATATGAGCAAAAGACATGAATAAACATTTCACCAAAGAAGATATACAGGTTTCTCATGCTATCCCAAAGTAGAACATTCCTATGAAATCTTCTGTAAGTCAAAATGGTGTCAAGTGAAGAAGCAATCACTATTTCATAAATGCAAAAAACCTTTTTGGGTTTTTATCAGTTAGCAGAAATAAGTACTGACGTCAGTCTTTTGGAAAAGTGAAGTGGCATAATATGAACTTCCGGATAGTGAGGGAAACCTGTACTGATATCAAGTAAACACATGAAAAGAGATTCAAAATGTAGACATTAGGGAAAGGCAAATTGAAACCATAATGAGATATCATTATATGCTTATTAGAACAGCCAAAGTTTTTTCAAAAAGTTGCAATACCAAATGCTGTGAGAATTTAGAAAAACTGTAACTCTTACACAGTGCTGGTGAGACTGTGAGAGAGTACGTCCACTCAGGAAAATAATGGGAGATGTTTTAAATGGTATTGATACACCTATGATACAACCAGCAATCATAATCTTGGACCTTTATTTTATTTTATTTTTTTTAAGATTTTATTTATTTATTTGAGAGAGAGAGAATGAGAGACAGAGAGCACGAGAGGGAAGAGGGTCGGAGGGAGAAGCAGACTCCCCGCAGAGCAGGGAGTCCAATGTGGGACTCGATCCCGGGACTCCAGGATCATGACCTGAGCCGAAGGCAGTCGCTTAACCAACTGAGCCACCCAGGCGCCCAATCTTGGACCTTTATTTCAGATAAATAAAAACATTGTAACTTTTAATATCTATATTAATTTGTAATATCCTAAAAGTAGACATAAGTATTTTAGGTCAAAGACATTTTAATCACTAAGTAACACAATAACTACTTTGTTTCCACTTTACCCAATTCTTCCATCTTCTGGGTTGATACAAAGAGAACAAGATAAATATCACCCTAAAGATCATGATGACTGCACTGTAGGTTAGGAACCCAAAAATATGAATCTGAGAATTTATGTAGAAAAGCAGTAGTCTCCCTCTCTCCAGCTTCTGAGAGAAAAAAGGAAACCATTTCTTCTAAAGCAGACAAATTCTCCCTGGGATGAAAAGGGGAAAGCTCATGGGTACTTTCCCTTTGGACTGTAAATAAATGTCTCTAGGGTGAAAATAAAACCAGAGCCATCTAGTTTACAACCTATCCAATGTATCCATGGCTCATCCTGCTTTGTATGCAAACATTTACCACGGGAGAGTTAAATCTCTTATCTATCAGTAACTTCCAAGACTTCTTTGACCCAAGTCCTAGTAAAGTCTGTTTATAAAGCCTTAACCATGCAAAAACAGAAAGATATTTTCTCTACAATACCACATGTATGTCACATGAAAACTTGTACACCTATGTTCATAACAGATTTATTTGTAATAGCCAAAACCTGGAAATGAACCAAATGCCCTTCAAGGGGCAACCAGTTAAGCAAACTGTTTGATACTACTTAGCAATAAAAAGGAGTATACTATTAACATATACAATGAGTTTGGATGGATCTCAAAAGAATTATTCTGAGTGAACAGAGCCAATGTTGAAAGATTACATACTGTATGATTCCATTTATATAACATGCTCGATGTGACAAAATTATAGAGGACAGATTCTGTTACCAGACTAAAGTTGGTCCTTTCTTTGGTGAGTCATAGACAGAGACCACACCAGGTGGAGTTGCCTCATGAAGTCATCTTTATGTGTACAAGTAAGGAGACTACGGGGAATAATTTCCAAAGCCATGACCATCCCCTCCAAACAAAGGGAAGCAAGCTCCTTTTATTAGGATTTGGGATGAATATTCAAAGTTAGATTTTGAATTATAATGAGGCTGAGGTAACAGTCAGGCACTTTTGGCACTTTCTGTTTCATCTGCACAGGCATTGTCCTCACATGCTTCTTTTTCTGTTCTACCAACTTGTTAGTTTTTGTCTCCTTTGAGATATATATAGATAAATATATCATATATAATATATCATATGTAACATATGATAGATATAAATAGATATAATTGCCTCTAATTTGCTTTTTGGATTGCAAGACCCCAAATATTTACTATCTAGCCTTTTACAATAAGAGTTCACCAACCCTTGACTAGCCCTTCCACTTGAAGATTCTGTACTGTCAGTTATTCCTTTCCAGGTTTTTTGTTTGTTTGTTTTGTTTTTTTGCCAGGGGGTTATGTGGGATGGGAGATTTTCTTCCTCCAATTTACCCATGAAGAATCTGCAATTTTTCTGTCTTAAATTATAAGCCTAGGGTTAACATACTAGTAGCCAAATATTAAAATTAGACTTCTATTTTGCCCCTGCTTTCCCTGAGTTCTAAGTTCTACCAATTATCACGAAGGAATAATTTTCTGACCTCTTGAAGGGTTGGATGGGTGGTATGGAAGGTGGAGCTCAATGAATTTGCAGCAGAGGTGGTGGAGATTTAGTGTTGAGCTGCTTCTTTTACCAACTCTCATGCAATGATTAATTTCATAACCACACTTTATCCTTACCTTTTAAGGTTTTAATGTCACTGTTGTTGAACTTTTCTGGGGTTCTAAAGAAAGAATCAACCTTCTTCTTGATATTGTCCTCTGTGGGCACTGAATTTGTAGCTTGTTTCACCTTGATAAGCAGCCAGTTATCAATTATCTATCTGCTTTCCATTTATGAAAATATATTGACCTTTGTTATCTACTCTCATTCCCTCCCCCTTTCTGTCCATGAGGAGTTATATCATTTTTATTTATTTCCATATGTTAGTGAAGTTTCATGACAGATTGGGTATATTTCTTGTGATTAATTTTCCAAGTTTAATAAGAAGTCCGTTTCCTTACATTTAAAACAGCTAAATAGGTAGGGAAGACTATTCTGGCTATTATAACTTCTTTTCTAGTGAATTAAAACATTTCATCACAGTGTTTTCAGAGAATAATCAAATATTTTCTGGTTTTGCAACTAATGTTAAACAAATGAGCCTAAAAGTAAAATGACATATAAATTTATATTGTCAGTCCTGGAGTAAAACTGAAAGCCTCACTTGAAATAATTCTGTTACTGCTATCTAAAATTCAGGAGCCTGAAAAATTCACCAGATTTTATATGTGAACTTCTGAGTCTACTTTACAAGTACAATGAGAAAATATATGGAATGTTGTAAATATTATATAATACTTATTCTACAAATAGAAGGCATCATTTCGTTATATTAGACTTTGTTGCTTTTGGATTGATTACATGCAGATATAAAAAAGGCAGAAAATGCAGAATGGGAGTGGTAACTGAAGTGGAAATTCAATGCAGACTCACAATGTTTTGTCAAATTTCCTTACATTGCTCCTATCGTGCTCAATGCCCTGGAGCTTTATGCTGTCTAAGCTACTCCGTGAAAATGCTAGTGCACGCTGAAGTGTAACTGCATGCTCAATTAGGCACAGAATTGTCAGTTTCAAGCAGCAAGTTAGACCTATCTTAGTGAAAATGAACCCTACAAAACCTATCTTCTGAGGCAGTTTTTACAGGATCCTACCTATACACTGAATATATCACTCCACTGCTGTGGAAGAATTGTGCACAGTTGTAAAAACTACCTCAAAGCACTGTTGGGGTATTAAATTTAAAGAGTAAAGAGACAATGAAGCCAAGTTAAAAAAAAAAAAATCACAGCACAGAGATTTAAAGAAATCCTTGCCCCTGGCAAGCCTTTTTGGATAGATTGTGTGGCAAGTTTTTGTACCCTAGAGCATAAATATGGAAATTTTAATCTTTACTAAAATAATATTAATCAATAATCTGATATTTTAAAATATTGAAATATCCCCACTGAATTAAGACTATTTTAAAAAGCGATTAATAAAAAGCCAAAAGTTAATGGTTGTGGAATGAATTTAAAATATCCCTATGAAAGTATTACATAGAACACAAGCTTAGAGGAATTGAGACATGGATTTAAATCTCTGCTTTACTATCTTAGACAAGGTATTTAATTTCTAAACGTTAATGAATTTATCTCTGAATTAGATATGATTTTACCTTGGAATATTATTGTGAGCATTAAATAAAGATTCTATAATTAAATTCCTAATTCAGTAGCTGGCAAATGGCTGACATTCAAAATACAATGAGTATTATTTTCCTTTCCTGAATGCTATTATGCTGGTCTTAATCCTCTCTTCGACTCTATCAAATCATCTATCCTTAAACTCTACAAAATCACCTAGTAATCAAGGCACTTAGTTTTATAGAAAGAGATCTAATTTTGAAATCTAATGTGTCAGTTCTATTTCCAGGAAAATACTTTGCAATTAGATCATCAGTCTTACTTACAATACGAAATGCTATACAGAGTTTTTCAGGACAGTGTATATGGAGGAGACACCCCAGCTCAGTAAAGATTTTTCTTGCATTCCTCAGGCAATTAATGAGTTGCCACCTCTAGTTCCCCCAAAACATAAAATAAAATGAATGTCTTTCCAGATCCTTCTGGATTAAGATTGGAATATAGAGCCAAGTACTTAATGAATTTCATAGTCTGCTCCTAACCTGTCTTTGCAGAACCGACAACACAACCTTGGGCATCAACCAAATTTAGACCCTTTTCTTTCTGGGAATATCTCAAACATTTGCTCATGACATCCCTTTGCTAAAGGACTCTTTATTTACCCATACAGTGCCAATAAAATCAAGTTCCTCTACACTGAATCATGTTATTAATTAAGTCTGTTTTTCCCTATACTTGGTCCTGGGAACTACCAATATCAAAACCACCTTTGGAATTTAATTAAACTGCAAATCCTTGATCCCCACTCAAGACCAACTGAATCAATATCTGGGCTAGCACAAGGGATCTTGTGCACACTGAAAATTGAGAACTACTAATTAATATATAGATAGATAGATGATAGATAGATGATAGATGAAAGAGAGAAAGAAAGAAGAAAGAAGAAAGAAAGAAAGAAAGAAAGAAAGAAAGAAAGAAAGAAAGAAAGAAATAAAGAAGAAAGAAGAAAGAAAGAAAGAAAGAAGAAAGAAGAAAGAAGAAAGAAAGAAAGAAAGAAAGAAAGAAAGAAAGAAAGAAAGAAAGAAAAAGAAAGAAAAGTCTGCTTTAACAACATATCACAATCTGGGGGGCTTCAAAAACATCAGAACTTTATTTTCTCACAGTTCTGCAGACTAGAAGTTTGAAATCCCAAGTGTTGACCAAGTCAGCTCCTTCTGGAGGAGAGTCTGTTCTCTGCCCCTCTCCCAGCTTCTCTCAGCTGCCAGCAATCCATAGTGGTCTTCAGCTTGCAGTTGCTTCCCTCCATTCTCTGCCTCCTTCATCACATCTGTTCTCTTTGTATGTCTGTGTATCCAGATTTTCCTCTTCTTTTAACAACATCAATCACTGAATTAAGGATCAGCCTAATCCAATATATGACCTTATTTTCACTTGATAATATCTGCATAATCATATTTTCAAGTAAGGTCACATTCATAGGTACTGGAGGTTAGGATTTCAACATACTTTTTTGAAGGGGACAAAATTAAACCCTCAACACATACATATATTCAATCATGTCATGCTGGGTTATGGGCCAGAAGAAAACAACCTCAGATTCTTATTGACTTAAAACAATAAATGTTTATTTGTTACTCTTGCTATGTTCTCCATGAGACTCATTCTGACAGAGCCTCTAGGTCTGGAGCATCATTAGTCACCATGCCAAGGGACAGCAAGTTGGCAAACCATGTACTAGCTTTTAAAGACTTTTGCTCAAAAGTGTCAAACGCTCTTCTGCTCACCTTCCATTGGCCAAAAAATCAAATTGCCCCATAAAACTTATAAAGATACCTACAAAATTTGCACTGAAGTATGATCTAGTCATATGCCTGGAAAGAGAAGTTTAACTAAAGAAAATCACAATATTCATTAGAGTTATTTGTATACATATGCACTTTAAATTATATTTTACCGGGCACCTGGGTGGCTCAGTTGGTTAAGCGACTGCCTTCGGCTCAGGTCATGATCCTGGAGTCCCTGGATCGAGTCCCACATCGGGCTCCCTGCTTGGCAGGGAGTCTGCTTCTTCCTCTGACCCTCCTCCTTCTCATGCTCTCTGTCTCTCATTCTCTCTCTCTCTCAAATAAATAAATAAAATCTTTAAAAAAATAAATAAATAAATAAATAAATAAATTATATTTTACCTTAAAAATAATTATTTTATCTTGTTTCCTTAGGATATAAGAAAATAGGATACTACTACTACCAGGGGAGGTAGTTCAGTAAGGTCTCAATATATTTATCATTAGGTCTTCAAAACAAACCTATGAGTCTGATGGTATTATAACCTGTTACAGATTTATTATTTACAGGTTTATTATTATAACCATTTTACAGATGAGGAAACCAATGCTCATAGTAACTTGCCAATGGCATATAAGTAGCAATAGGCAAAAGCAATAATTCAAACTCAGATTGCTTTCAGATTCCATCTTTTAAAAAGTAGAGCACCTTGCCATCCATTTATCTTTTTAATGGAATGAGGCTGTAGTATAAATAAATATGCAGGAATGTAAATAATTTAAACAAACAAAAAATATAATTTACCATTATTATTTCCAAAATGCCCAAAACAATTCTTTGGTAGTAAAGATCCTTAGTCTCTATGACTATCCATCCTGGTTTTCCTGGGACAGTCTCAGTAACCAGTTGTGGTCCTAGCATAAGCATTAATGGTGCCCATTTTTACATTAAAACTTAAGCTCTTGGGTTCTCTGACATCACAAACCTACTCAGTTGTCTAATTTCCCACTAAATAAACAGCTACATTTTCTACTCTCTAGTTTTTTAAAAATTATGAGCTTAAAATAAAAAAATGGTTTTGGCTCATTTGGTTGGCAGGTACAATAAAAACCATTACTGGGACAAAAATTTGAAACTTTTTTTTTCTCAAATCAAGGAATAATAAACAGTTTAGTGAAATGCCTCAAAATTTTGCACCACAAATTTGAAAGATGAATCAAAGAAATGCCTTTTTAAAACATCCAGTCTCCAGAACTTCTTTGTATATTAGGTAATATTCATTTCCTAAATTCATATTTAAAAAGAAAGATACTATATGATTATTTAGATTTCCTTTCCTGAAAAAATGTGTGCATAGTCTGGGGAGTTATGTAGAAATAAAAAAAATGACGAATTCCAAAACAGTTTTTATTATTCTAAAAAGAAAAGAATAGTTTCTTTCATTGGTATATGTGAATAAAATGATAAATTGAATATATTGTTATTTGATACATATCAAATAACAATACTCAAATAAAAAATATCGTCAAAAGGTATCAATAACAATACTCAAAAAGTAACAACTCTAATGTTTATAATAATAATGAGTTTTCATATCCAGACTTTCCCCTCCTTCACTTCAAATATTCTTCTTTCAAGTTTCTTTCCGTTGCAGTCAGGAAGTACACAGTCTCTTGAGTACATTTTTTTAATCATGTGCCTCAAGTTCAAGTGAACTCTATTCTGTGGGTTTAAATGGCTTCAGGATGATCAATAGTTGGAAGTATTTAGGCATATGTATAATTTACATGATGATAAAATTTACAGTTGGGTTAACAGATTGATTTGGTAAATTACTTCCACGGTTCTTGAGCATGCGTCTTGCATAAGTAGGAAGCTATTAGTAGGTTAGTCTCTATGTAGTAATTTAGATAATTCCTAGCTAAGGTTTTTGTTTTGAAGACTCCATTTTCCTTTCCACATAAAAGAACAAGACAGGAAGAAAAGAAGAAAAAAGGAGAAGAGAGAGAACTAAAATACTTATATTACTCCAGTAGAATTATTCAGTAGAATATTGGTGATGGCTTAATAAAATAGGTAATAAAATAGGTAAAAATAGTTCATTTTGCCCATAAACAACAACAACAAGGGATCTTTGTAATATTGCTTTCTCCACTGAGATGCATTGAAAGTTATAGTAGTTTCATGCTTCTGGGAGTTATTCTAAATGTTGGAAACAGAGCTGACAAAATTGGAAATGACTCAAATCATTTCTGTATCATAGAGGCATTTAGTTGCCATAAAAATGGTTCTGCCTCTTTGCTCTTAACAAAACTATAAAACTTCAGCAAGTAGTAGGCCCTAATGCAAGGACTGTAACTTCCATGAAAGCTTTGAATTCATATGCATATGAGTTATTCAGATGCATGAAAGAAACAATGAGTAGAATGGGAAAATATGGAACTAAAACTTACTGCTATATCATCTTTTCATACTCAAATCATAAAGCTCTTTAAAAGTGTATCATTTATATGACCACAAGATGAGACTGCTACATCATAAAAGAGAAGAGAAAAAAAGAATTTTCAGACCACATTGGAAATAATCATACTTGATATACCAGTGAGAAAATTTAGTAGAAAAACTTGCTCTGATGCTATCTATGAAATGTATTTCAATTCAACAACGGCCTATTATTTTGCAAGTAGATGTGGGTAAGAGAGGTAGTTATGGGAAGAAAAGACTGTATAAATTGTTGCAATTAGTGAAAGTGGGAGAATAAAAAGTAAGTGGGCAGAGAAGGGAATTCTCAAAAACTTTTGTAGGATGTGGTTATTGAAAGCAATATGTGTTTTTAGTTTTGGGGAACTGTTTGGCATGTCTTAATCCAGGAAGACTGGGTGGTTAATCATGAATTTCCAGTATATACAGAAAAATCGTGGGCACTGCTTTGTCCTGCTATAAGTATATGAGAGATATCAGGTACCATTTTTCAGAGATAAGTAACTTAGGTAATACTTCTCTAACTTTTCCTACTTTTCAACATTCCCTAGCTCATGATCACTAGCCCAGCTGAGAAATTTAACATGGCAGTTTTGACACTTAGGTAATAGATGTCTCATTGCTTGTCAAGAGGTTTGAATATTTCCTTCAATATTCATTTTTTCATTCAGTTGTTTATTGGATCTTCTCTATGAGATTCTTTTAGACACTAGGAATAGAGTGGCAAACAACAGTTTATACTCCTAAGAAGACTAAAATGAAAAACTAAAATGTTTAGCTATGCAAATATGAATCTTATATCTTAATGGCATTTGTCTCTGCTTCCATATATTATTAAAGAGGGTGTCATAGACTTTCTAAAGAAAATATCCCTTGCTTGTAATGTATGGTACTCCTATGGTTGTCATACACCTTAAAATTAGTATCTTTGAGACCCGGAAATGGCTATAAAATGATGCCATTGTAAGAGACCAGAAGACATTCAGCTTCAATGATAAGTAAATGGGAAATATGGATCTTGCCTTTGAAAGTGATTTAGAGAAAAGCAAGTTGGACCAGAGTTCCAGGCTGAAGAGTTCTAAAACATATTGTCGAGGTTTTTAAAAATATTAATCCAGGGAATTTCTGCGTGGTTCAGTTGGTTAAGCATCTGCCTTCAGCTCAGATCGTGATCACGGGGTCCTAGGATTGAGCCCCGTGTAGGGCTCACTGCTCAGTGGGGAATCTGCTTATCCCTCTCCCTTTGCTCCTCCCCCTGCTCCTACTCTCAACCTCTCTCAAATAAATAAAATAAAAAATAAAATCGTTTTTTAAAAAATTAAGTCAGTCTTTCTTTTGATAAAATCTAAAATATTCATCATTTCAATTAGTGCAGAATGCAAACTGATTATCTGTATTTGTCAATTTATCAACCATGTTAGAGTTGTAATGGGATTTGATTAATTAATAGACTAATAAACAGTGTCCAAACAATATGTGGAAAAATGGACATCCTGGAAAGTTGGAAAAAATGTATTTGAAGGCCAGAAGTATACTACAGTGGTAGCTAGGATAAAGGGCTGAAATCTGACCAAGAGAGCAGAGAGTACACATAGAGCAAGAATCATATTTTCTTGCATTGTTTTTGTGTTGTCACCAAGTCCAAATAATCAGACATCATAATTGTTACCCTGCACCAACCTTTACTAATGTTCAGCAAATATACAAAGCAAGATCTCTAGCATATGCAGCCACAATATTTCAGAAACCCTGAACTTGGCAGACACCAGCATCAGCCCTTAAATTGCATATTTATTTACAATAAACATTGAGGACATAAAAATAAACCCTGCAAAATCATTTCTAGATCACTACTCAAGATAGGTACTTATAAAACACTTATTTGTCTCTAAGTTCTGTCAGTGGACATTCTCAAGAGGATATTTTCAGTGTCATGCTTGTTTTGTTAACTCCTCTTCCCAATATTGAAGATTAAAAACACAATGACCTTGGTAACTCACAGTGTAATGTAATGAGAACAACACAAAATCATTTTCACATTGGGGTGATACAATGATTACACTTTATACAATGATGGGTAATAGGGTAATGGAATATTACTGGCCAAGAGACATTTTCTCACTATGCTTTCATATGCTTCAATTTTTTAAAAAATTAAGGTAATTTAATTTTTAAGAGCGCTAAGCAAGTTTACGTAAAATTATATTTCCCAAACTTATGTAATCTAAAATATAATCACACACTTCTGCTTCTATAATTAATTTTCTATTGGTAAAGGTCATTAAATAATTTCAATAAGTTGAAAACCAAACCACAAAATTAGCAAAGAATATGCCCACCATCTCATATTTTACAAGACATTTATAATTATATTTCTTTTTTGACACAATGCTTAACTGCAAGAGTTTAAAAACCAGTAACTATTATATGAATCATTATCATATTAAATGCATATCAAAACTATTTGTCTCCAGACATGACAGCACATTTTGCATTACTGCACTATTGATTTACAACCTTTCCTATGATGTAAGACACTATTGACTTGGATTTTTGCCATTGCTATATATCAGTTTATAATGCCATATCTTGGTCTTTTCCCAGAAATTCTTGAGTACATTCACAGTGAATGATTTAAAACCTTTTTAGACTGTGTCACCTGGAGGCCACAATATGTGCAAATTTTGACCTTTCAAGTTATTCTCCAATGACACATTTTTAAACTGAAGATAAAGAAATAATAGGAAAAATCACTTACTGGAACATTAAAATATCTTCAGTGTTTTGCAGTTTTTTTTCTTTTTAATAAAGTTTAATTTATGATTATTTACTTTCTCAAAGAGAATGGGAATGAGACTTAAAAAGATACTGAATCTTGCTTCTAGCAGACCACAAGAAGCAGGCATAAAAAGAAAGAGAAGACAAAATAACTCAGAAACAGTTGCCTGGACTCAGGTTTCCAATTCTCCCATTCTCTTCTGGGCCCCCTAAATCAGACTTTCTTCCCTCCCACCCCACCATGACTTTTCTTTTTTTTAAAAAAAAAAAAAGATTTTATTTATTTATTTGACAGAGAGAGACACAGCGAGAGCAGGATCACAAGCAGGGGGAGTGGGAGAGGGAGAAGCAGGCTTCCTGCCAAGCAGGAAGCCCAATGCGGGGCTCGATCCCAGGACCTGGAATCATGTCCTGAGCTGAAGGCAGACGCTTAATGACTGAGCCATCCAGGCGCCCCCACCATGACTTTTCTTATCAAGGGCTCCAGTTACTTACACATTTATTAGCTAGTGATCATCTTAATGGTCATTTTTCACTGGACCTGCCCATAGTATTTGAGAAAATTCAGCATTTTTTTTCTTAAAATGTTTCCCTTTTTTTTTTTTTTTTTTTTAATTTCAAGGTGCCATGCACATCTGATTTGCCTCCTATCTCACTGGCTACTCCTTTTTAAATTTCCTTTCCTAAATTCTTTCTCAGGTCCCCATACTCCTTTTGGAATGCTCACGACTCTTTCCTTGGACATCTCTCTTTTCAGTCAATCATTACTCCCTTAGCAATATCATCAAGCCTTATGGCTAGAAATAGGGTCACTCTCAGATTTAAATCTCTAGCCTAAACAGCTTCCCAGACTGAAGACTGCTATATGCCCATTCAACATTTCCAATTGGAAATTTCACAAAATCCTCAAATTTCACATGTCTAAAATTGAGCTCCTGATGCCCAGTTTCAAGTCTGCTACATGTGCTTCTCCCACTGTCATATTTGTTGTTTGTTTGTCCCTGCTATTTAGAATCATTTAATTTTCTTCTATTCTTTATTTAATCTCTCAAACTCTGGCAGCTCTATCTTCAAATACATAAAGATTTTGAACACTTCTTTTCCTCTTTCACTGCCACAGCTCATAGCACCATGGTGTACTTAGATAATTGCAGCAATGTTTCAACTACTATCACTAGTTGCATTCTTGAAGCACATCGGTCTGTTCTCAAAACAGCAGTAATACTATTAAAATGAAACTCTATACAAGCTGCACCCACTTAATTCTTTACCCAGAGAACTGTTCAGACATTTACATTGTTTTGTTTCCTCCCTGAGAGCTCATGCTTATTTGAGAAGTGGCAGAAGGATGAGAAGTTGAGATACATTTTAGATCAATTCAAGTGGCCAAGAAGATCCAAAATTTAATTTCAGGACCTCCTAACATAGGAAAATGATTGTAAAGTCTTTAGGTTTTAGGCATAAGGGATAAATCTCAGCTCTGAATGATCTCATTCTAGGTTAAAATAAATGAAATTGGATTGATAATATTCCCAAACTACCTGGTAGAAGCAAAATTAAATTAGGCTTGCCCTCAACGAGCAGGGGAGAGACATTCTATACTAGATATCAAAATTAAGTAAAAAAACCACAATAATTGAAATAGTGTGGCATTAGCACAAGAATAGACAAGTAGAACAATGGAAAAGAATAGAGAATTCAGAACAAATATTTGATTTAGGACAAAGGTGGCACTACATTCCAATGGAGAAATGAATAGTCTTTTCAATAAGTGGTGCTGGGTTACTGAATATTGATAAGGAGAAATACAACTTTGACTCATACCTTACACAATACATAATAATCAATTCCAGATGGACTGCAGATACAAAAATGAAAGGCAAACATTGAACTTTTCAGAAAGTGATATAGTCGGGCAATACCTTACACAGTATAAACACAAATAAGTGCTTTAAGAAGAAGGATGTAGATAACATTAAAATTTTTAAAAATGTGATATATTAAAATTATGAATTTTTCACACACAAAAAAAACATTTTCCTCAAGAGTGTGCAAATGCGAACCAAACCAGGTAAAATAGGAAAACTACTTCCTAACAAAAATCTAAGAAGTAACTCATTTAAAATATGTAAAATACTTCTTAAAATCCATGCGATAAAGAAAATACAACAGAGAAACAGAGAAATAAACAGGAACTTCACCATAAGATTGTCAACATTATTACCATATATATGAAAATACACTTAAAAATAGTCCAAGGAAATAAAACATAAATACACAAGTAGATAGCACTACACACCCTCCAAAGAGGCAAAATTAAAAAATGAAAAGAAAAAAAAGTAAAAGAAAAAAGACAATACAAAAGGTTGGCATACCGTGAAAAAAAATGGCACTCTCATACATTGTTAATGAGAGTGTAATTGTTACAACTTATTCTGAAGCATGTTTGGCATTATCTACGAAAGTTGAACATAAAAAGCCATTTTACGCCTAGGAATATGTGTATCAAAAAGGTATTTACCAAGAGACTGAATAAGTGTATATGCAACAGCACTGTTCATAATAGGTCTAACTGGACACAAACAATAGTCTATCCACAGTGAAGTAGATTTCCTAAAAAGCAATTCATGAAATGGAGTAATAAAATACAGTAAAGATAAAAAAAATTGTAAGTACAAACAACTATATGAAAGACTTTCATGAACATCATTTTAAACAAAAGCCATAAACAAAGAATTCATATTTATAATTCAATTTATAAGATGTTCAGAAACAGACAAACTTGATTTATGGTGTTAAATTTGAGGTAAACTTTAAGGAAAAAAGAAAGCATGAGGATGCTGTTATTTCTTGACTTGGGTGATATTTACATGAGTATATTCACTTTGTAATCATTACTCAAACTATAAATATTTTAATATATATACATATAAACATTTTAAAATATATAATTCAAAAATATTTTAAAAATGTAAAATCTTTATCTTATGCTACATTAATTCATCATAGGCTATCCAAAAATATTTGTAGGGGAAAAAAAAGGTTGACAAATACAGTAATAAATATTCCAGAACTGCATAATCAAGGCCTATTCTAAATTCTAAATTGAGCATGAAAGTTTCTTGGTTGTGTAATCATTTAAACAAAATTTATCAATTAAATGAATAGCATGTTTACAATATATCAGCTAGTTTAAACAGAACATAGAAAAATGAAGAAAGAATATATAAATTAAGAAAAAATCAAGACAAATAGACTAATGATTATTTGCACTCATATAGCTTAGTTTTAAAAGATTTATGTATTTATTTTAGAGAGAGAAAGAAAGAGAGAGAGAACAGGGGAGGAGCAGAGGGAGAAGGAGAAGCAGACTCTGCACTTAGCATGGAACCCGAGGTCATCAGGTCACGATCCCACGACCCTGAGATCATGACCTGAGCAGAAATCAAGAGTCGGATGTTTAACCAGCCAAGCTACCCAGGTGCCCCTCATATAGTTTAGTTTTACTAACTGTGAAAAAGTCTGAACTTTTACAAAAGTTGAAAAGAGGTTAATCTGATGTAGTAAGAGGAGAACATGGCCAGTGGTCCATATTCCAAGGAGTCTTTATGGACACATGAGTATTTTTATTCAGTGTTTATGAATAAGATATAAATCAATGAAAGGAAGACTAATAAACTATTTGTGGAAAAATAAAAACATACTAGTATCCTGAATTTACTGATATTTAATTGTTATGAATAATTGATTAAATTAGAAAAGCCCAAATTAGAAACTTTATAAACGGTAGTACATCCAAATATTAAGGAAGCCTGTAGCTGGTGAAGGCTTTTTGAAAATACACCTTGTTGGAAGATTTTAATTTAGAAACATATAAATATATTACATAAATATAAAACAAAATGAAATTTTTAAAAAAAATTTCTAAAATATCAAAAATGAAGTAAAACAAATAGAACTATCTTTTGAGATTGGAATGCTCATACAGGAGGAATTATTTCAAGCAAACCTAGATGTAGTGATTTCTGCAAGTCTAGTGGGATATGCCCTAAGGACAAAAAGAAAGTTTGGATGTGAATTGTATTTGCTGTTCACATTGCTGCTGATAGTGTTTGCATTTTTATTCTGAAACCACTGTGTATGCATTGTGTGATGAAGATAATGAGTTTTAATGTTTGTCATTGAGAACATTGTACACACACACACACACACACACGCATACGCACACACACTTCCTTGTTCCAACAATAAAAAGGTTTAGAAAAAAATGACCAAAACGGTAGAAATGTACACTCTGTTGCCCACATTACCGTTTCCAAAAACCACTTCCTGGTAAAGGAACCAGGCCTCTTTGATGTAATTTCAGCTTCCGTATCTCAGGCAAGAATTAAGATGATCTGAGAATATATTGTTGTATCAGAAAGTAAACAGTCTCAAAAAAGTCTGAAGAACTCTTTAAGTCCATTTAAGGGACCTTCCTATTGGTCAGGTTGTGGAAATTTGAGCACCATCAGGAAAAATAACACTGATAGCTCTAATAAAAAAGTGAATGCAAATTGAGAATATCTGGTATTATAATAAAAAAGAAAAATAGTTTAAGAATACTAGATCTAAATTCAATATACATGCATGAATCCTGAAATAAACTTTATTGTGTTTTACCACACATACTGATAATAATAATGTAGCCTGATAGAAATGTAGGACTAGTGTCCAGGGCTTCTTGGAAAGCAGCCATAAAACAAAATGGACTCGGAGCATAATGTGGGGACATAAGGATGATTTCAAGGATTTCTGTAAGCTAGTGCTGAGATGGGTTATACCAGAAAGTGAATAGGATATATACCCAAAAATTCGGCAAAGCAATAATAGCATGGGTGAGAATAGGGAATAGACACTGCCGTGAGAAATAAAAGGAATCTACAAAATAATCTTAAGTCTATGATAATAATAAAAAAGATAAATTAACATTAAACTCTAAGCATTGTGAAGTGGAACACTTTATTGGAATTTTCTAAAAATACTTCATGTTGATTATCACAATTTGTAAGATGAAGAATAGTAAATTTGAAACTGATTTAAGAACTGCAAGTATCTTCATTATTGTTCACCTGGTGACATAAATGTTTCATTCCTAGTAAACTAAATTATCCTTATGATAAAATAACTAATCTAATAATAATTAGGCCAGATATATCTAATGAGCTGACGCTTAGGAGAAAACAGACCTATGACAAATAACTCCCTAATTCTTTTTTTTTTTTTTAAGATTTATTTATTTATTTTAGAGAGAGAGAAAGAGAGCAAATGAGCGGGGAGGGGCAGAGGGAGAGAGAATCTTAGGAAGGCTCCACACCCAGAGAGCTGACCAGGGGCTTATCTCACAACCCTGAGATCCTGACCTGAGCCAAAATCAAGAGTCAGACGCTTAACCAACTAAGCCACCCACACACCCCAGTAACTCCCCAATTCTGATTAACAACCTTGTAGAGATGGAACAAGTCCATTTTTTTTTTTTAAAGAATTTATTTATTTGATAGAGAGAGAGACAGTGAGAGAAGGAACACAAGCAGGCGGAGTGGGAGAGGGAGAAGCAGGCTTCCTGTGGAGCAGGGAGCCTGATGTGGGACTCGATCCCAGGACCCTGAGATCATGACCTGAGCCGAAGGCAGACACTTAACGACTGAGCCACCCAGGCACCCACAAACCCAGTTTTTAATAGCTATAGTTAGAGTTCAACCATGTAAAATGACTTAGCCATGCCCATAAAGTGGTCCTATCACAGCAAAGATGTTCTCTGGTATGCAGTTAAGACCATGATGTTTATGGGAGCCTGGCTGACTCAGACAGTTAAGCGTCTGCCTTCCGCTCAGGTAATGATCCCAGGGTCCTGGGATTGAGTTCCCGGGCTCGCTACTCAGCAGGGAGTCTCCTTTTTCCTCTACCCCTCCCCCCTGCTTGTGAGCTCTCTCTCTTTCATGCTCTCTCTCTCTAATAAATAAAATCTAAAAAAAAAGACCATGATGTTTATGAGGTGCCCAATGCAACTACATCATTTTCCATGAACCAAAGTCCATCTCCAAATCGTATCTACTCCATAGGTAAATAACAGAACCATGAAACTATTTTATCTTGGTACCATTATAGATCGATTAAGGGAAGGGGTGTTCAAATAATTCTGTATTTGTTATCATCCAAAGAAAAGATCGTTTTAAAGAAATTGGTTTAGGAAATATAATTTTTCTAGCACCCCCACTGCTCCTAACCAAATACAATATAACATCTTCTCTTACCTGAATAATTGCTATGATTCTTTTTTTTAAGATTTTATTTATTTGAGAGAGGGAGAGAGAACAGGCGTGGAGGGAGTGGACAAGCAGACTGTGCTCAGCACTGAGCACAGATCTATCTCACGACCCTGAGATCATGACCCAAGCCGAAATCAAGACTGGGATGCTCAACCAACTAAGCCACCTAGGTGCCCCTGCTGTGACCTTTCAAACTGTCACCTTGCTCTCAACAATTTATTCTCAGTTTACATAAATCTGGTCATGTGAGTCATCAGAATCTTACAAAAGGCTTCATATTTTACTCAGAAGAAAAGGCATAGTCCTTAGGATTGCCTATAGGTCTTACATGGTCCAATCCCCCAATATCTGTGTGATTTAATCTCCTACAAACCTCCCTCTTGTTCACTTTACTTTAGCCACACTGTTTCTTTCTTATTCCTCTAACTCACCAGACATTATTTTGTCTCAGTGATATTGAATTTGTGATTCTTCTCACCAGAACATTCATTCCCCCAAAGCTTCTAAGATAAAGTATGCTGACTTCTTATCATGGGATGCAAGGTTTTCCATGATCAGTCTAAACATACTTTGTAACATGTCCCTATATCACAGTCTTTGGTACAGTCTGATCAAATTATTTATACTTTTCTGAAATACTATACTATCCATATTTCTTCCTCTGTAAGAAATTCCTTTCACCTCTTCTCCTAATGAGCACCTGTAAATCCTGAGAAGCCAATGTAAAACCTGTGGTTTTGTTGTAACTTATATATTATGTTAGTAAAATTTTTTTTGGTACTGTGTTTTAACTTTTGATACATTTTTATAAGTATCCATGTCAATACTGTGATATATTTGTTGGCAGGGGACTATGTCATACCATTTTTATAACTCCAGCTCCTATTGGAGCTTATTTCTTTAAATTTTTAATTAAATTAACAAATGAAATAGTATCAGAGCATTTATAGATTCACTAGAATTTTATAAATTAATTTTGAGCATAAAATCAAAATGATTATATTTCTTATTTGTTAATTTGTTTTGAAATACTGTCAATTTTCTTTTCTTTAGAATTTTTAAATGAGATTCTCACTTTTAGAGTTGACTTTTCTTTTAGAATTTCTGGATATGTCATCATACCCATATCACTGAAAATTATTTTTTGAAATACACTTTCCTTTAGACTAGGTAAGTTGTTCAACTTTTCTATGGTGAATTTAAAATGAGCCAGGTAACTTTTTATACAACTTTCCTCTTACTTCCAATTCATCATCTAGTTCTTCCTCGTTGATAAGGAGAAGTTGAGAGTAAGTTTCCCTCTTGACTCTTCATCCTAGGGAAAGCAGAAACTGTCAGTCAAGTCAAACTTTTATGAGATGCTCAGTTTTTAGCAGAATAAAAGCTCCAAAGGAAATGTAAGCCCCCTTTCTCTTATATATGTCACTTCTGTTTCAATTTTGCCATCTACATTAATAAAACTCAAATCTTTCCCAGTATGGTGAAACATGAACACATACACACACACACACACACACACACACACACACACACACACACACACCACACACACGATATACCTTGTCTTTTCTTTTCCTTCCAATTAACTTTTTTGGGTATTAATTCCGCTCCCATATTGCTGTGGGTTTTTGTTTTTTGGGGGAAGGTCATGGTCTTCTGAAAACATTTCCCCAGTCCCTATTTCATTCTTAAAACCAAGGAAATGTATCACCTTAATTTTGGGAGGAATATGAAAGTCTGTTTTGTTCGGATACTTCTTTGTTTCTTAAATATTCTATACAACACTTCCAATAAATGTTTATCAAAACTCGGCTTGAAAACCTCACATCTCTAAAGTGAGAATTTTATCTTAAATCAAAATGAAATTTAAATTTTGCAATAGCTCAAGGACAAAATGAAATTTTTGTTCCTTTTACTGATTGGCCTGAAGTTTACTTTGTGGCAAACTACAGCACATAGACTTCAACTTCCAAATGAAAATTTCTTCACATATTTGAGGGATGCTCTACTGATTCACTGAATTTGTCTTTTCATTGTTAGCTATTTTTAATGTTAAATAAATTTTAACATTTTAACAAAGAAAACATATAAAATTAGCTTATAAATTCAGATATTTTTAGTCCCATAAAAATCTTTGATATGTTCAAATGGTTGAATTTCCTTGTAGCCAATACTGTCTAGAATCAGACCTAGTTTACCTCATCTTTCAGATGTATTTTGAAATCAGGAAGTTTTACTTATTTATTTTTATATTTCTGCATCATTCCTGAATATCTTTATTTACCTGTTATACCCAGTGTTCTTAAATTTTCTTGATTAAAAGTACTCTTTTCGGGAAATTTTTCTATCTCATGGTCATTTAGTTTGTTTTATTTTATTGAATTCTACCGTAAAATTACAAAACTAAAATAACAATCACCATAACAAAAGAAACAGTGCAAAATATATAAAGAAAAAATAATCATTATCACTTATCTCTTCCCTGACCCACTATTCATTGCCTGAAGAAAGCAATGTTGAAAAGATTGTGGGTACCTTCCACCGTTTCCTCCATGTGGATAGAAATGTTATGCATATCATATATGTATCACAAGGCTATTTTGTTGTTTCTGCTCTTATACTTAATTTTCACACCATATATGTTAATCTACATTTTTCTTTTAACAACGAATCTGTTCTTCCTTCTATGTCAATGGCTAATGTCAATTATACTAATTCCCATAGCTGTATAATATTCTATGTTATTTTTACCATATTATTTACTTAAATATTGTTTTAGATGTTGTGTGTTTTCAAATACTTTGTCACTTTTGGGCTAAATGATGGTAATTTAGTATTGCTTTAATTTGCTTTTCAGATAAAAACTCTTAGACAGTTTTGTAAAATTTTCTGTCCTACTCTTCCTTCTTGTTGTGAGATATACTCTTTCCTTTTTCATGAACTCATGATTTGCCTATCAAAATAATTGATTCACAAAAGCCAATCTCATTCAATTTAATCAAGTAGGACAGGTGGTGGTGTTAGGAGTACTTAGATTTGAATCTTTGACATATTAGCTGTAAGAACCTATACAACTAATTTTCAGGTTTATTTCACCTGAAAGAAAATACCACTAAAAACAGTATACATTGCAATATGGTGAGGATAAATACTGTAAAGCCCTAAGCAAATCCCTGTCAGGTAGCAAGGTGAGTAAAAGTTCTCTTCTACATAAACAGAAATATCTCTTTCTAATACATGACTTTAAAAAAAAGTAGAGATACGAAGACCATCGCTGTCTATATTAGCTTCAGTGTGATATAGGAGATTCCAAAGCCACTAAAAAAATATAACATGTTGGGGAGCCTGGCTGGCTTAGTTGGTAGAGCATGCAACTCTAAGAGGTAGTCATGATTGGGTTTAGTAAAAAGCGCACAACTTGATCTTAGAATAACTTGGCTTAAGTCCAGTTAGGTAAAACTTCCAGAGATGAATTCACCTCATTTATAAAGTAGAGTAATTTTACCTTCCTCATAGCTCACCTGAAAGAATTAAACCAGACCAAGTATATGGATATGCCCGTAACTATGTCTTAGGCATAATAAACTTATAATATGTAATAGTTGGGTTAGTAGAGTTTCTGTCAAGCATATATAATGCATCCACTGTATGTCAGGCATTATTCATTGCCATGTAAACTCAAATAGATAATTTAAATACAATTCCTTTTCTTATGGAATTCAGAGAAGGGAGAAATTATAGCTGGGTGATTGTTAAACATTTCAGTGTATGACTCATGATAGAATAGTGAACACAAACACAGATGTGAGAAAACTGGGCATATAGAAACAACAACACATTGGATATGACATTATCAAAGAGAATATTCAGATATGCAAATTCATAGATACAGAAAGTAGATTAGTGGTTGCTTAGGGCTGGGGTGGTGGGAAGATGGGGAATCATTGCTAAAAGATATGAGATTTCTTCTTGGGGTGATGAAAATATTTTGAAATAGGATAGTGGTGCTAGTTTAACAACCTGTGAATATAGTAAAACAAATATCTGAATTGTGCACTTTAAAAAGGTGAATTTTATGGTATGTGAAGTATATCTCAAGTTAGAAGATAAAAGTATGAGAAAAAAAAAGAATATTATGGAAGTAACTGAATATAGGATTGGTAAATAGGTTGAGGTTACGTGATTCAAAATTTTGATGCCATTTTTGTACTCCCATCAGTGATCTTCAAATACCAGTTACTATGTATCTTTTCTAAAGTAGTAACATAATTCTTCATAATACACACTCTCCAGCATTTGGCAAATCTCTGATAATAACATTCTGATTTAGTTCAGCAATTGCTTCTTGAGCTAAATCTAACTTTAATTTTTAATAAAATAGTATTTTGTTCCATCCAGATGCCACTGATCTGTTTACTCAAATTCCTTCTTTGATTTCCTAAGTGAACATTAGATTCATGTTTTAATATCTCCCAGCTTTTCTTTTTTAGGAAGGAATATTTTCTTTCCTGTGTAGTATATGCAAGTTATTTGCATTATTTATGAGGAACAAAAGTGTTAGAAACACCTAACAAAGACTCAGAATTTTCCCAATGGTTTTATGATTCTCTTTCAGTTACCCAATAGCTATAAATATAGTAGTTATAGAAAAACTTGTCTAGAATATAAAAATAACGAAAGTAGCCTACTTATTATTAATGTGAATGAGAAACCCACTAAAAATGTCCCTAAACAAAAGTCCCAGAAAAGTGAATATTCATTCATTTTATTATCCTTTCTGAGATTTAAAAATAAATTAAGAACAAATACAGTAAGTTAGGATAAAACCCATTTGCACATGTGAAACCTCTGATAAAAAATAAAAAATTGAGGCAGCTATAAGGACAATTTAAGCTTAAAAAGTAATTTTCTTGAGTTACCTAGCTATCTCAAGCAAATGAGCCTTTTAGTTCAATTTATATAAAGTGACATTAATTCTTCATGGTATTTTGTGCAAAGCCAGGAAAAGCCTATATTCCCTTCTTGCTGAAATAAAAAAAAAATTATACTGAAGAGAAAGGTAAATTTATACTGTATTTCATGAGATCTATATGAATGCCTCTTTCAACAATTTTGTTGAATCTTCCCTATCAAAGCAAAACAAAAGTTATTTCAAGAATATCTATACGTTGTTTAAATATATTTCATAATGTAAGTCTTTTCAGTTCCTTGATTGTGTTTTTTTATACCTAATATCAAATGTTATCTTGCTTTGAAACTCCAGGGAATAGTCTAATCGAACAAAACAGGAAGATTCCTACTCATTTCTTAGCAAGAAAAGTGATTTTCAGAGACTGACAATCAGGAGTGGGTGTTGATAAAAGGAATGTCTTCCTCTTAGCCCCCTCCCTTAAAAAAATTTGACATTTTAAGAGACCAGTGCTTTTGAAGACTATGCGGCCAGAATTATCAACATGTATAATACATAACGGTGCTCTTTACTTCTTATATTTTTAAAGGATTTAGCTTTCTTACAGTTGCTTACTGCATGGAGCACTGGGTGTTATATGCAAACAGTGAATCATGGAACACTACATCAAAAACTAATGATGTAATGTATAGTGATTAACATAACATGATAATAAAAAAATGCACTTCAAAAATTTTAGATGTGTCTAAAACTCCTGTCCTTCTCAATTAATTTAATTTAGTTTTAATTTAAAATACATCTTAAAAATAAGACTATTTTTTTAAAGATTTTTTATTTATTCATTTGAGAGAGAGAGAACACACCAGCAATAGCATCAGCAAGAGGGAGGGTCAAGGGAAGTGGGAGAAGCGGACTCTCTGCTGAGCAGGGAGCCTGACATGGGGCTGGATCCCAGGACCCAAGAATCATGACCTGATCCAAAGGCAGACGCTTAACTGACTGAGCCACCCAGGCACCCCATAAATAAGAATTTTCATCTTGAAGGAGCTAAGTATTTATTTTTGCATGACATTATTCATCATGGCAACCTATTTATCTGTCCATAACTGGACCCAGTGCTCTTCCTCCATTTCCAGGTACTAGTGAATACTGTAGAGAAGGAAAACTTTTCCCTTTTTCTCTTTTAGGTTATTTGACTGGCCTAATAATTAAATTAACATAAGACAGATTGACAGGAGAAAAACAAATTTAATGAATAATGGAAAAAATATTTTGCAAAATAAAAATGAAGGAATAGTAACATTAATGTTTCAGGATAAACAATTTCCAGAAGAGTTTTGCTTTAAAATCCAAAGTTAAGGGGCGCCTGGGTGCCTTTAGTTTACAGTTTATGCTTATTTGTTTGTTTGGTTTTTTTTTTTTTAGAAAATATATAAATTCTTAAGAGAGGTTTTCCCTCTATACTCTTACAAATAATGTATTCTCGAATGGCTAGAACTGTGAGTGAGAGACAGAAGAGAGAGAGAGAGAAGAGACAGAGGTACCATCTTCCCAGTTTGTTCTCTCAGTGAAGGTATAAATACAAAGGATGACTAAGATCACACATGGAGGGGAGTGGATTTTGCCACCCCATAGTATGTCTCTGGCATAAGGATTTGAGTTAAAGGCAATCAAAACCCAGCAGATTCAGGAAATTTCTTTACCTCCCCCTTAACTGCCTAAATTTACAACTAAAGGGGGCTTGTACCAGGAAGAGAGCTAATACAGAGATATCTTTTTACCTAAGGAGCTTGTCTGCATAACAGGACAACTTTCGTTTTCCACACCACTTGCCTGCATAGGAGTGGTCTTTCTTCCCATTGTTTCCCCAGACCCCTGCTCCTCCTTTAGCTCTGGAGGTTGTAAGCTTCAACCACCTGGCTGTCCTTTGGGTCTCCTATTCTTGTGGGGCTCCTATACATATGAAATTTGTCTCCTGTTAATCTGTCTTATATCAATTTAATTATTAGACCAGCCAAAGAACCTAGAAGGGAAGAAAAATTTTTTCTGGCCCTTCGCATGTGCACACATGCACACAGACACACAGACACACACACATTAGAAATTAATTTCTAATTAATTTTCAGCTGGAGTTACAAGTTTTTTTCCAGTTTCCACTTTAGTTATTATTCAGTTCCCTGGCATCCTTCCAATGATTTCCTTTTCTTAGAAACCTGGTTTTCACTGCTTCATTGTTTACAGTGCATTCAAACTTTCCAGCTTTTTTCTACTCCTTCTGCTTTTCTGGCTTTCATTTATAAGTAAATGGGAGGCCTTAAAAGCCTTCCTGCTGTGCAGTGCTAACTTTGGAAAGTGACTTTCTAATGACGGAGAGACTGTCCTTTAGGAAATTTCAATTCCCTGCCCCCCCCCCCCATGAATCACCTTCTTTAGCATTCTTTCATATTTTAGAGATGCTTTTGTCTGGGAGCTCATTTAGAGCAGTGTAGCCAACTGGAAAGGGGTTGAGCTGAAAGTTAGGAAATGAGCTTTTGTACTGCTTCCTGCTCAGCATCTTCCCTCGCTCTACGGTCTGTTCTTTCCTGTGTGTATTAGAGAACTAAAATCTCCTTTTCTTTCCACCCCTTCTTTCCACCCACCCTTATCCTCTCTGTATTTCTTCCTTGTTGCCTTTCAAAAAGGTTTAAAGGATAAATTACATGTAGGAGCTAAAGGCAGACCACCCCAAGATGGGCCAGTTTGACATGAAGATTATTCTGAGCTGAAGGCAGTCAAGACCCGATGGACTCAGGAGAAACTTTACCTCTCACTTAACTACATCCAAGAATCTAAATTGGGGGTCTTTCCCGGAATAATGGTTATTAGCAGAGATAAATTTTATCTAAGTGACGTATCTGTATGGCGGGACAAACATCTAATTACCAAACATCTGTTCCTCTTATACCCTGTGAAGTACATTCCTTTCCTCTGAAGTCCCAAGCCCCTACTGTTCAGGATGACGTGTAGACTTCATTTTGCCTGACTGCCCTCAGAATGTCCATGTCTGTGTGAATTCCCTGTACATACACTACTAAATTTGATTTTCTCCTGCTAATCTGTCTCACGTTCATTTTATTCTTAGTCCATCTAGGACCCTTGAAAGGGACAGGAACTATTGTTCCCTGACACACTGTACAAAAAACTTTGTATAAGCAGAGATTTTCTTAGCCAAAGTGTGATATATCAGTGTATTGCAAAGAGTAGCTCTTTCTGTTCAATATAGAATATTAATGAGTGTGAAGGAATCTGATGGGAGAAATAAGATCTTAACTCAGGGTCTGCTGTGCTCTGGCTGTTGTGCCAGATGCCCTCCATACATTATTTCATGTATTCTTCACCACTGAATTGTTATATGAGAATACAATCTCAATTATATAGATCGAGAAATAGGCCTAGAGATTTTAATGATCTTTGTTCATGAGATTTGTCAATTCAGGAAAGATTAAACACCAGCGTTGGTTACAATCTGGAAGGAGGGAAAAATGGGGAATAACTGCCTAATAAGTAAGAGGTTTCCTCTTGGAGTGATGAAAACGTTTAGGAATTAGATACGGGTGGCAGTTGTATAACATTGTGAAAGTACAAAATGCCTCTGAATTGTTCACTGGAAAATGACTAATTTTATGTTACGTGAATTTCAGCTTAATAAGAAAGTGTTTATAGGAGTTATATTAAGATTATTTTGCCCAGCAGACACTAAAATACCCAAATAATGCTCCTAAAGTCACCCATAATCTGTGAAATTCTTGGAGTGGGAATATCAGTGAGAAAAACAAGGTGGGGAATTATATTTGTATCTGAGGTCTTGGCCTCAAACCCCAGTATGGAACTCCAGTGGCCAGGTGGATAGTGTAGAATAGTTACATTACTCTGCAGGTAGGCTGTGAATGCTCAGCCCCTGGCAAACTGAAAAGACTATTTACTGGGGAGGGTATGTGCTATGGTGAATGCTGTGAATTGTGTAAGAATGATGAATCACAGACCTGTACCCCTGAAACAAATAATACATTATGTGTTAATAAAAAAAAAAGACTATTTATTTTCCCCAAGCCCTAAATCAAGTCTTGAATGTTGATCCAAAACATACTTGTGAGTTTCAAAGAAAAGAAGAACAGGGCAGGAAGGAAGTGAATTACTTTTCCTCTGCTTTGTCCCTTTGTTTTTATGTTTATTTTTTATTTTTATTTTTTTTAATTTTATTATGTTATGTTAGTCACCATACAATACATCATTGGTTTTTGATGTGGTGATCCATGACCCATTGTTTTCGTATAACACCTAGTGCTCCATGCAGTACATGCCCTCCTTAATACCCATCACCGGGCAGCCAGGGTATTTCAGATGAACAGACAGGGTTTGAAGCACCACTCTTCATTTACAAATGATAAAAACCTTGAACAAATTCTTTAATACCACTGATATAATATGAGGACACTGGTAATTCTTCTTGATAAGGATTTTTAAAGAATTAAATGGCATAATGCGTGTTAGTGCATGCTAATAACATTAATAGAGTCATTATCAGCAACTGGGAGGGACAGAAGGAAGAGTGGAAACCTCCAAGAAGATCCATTACTCCTCCTCTTAAGGTTGTCCCTCTCCCACCCCCAGCTTGCGCGCTCTCTCTCTGTGTCAAATAAATAAGTAAGTAAATAAGTAAATAAATAAATAAAATCTTTAAAAAAATGAATACAGAAAGTGAAATGGAGACTTCAAATTTCCATCTTTGGAATTTAAGGTAGCACACTGCATTTCTTTTTCTTTCTTAAGCTATTACCTCAATGAGTTTTCCTGTGCAGATTATTACCATCCTAACTGGGAACACAGGAGTTTATTTTATTACTTGTATTTATTTACAGAAGCAATCATCTTTTTTTTTTCCTTTCTATTTGGCTTATATTTCCTTTGCTTTCAAACTCCTTCAGTTGAGCCACCATCAAACAACCCACATTAACAGTTCTGTGTGTTTGTTTCCACGGTTTTCTCTATGCTAGTATAATCCTACGTTACACCACACAAATACATGTAAATGCTTACATAAGTAATTTTTTTGTCATTATTCTTTATATACTTGCATCGTTCTATTTTTTTTCCATTTAACTCTAACTTGTGGAAATCTATGCACATTAACTTAATTCATTTTATTCTTGCACTATTTTTTAAAATTGAAATATATCCTACTTTTTAAACATTCTTCTATTTATGGGTGTTCTTCTTATTTCCAGTTTTGATGCTACACAAAATAACTCTATAACAAATGTCCTTATACATCTCAGTAAACCTGGCTGTATTTGTTTTTTCTATCATATATCAGTGACTGAAATTGCTGGATTAAAGTGTATGTGTTTTATAAGCTGTAAGTGTACTTTCACATGGAAAACAAACATGAAAAAAGTATGAAAAAACTATATTTATCTGTATTTTTATTTTCTAACCTGTAATTATACAGCTTTTTTGTAAACTCTAATAATTGTGTGTTTGGATCCTATATTTTAGGCAGCTATACAGTATAAACATACCAGTCATTTCAGTGAATTACACTTTATAGTTTCTGATACACATACGTGGTTAAAAATCACAATAAAAGATATAAATATCGTAATCTGAATTATCTAAAGATGTGGCAACAGAGAAACTAAAAATCTTCAGATGAGGAGTGAAAGAATTTAGGGTTTAGAGAAGGAACGGCTAGACTACAATACTTTTTATTTTTTTATTACTTACTTTTGTTCCATATGTATTCTCTCTATTCCTTTGGGGGTATTTATAAAATGTATCCTTTGCATTTGTACAAATATCGTATGTTAAATATTATATTATGGAGTTTTTTGAAAGAATATATGAGGGATTTTTTAAAATTTTATTTTATTATGTTATGTTAGTCACCATACATTACATCATTAGTTTTTGATGTAGTGTTCCATGATTCATTGTTTGCGTATGACACCCAGTGCTCCATTCAATACATGCCCAATATGTGGGGTTTTTTTTTAAGCAAGAAGCCTATAAGCCCTGAAAAAAGTTTAGAGAGTCTGAGTTACTTGACTAATTAGAAATGATTTCTTCAACGTATAACAATGATGACAGAGAGGACAGCATTGAAAAGTGAAGGAACACTGACATGAAGAAGAAAGACAAGAAGTTTGGATGGTGGGAAGAATGATCGGTGTCCTGGGGAGATCTATGCTCACTGCATCGTATTTATAACAAGCGGTGATTGTAGTATGTATTCAACAGCAACCAAAGGACAAATTGCAATAAACCAATGAAAATCAAAGAAGCTTCATCTGCTGAGATATCCAGGGTACTGTCAAAATAAAATTTAGGAACATATTGACAGTGCACTGTTAAGGTAATTAAAAAAAATTGTATTTGCTGGGGGTTACTTTTATTCTCATTGGAATTGGTAGTAAATATCTATTGATTTTTCCCTTGAAACAATAATCCTCCTCTAATTTAAATATCCTGAATACCTCCAAGGACCATAGATCGGTTAATATCAGTTTTGATTGGGGGGATACATTTTGTAATTTCTTTCACAATTTTCCTTCACAGATGGGAAGTTTTGCATTTGCTGAGCTCTTTGCTTTCTGTTGATAGAATGTGAGTGAGTGTATTAGTTAAGTAATGTAACATAGCCACTGTTTATCTTTGAAAATGATATTAAGCAAATAGAATTTAAAACAAAAACTTTATTAGTCAAACCATCAGATAAATTCTCAGCCACAAATGCAACTACTACAAAACATATATTTAAATAGTTCATTTGTTTGATTGTACTTATCTTTTTAATAAGTGTAGATTACATGGGGCGCCTGGGAGGCTCATTCAGTTAAGCGTCTGCCTTTGGCTAGGGTCATGGTCCCAGGGTCCTGAGATGGAGCCCTGCATCCCGCTCCCTGCTCAGCAGGGGGCCTGCTTCTTCCTCTCCCTTTGCTGCTCGCCCTGCTTGTGCCCTCTTGCCCTCTCCGTCAAATAAATAAATAAAATCTTTAAAAAAATGTGTAGATTATAAATGTGCTCTAAGAGTCTCTTGCCCAAATGGCAAAAATTGAGGTTATTCAGCATACAGGTATCTGCAGCATGCTCAGTGTAAGCTATATAGTTGGTTTGGTTTGAAAAAGTGAATATAATTAGAATGTCAGTTGAACATATGTTAGCAAACCAATGGAGAAGTTTATGAAAGTGTGTCAGAGATTATTTTAAAGACAGCTTTAAATACAATCCAGTAAAATAAAATGGTTGACTGTAGGTTGTTTGTCCTGTCCCAGACAGATACAGACCTATTTTCAGCAAATAATACTCTCTTGCATTCAGAAAAATAAAAATAAATAAATAAATGATAAAGAATGGGAGCTTTTTAGAAGTAAAGAATTACCATCTATAGGTAAAATGATGTGTTAAAGTAGATATGTTCATATCTGACATGGAGTTTCCTGACCTAGTTGCCCTCTGAGATTCCAGAGATTCCCCCTCCTCCCACCTAAAGAGATTAATGTTTTAGCTCAACTTTCTCAGAAACTTGCATCTGTTCTGTAATTCCCCCAAACCCCCAAGTTTCCTCAAACATCTCCAATAAACAGATGTACTTCTTGGAGCTAAGAAAAAAATCTGTTTATCCCACAAATGACAGATTTTCTTTTTTGCCTGCTTGCCCCAAAAGAAGAATCCACAATGGGAAAGGATCCTTCTTCTGGAAAGGAAACTCATTTCCATGTTCAGCAAACACCATGGCCCTATCATGCATTTCCATATATATATGTGTGTGTTTATCTATATCTATATATGTCTATGTAGATATATATATATGTGTGTGGTATTGGTCTTGTTAGTTTACCATTTTCCCAATAATATTTATGACCCATGATATGTGACATTATGGGATTTACCCATAATTCTTGCATATCCAGGGGTAGCCCAAAAGGTAGTTATTTGGCACAAAATCAGAAGAAAATAAAAAGTTAACATCCAAAGTCATTTTATATTAAATATTATATTTAATCTGAAATGTTCAAATGAATATTCATTTATTGAACTTTTTATGTTTTACATATTGCCACAGGTCTAACACAACTTGCAAGATTTCCACTTTTTTTTTTTTAAGAAAAAAAAAGACCTTAAAGACACTTGTGATGTGACTGCTGAATTTTATTTTTTTTTACTGCTTAAGATAGTCTTATCAGGCATCAAGTAATAGCATTTTTAGTAACTAAATTCCATTGTTTTTTTCTTATATATAACTTGGCTTTAATTGAGAGAGCAACTTCTTTTCTTTCATATACTCATTTTACCAGTTTCTATAATGTTTAATAAAGTGTAAATTAATCATGACAAGGTCTAGTAGCACATGCAATTTTGTGAACAAACAACTGACATTTAGTGAGCATCTGTGGGCGAAAGGAAAGTGCATGAGAATGTAAGTGAGAAGCACCAATGTGTTATGGGTAGTCAGTATGTTTTACAAAGGAAAATAAAGTTTCAGGTATTTTAGTAAGTAGGTAAAACAGAGACAGTTAAGAGAGTTCTTGTATTTTGAATTAAAATAAGTATAAATAATTTAATTTTAATCTATATAATATTCATCTGAGTTTATAAATGTTAAAATACAGATCAATAGATACAGACATAATTGTACAAGAGCTTTCTCAAAAGTAATCAATAATCTATTATTTTAAAAACCCCATGGTATCTTTCAAATCTTATTGTTTACAAAATGTGAAGTTCTGTGCAACATTTCATAAGCTTAATTTTATCCTTCCTCTTGAAATATTTATCATTTATTATATTCCATGATATTTCATTCTTGCATCTTTCTAAGGCTCTTCCTATTTCTTTTACCTCTACTTATAGGTATCTGACTGTAATTCATATTTATCATCCTCCCAGCTTCTCTTAATGCAGCATTCCTGGAAGTCTTTTCTCTTTTAATATATTGTTTTTTAATATTTATGCTAATTATAAATAATCACCCAATGTGATCATTGGGATTCAGCCACATTCTCAAATCCACTAGTGCATTTCCAAATCTTCATTAGATCTGTAAACTCAAAGCTTTGTTAGTACATCAAATATCGAATATCATATCTCTCCTGTCTCACAAGTTTCCATCATGGTGTGTTTCCTTCTAAATAAAACTGAGTACACAATATCATCTTCAGTGTAACTTCGATGTACCTTTCAAGCTTCAACTATTACTGTGCCACTTAAGTTAACCCACTTTTACCTAAACTGAAGAACTTGTTAATTCCAGGAAATCTTTATTTTCATGTTTCCTCACTATTTGCCTCTCTCCTTGAGAAGTCTGAACATTGTCAATGCTTCAAGGTTTAGAGAAAATTTCATACCAGCAATGAAATGTTTCTGATGCCCAAAGAACAGTTATCTCTCCATTTCTCAGATTCCTTCAATTCTAAATTGTATCTAACTTTTGTCATTTCATGATGTTTTCGTATTCAGGCTACAGTTGGAGATTAGTTAGTCACTTCTTTGGAGTTAGACTTTATTTGGATTTTGTATTTGTATACATTTGTATTTTGAGGACATAATACATATTAGGTCTGTAATAAGAATTTTATTGATATTTGTTTTCCTGCATAACTGTCTCACTTACTAGAATCTAAACTTCTAGAATAAAAGAAAAGCTGTCGTTCATCTTAGATCCTCCATAGCACCTCATAAAATGTCTTCCTAAACCAGAAGTTTAACTACTATCTTTTAGAATAAATGATTGAAAGTGATGTAAATCAGATTTATAAGATCAGAGAATTTGATTACAAGTTTATTGTTTAATTACTCTTTAGTTTATAAAGTGTGCATTTATGAGAGTAGTAACCTAGACATTCATATTCTTAAAAGTCCTATGTATTAAAAAAATCCTATGTATTAACTATTAATAGATTATTTTTTTATTCTAAAAATAGTTTATCCAGAAAGATATTGCTCATTTGCTCCATGTAAGTCATCATGCTATTTAAATTTGTATTAGATACATTTTTTCTCAGACAGTCCTTTTTATATTTTTCAACTATTATGAGAAACTGAGAGTATTAGCCATAAAAGTAATTCATAATACCATTGTCCTTATTTTTTAAAAATATCTATGTAATTGTGTAGAAAGTACTGATAATGAGATCCTTTTCCAATTAGGATGATATAGAATTTACACTCTCAGCTATATTCACAACAGGAATACTTCAAGTCTGTTTAAGTACTAATTACTTCATAGAAAAAATTTTAGAATTTTAAAAACAAGAAAATCCTGGATCATTATTGCGTCTTGATTATAAGCTTCAAAACAAACAAACAAAAATATCAACATCTGGAATCAAAGGTAAATATTCTTCATCATAAAAATGTACTGGCCTTGGCATTGGCATTTTGTGAGGGCTAGGGAGGCTCTAACCTGGCTTGCAGGCAGAGAAGAGTTAAGCATTACTAGCTACCTAAACGTGGAAGGGACTGAGATCTGATACGCAAGAATGTACTCAGAAAAGGCTTTCGTAACCATATCAAATCCAAAAGTAAAAAGACAGGAAGTAGATATATATCCTTGTCCAGAATCTAAATGAAGTCTAAGACAAAAAGAAGTAATCGATGGGAGATTGACTGATCTCCAAATGTGACAAGCAGGTAAGACAAGGTCATGGAGTAAATATCAGATTTTCAATTGCATAATCACCTGGGAGAACTTGCAGAACACACAGTCTCTGAGAAATGATTGCTAAGTTAAAATGATGAAAAATAAAAGTATCGATGGTAAATTGGTATGTCTCAGTAATAGGGCTGTCCTAATTCACAAAGAAAAAGAGAACGGATTCAAAAATAAGGGTCACAGCTGAAGCTGTAGGTAGGAAATTAGCACATACAACATTAGTATTAGAGGGATACAACACAGGAAAAGACCTCCAGGTCCTTTGGAGCAAACAACCCATTTACCAAGAAGAGCTAGGATCTCCGGAAAACAGAATACACCCACCCCAACCCCCTCACACACCCAAACACACACCCCTCTGAAACTTTAAGAAAATAAAATGTCAGTGATGAATTGGAGGATCAAAGTATAAGACAGGAATAAAATTCATAGAGGTGAGCTTGAAATTTGGTGCTGCTCTTTCCACACTTTTCCTCGAATTGTGGCCCCAGTTAAGCAACATCAGCATCACACACCTATTTGTTAGCAATGGAGATTCTCAGGCTACCTCCCAGACCTAAAGAATCAGAGACTCTGGTCGTTTAGTCTCTTGATCTGTGTTTTAATGAGCACCCTAGGTGATCCTGATGTATACTAACGTTTGTGAATCACTAACCAGGAAGGATTTAGTGATTACAAAAGTAGTACCATAGAATGCTTTTGTTAAGGTCATGGTGCTGGAGGAATAAATAGAGTTCTAAGAATTATATAACTACAGATAACATACAGGAACTGTTCTTTATGACATACAAGTAGAAAAATATTTGTTAAATTGGGAAAATAGCACAAATCATAAAAAACGGTAAGTTGGACCACTTTATGTTCATCAAAAGACACTAAGTTAAAAAAAAAAAAGGGAATCACAGTGGAAGAAGATGTTTGTATGATATTTGATTAATAAATGGTTCACATTTAGAATATATATTTTAAAAACCCTCCTATTCATTCATCAATCTAAAATAGACAGTCTAAAAGAAAAATGGAGGGGGGCCTGGGTGGTTCAGTCAATTAAGCATCTGACTCTTGATTTCGGCTCAGGTCATGATCTCAGGGTCCTGGATCGAGCCCTGCATGGGGCTCCACACTTAGTGGGGAGTCTGCTTTTCTGCCTCTCTGTTTTTGCCCCCCTCCCACTCACGCATGCATGCGCTCTCTCTCTCTCAAATGAATAAATAAATCTTTTTTAAAAAAAGAAGAGAAAAATGGAAATGATAACTGCTAAAAAAAAATAAGACAAGATGGAGACTCCAGTGTATTGAGAAACTGAGAAAAGTTCAGAATTATTGGAATTGAGTATAAGGAATGGTGTTGCTCAAGATGAAAATAGCCTGGAAAGACACTAAGTAGGAGATTGTAAAAGGTGAAATATAAGGGAGTAAGATAAAAAAAAGGCAGACCAGTTGAAGGGCTATGGTCTTTTTTATTTTATTTTATTTATTTATTTGACGAGAGAGAGAGAAAGAGAGAGAGCACACAAGCAGGAGGAGCAGAAGAGGGAGAAGGAGAAGCAGGATCCCAATGAGCAGGGAGCCCAACTTGGCACTTGATCCCAGGACCCTGGGATCATGACCTGAGCCGAAGGCAGACATGCTTAACCAACTGAGCCACCCAGGCACCCCAAGGGCTATGGTCTTAATTCATATTATAGATGGTGGAGCTGCCTAATCTGGAAGTGGCAAATGGAAAGGGAGGAGAACATGTAAATTTGTGTGTGTGTGTGTGTGTACATATTCATACATGTACAGATCTTAGTAAATGTTTGAATGTGAGGGATGATGAAGGAGGAGGCAAATTTAAACCCAATTTTTTAATGTGGACATCAGGGAAATGATAATGCTATTCTCCAAGATAATAAATCTAGAAAAAATAGTTGTTTCTAAATTTTTTATTTTTTTGTTTCATAGAGGATGAAATTGGTGAATTTCCTTTTGAATGTGGAATCTATATTAGTTTTCTTTTGCTGAGGTAACAAATTATCATAGACTTAGTGGCTTATAAGGAAAAATGTATCATCTTACAGTTTTATAGGTCAGAAGTCCAATATAGGTTTCGCTGGGCTAAAATTGAGGTATCAGTAGCGCTGTGTTTTTTTCTAAAGACTCAAGAAGAGATACTCTTTCTTTGCCTTTTCAGGTGCTAGAAACCACCTGCATTTCCTGATCTGGTCTCCTGCCCCATTTTCAAAGCAGTAATAGTCTTTATGTGATCCTATTTCCATCATCATATCACTTTCTGATTACAGCTGGGAAATGTTATCTGTTGTGGAGGACTCACTGATTAGATTGGGCCCACCTGGATAATCTAGGCTACTATCCCCATCTCAAGGTTTATAACCTTGATTAGATTTGCAAAGTCCCTTTACCTTATAAGATAATGTATTTACAGTTTCTAGGGATCAGGGCTTATACATTTAGTGGGGGGCATTATTCTACCTGCCACCATATCTTTTATGTTCTGCTGAAAGTAAAACTAGCGATAAGTTGGATGCATGAATGTTATGTACAGGATTATGATCTGAGCTGAAGATATTTATTTCAGAATCAACAGTGTATAGATTCTTATTATAGCCAGGAGAGTGGTGATATTACTCAGAAAGAGGATATAAAGTTAAAAGTAACCAAAGCAAAACTCTGAAGAACGGCAACGTTTATGTGAAAAATCACAGAAGTGTAAGTCAGAGGCAGACAGGAAGAGTATGATATTCCAGAAGCCAAGAAAAATGTGGTAGTCAATGATCCCAAGTTTTTTCTTGGAAGTCAAGATAAGAAATGAGAAATAGCCATGGAAATACTTGGTTACTTTGGTAAGTAGATACTTTATAAAGCCAAAAGGCAAATTCACCTTGTCACAAACTAGAGAGAAAGGAATTGATAGAGAAGTCCGGTTGTCTGAAGCTCTGTGACAATAAAAGGAAAAAGAGAAGTGGATGGATAACTAGAGAGGAAATTGAGAGTTGGTGTGTTTTGAATCCTAATCATAAATGTAATAAACCACTAAATATGGAGACATTGAAAGTATTGGAGAGAGAAAGATTCAGTGTTTAAGGAGATTGACTGCTGGATGAGAGAAGTTAAAAAAAACAAAAAGAAAGATGTTGGGCTAGATATGGACAAGAGCAAGAATCTTCCTCTGATGTGAGTGGAGGTAAAAAGGACAAAAGGATAATAACCATGCAGTTCTGAGTGCCTAGTGACCTCTTTCTTTGTGTGAAGAAATGCAGATAAGGTCATTAGCAGAGACAGAATGAGAAGTGACAGGAGGTGAAATTTGAGAATATAATTACATATTATATAATAATTATATAATTCTTATATAACTAATATAATATATTATACAATATAATATATTATATATTAATGTAATATATAATATATATTATATATTGTACTATATATTGATATGATATACAATATATTATATTGTGTTATATAGTATATATACAATATATGCTATATATTATATATGCATGTTATATATATTATACAAATGCATAGATTGTAATATTATATATTATAGTGCATATTCAAAATATAGTCCATCTGACAAGACTGTTAATAAGAAACTTTTCATTTTTTGCGCTATCTTTAAATACCAGTATTCATTTTGCCCTTACAGCCATTTCAATCCAGACACTACACTTTATTGGAAATACTGATTTATTATATTTCATAAAATTTACAGTGAAAAAAACACACTCATGTTCTTTCAAACATGCTTTTTTTCCAAATAATTGAATCATTCAGATAATACTTTAACATTAAATAAAAGTAAAAATTCAGTAGCTACATTGCACTAGCCGCCTGAAATGATCAAGAGTGGCTACTGGTTACCATTTTGCAGAGCACAGCTATGGATTTAAACGCATGGGAGGATCATCCCATTTGGTTCAGTTTTTCTCCAGGGAGGTTTAAAGCATGTAAAATATCTATCACTTGCTTGGTACATATTAAATAAAAAGTTCTGGGCTTATCCTTGTTTTTTCAAAATTTTTTAGTGAAAATGATTTTAAATAGCTTAAAACTTTGCTTTTTATGATCTAGAAGTATTTATTAGTAGTAACAATAGCAACAGGAGCAGCCGCGGTAATGACAGCAATGGCTAAAAGTTAGAAAGCATCGGCCCTGTGCCAAGTCTTGTAAGCACACTATAGATATGAACATTTTAAATGCAGTAGATCCTATAATAATTCCATTTACATATCAGTGAATTAGAAAGAGTAAATAAATAGCCCAAATTCACAAAGCTAGTATGTAACAGACTGGGATTCACACCCAAGTCACATGACTCTGGAGTCTGGGCTCTTAACCATCCTGTTGTATCACCAAATTAGTCTTAACTTGTTCTTTTTTCTTCTGTCAGTCTAGTAGTACTCACTATCCCTTTTAACTTGGTTGCACTGTTTAGCAAACTTTCCTCAGCAGTAGCCTGTACAAGTAGGTTGAGGAAAAATGCTAGAATCATTGCATTCTCTTTAATAAATAAGGTCTCTTCGTGGGTGGCTACTGACAGTCATAATTTGCAGTAAATGAACATCCCCTTCATTGCCTCTACTCACTTATTTGGGCAAGTAGCACCAATGCCTCACTATGTTCTGAGAGTTTATCTACCCTTAGGATAAAGGGTATCTTAATAGGGCAAGCAATGTTAAGAAAGAAGTATGAGGGGCGCCTGGGTGGCTCAGTCGTTAAGCCTCCGCCTTCGGCTCAGGTCATGATCCCAGGGTCCTGGGATCGAGTCCCGCATCGGGCTCCTTGCTCCGTGGGGAGTCTGTCTCTCCCTCTCCCACTCCCCCTGCTTGTGTTCCCTCTCTCGCTGTCTCTCTTTCTGTCAAATAAATATATAAAATCTTAAAAAAAAAAAAAGTATGAAAGGATGGGTAAACATCTGGTTCTGATTAAATAGGGCCTGTTCTTTGCAGAATCCATTTCTAGACAACTCACATCAATGCCTACTATACTACATACTAGACAGCATGATGATTCCTGAGCCCCAGAATGGGTTTGCGGAAGTTTAGACTCAACAAGTAACTATGCAACTGTTTCTTGTACCATATATTCAGAGATCTTAAGTTTTGCTTTGACAGGAGTAGAATTTTTATTCCCATGACTTGCTTTCTGTAATAATCAGTTAATTTCCAGGTAAAGATAGACGGTTATTGGCATAAGTAGCAGTGGACTCCAGAAGGATTTGTTGAAATGATTGAAAGTTCAAGAACCCAGACCAAGTTTTCCAAAGAGTAGTGAGAATCTCTTAGAATAAAAGTCTGCTTCTGGAATCAGAATGTCATAATCAAGGAATTTTTAATCCGGCTCAGGATTTCCTAGCAACTCTTAGATCTTAATAGGATGGAAACTAACATAATGATTTCGTCAGTTCTTAAATCAGTATTAGTGTTCAATGTGTTCCAGTTACTGAAATGAAACCTGGATATTTTGGGGAGTAAAACAGGAATATATGTGAAAGGATCTAAGTATATCAATCTGATGTTACCATGTAACAAACCACTCCAACATGCAGTAACTTAAAACAACATTCATTTTTTATTGTTATTATTCATTTATCTGCATGCCAGTTCACAGGTAGCTGATCTAGGCTGCACTTAACTGTCTTTGTCTTTGATGATGGCTCAGCTCTATCCTCTTAGAAGCAATAGGTTTTCCAAGTATATTATTTTCTCCCAAGTATATTATTATCTAGCAGAACCACTGGAAGCTTCTTAAGTTCAAGGCTCAGAAGGACTCTTGTTTCATCAAAGCAATTCATATGGCCCAAACCAAGGTTGAGGCATGGGAAAATACAAGGTGAGAAGAAATATATGATTTGAGATGAGTCCATGGCATGAGTACAGATGATGACAGAGATGAAGCTTTGGGGCCTACAGTTCAATCTACCATTCTTGTAAACTAAAACCTAAGAAAAATATATACCAAATTCTAGGAAGGACAAAAAGAATAACAAGAAGAGTCTCAATTTAAAATTCATGTACAATCCCATTTAGACAACACACTACCTACAAACTGGCTGACCTCTTGCTGACTTCTGTAAATGTGGTATTCTAACATGATATAAATATGCAAGCCAAATTCTGTTTAGCCTCTTCAGATTACGTGTACCCACCCTTATTTCCAGGAGTGAAGGGTGGTGTTATTAGCCTAGAAATTAGTAATTGTACCTGAACCACAGGTGTGGGGAAAATTAGTTCCCATAAAGAAATGATATATCCTGCTTTGCCAAAAGAATAGAGAAGATATTCTGGACTGATAAAAATGGCTGTTGTCCACTACAATTGCTTTGGACCCTTCAACATCCAGCTGTATATTTTCCTTCACAAAGTTATCACGTCTGGGGTATGATATCAAGGTCACCATTGATATTGAAACAAACAGGCACAGTCTTAGTTTAAGAATGAACTAATGAATTCAATCCTGGAGGTCCAAGGGAACAAAACAAGCATGAATAAAAGGGTCATTTTACAAGTTAAGAATTTAGGCATTGCAATAAATGCAGGCCACTTATTAAAAGTTTTGAGTGTAACACTTATTAAAAGTTCTGGTGCTTTGGAATTTAGAAACAATTGCACCAACCTGGTTTCTGCCTAGAGATGGAAATGTCAAATCATCTTAAGGATATTCTCTATTCTGGGAGAGAAAAAGGAAACCTTCTTAGTTATGTAAATGTGTAAGTAGAAGCAATCCTTGCCCTGAGGAATTGGTATGAAAAGATCTTTTTGGATTTCCTAAGATTTAGCAATTTTTTTTCTTCTTTTAGTGTGCAGAATTCTGAAGACAATAGAGGTATTGAGCCTGTCTGGTTTAAGAATAATAACCTTTCTATTTTTAATTTTTTGAGGAACTTACATGCAGCTGCATAGTGGCTGCACCAATTTACATTTTCACCAACAGTGCGCAAGTGTTCCCTTTCTCCACATCCTCGCCAACACTTGCTGTCTCTTGTATTTTTGACAATAGCTATTCTAACAGGTATGAAGTGATATCTCATTGTGGTTTTGATTTGCATTTCCTTAATGATTAGTGATGTTAAGAAACTCTGTCATGGAATATTTGCCGTTAATTTTTTATTAACATTTTGCTGACATTGCATCCTTTTGGAGCAATGTAATTTAAAGCGATCTTCTCCCAACCCACAAAACTTTCCCAGAAAGGTAGTAGAGGAAAAAAACAATTTTATTACTGAATAAACATTAAACCAGGATGTGATGCACATCACGAGCAATCCAATAAGAGATTGAAAAGACAGAAAGGAATCTCATCCCCTCATAAAGTTGTCCTAGTCCATTTGGACTGCTATAAAACCACAGTCTGGGTGGATTATAAACCACAGAAATTTGTTTCTCAGTTCTGGAGCCTGGAGGTCTGAAATCAGAATACTAGCATGGTTGGATTCTGGTGAGAGCCCTCTTCTGGGTTGCAGACTGCTGATTTCTCATCGTATCTTCATATGACAGAGAGCAAAGAGGGGAAGCAAGCTCTCTCATGACTTTTTCAATGCCACTAACCCTATTCATGAGGGCTCCACCTTTATAACCTCATCTCATCCTAATGATTAGCCTAAGACCCCATCCCCTAATACCATCATATTGGGGGGTAAGATTTCAACATATGAATTTTGCAGGCACACAAACATTTGGTCCATAACAATAGCCAAGCAGATACAACCCTTTACATGCATGTTCTTAAGACAAGCGGTCACTAGTCCTTGAGTAAGAGAGTTTGACGGTACCATTTGTCACACATTGTTCATTCCAACTTTTCCTGATAATTGGGTTGACTACCTGTGTTTGCTAGTAAACTTTATCCAGAGGCAAAGCAAAATTCTTATATTTTTATTACAGAAGGTAGTTTTGCAACTTGGAGCAAGGTGCCCACTGGAAGTTAGCCACCTCTGTGGTGTGTTTGTTACAGTAGCCAAACCAGACTGAGACAGATTTATAAGGGCACGAGATGTTTTTAGATTGCCCGTAATGTACATCCCATTCTGGTTTAATGCTTATTCAATAATAAAACTATTTCCTTTCTCTATTACCTTTGCAGAGAAGTTTTCTGGGTTAGGAGAAGATTTTTTTTTTTAATTATATTTCCCCAACAGGATTCCTGTTTGACAGGAATTTTGCCACTGGCTATTATCTTCATTTCTTTTACAAGGAAAGAACCCAAGAGAACTATCTATTTCTGTTTTGCAGTGTACAACAAGGGTGAAATATTGGAGAGCCTTGCTCAGTATGCAATTCATCTTAGCTCAATTTACAGACATCTTGAGGGAACACAGAACAGAAGAGTCACTCTGCTAGAGTGAAGTTTCAAAAATTGCAAAATGGGGAAAAATTTCTGCCAAGGAATTAAAGATTACAGAACCCAGTTTACTTTCTATCTTAAGAAGGAGAGGTGCAGGTGCATCTATTAAGCTAGAAAGGTGGGAAAACAACGGAGCAAGGCAAACAAAGCAATTCCCAGAAATAAACTATCATCAAGAGAACATAGGTGGGGAGTTAGTGCAATCACTAGTAGTCAGTTCAAACAATCTGCTAGGATAAAAAGTAGTAGTTTGAACAAAGAGTGAAGTAGTTAGCCACTCAGACCCTGAGAGCACATACTTTTAACACATCAAGGATTGAAAAAAAAGACAGTAAGCAGTGAATCACAGCTCATAAATGAAGAAGGCAATACTCGCCCTTGGCTCAGGATCTCAATCCCTGTCTAAATCCTGGAGATAGAAATTATCCAGAACTAAATTTAAAATAAGATATGTTGTGTCCCCAAGCAACAGGGAAAAGGACCACTGTCACAGGCATGGGCCTGAGAAATATATACTTAACACCCAGACTAGGATGGCAAGGTATTTGGAAAAACATCTTTAGTTTACTCATTGAATACTTGTTGAGCCTAGAGAAAGTATTATCTATGCAAGCCCTGGACTGCTTTCTGTATGGGATTTCTATTCTAGAGGAAAAAAAAAAAATGTGAATCAAAGCAAACTGTGTAACCTTTTGAGGAAGAATACCTCTTTCAGGACACAAAGTTTTACTGGGAACATGAATGTTTGGGGATGATAATTTGTTCATTAACCTTTTCTCTTTTTCGGTAATTTTCCACCCACAATTGGTTTAGACTCACTGTAATACTCTCCATTAGGTCAGATTATTCCATTTCTTCAGAGTTAAGGTTTTCCAATAGAAGTGTGAATAGGAAGAAAAGCGCCACTTTTCATCTTTCATCTTAGTTATATCTTTACCTCATTGGCCTAATAGCTTTTTTTATTTTAAATTCCTTGAAATTACAGTATTACAACAATAATAACATTTTTAAACCATACTTTTTATTTATACAAGCTGAGTGATTTTGGTTTCAAAAATATGAAAGCTGAAGGGCGCCTGGGTGGCTCAGTCGTTAAGCGTCTGCCTTCAGCTCAGGTCATTATCCCAGGGTCCTGGGATCGAGTCCCATATCGGGCTCCCTGCTACGCGGGAAGCCTGCTTCTCCCTCTCCTACTCCGCCTGCTTGTGTTCCTGCTCTCACTGTGTCTCTCTCTGTCAAATAAATAAATAAAATCTTTAAAAAAAAAAAAAAAAAAAATATGAAAGCTGAAGACATCAAAACATAAAGTTTATTCATTCATTCAGTCAGTCATTTATCCGTGTACATATTCAAGAGATGGCTTTGTCAGACTCTCTTCTGTGCCAGGCTCTGAAATAAATACTGGAGATACAGCAGTGAATAAACTAGAAAGGTCTTGGCCTTCGTGAGCTGATACCCTCGTTCAAGCAAAAGGGGAAGCTGATACTCTTCTTCTCTGAGAAGGCGGACTTAACTCACATACATGAAGGAGGTGAGAATAAGCCAACAGGACTCTCTGAGGGGAGAAAACTGTAAGCACTGAGACAGGAGCACAGGAGACATGGGGCGGGGAGGGCAGCAACGAGCCCAGAGTGAGTGGACCGAAGGAAGCAATGGGGAAGAGTGTAGCAAGGGGATCAGAGAGGTGGCAGAAAACCTGGATTAATTTTAGAGTCTTGTGAGCCATTTACAGATCTGTCTTTTATGTTTAATGAATGGAATTAGATGGAAAAACAAGTGAAGGACTTGAGATGAAATTGATCTATTATATGATTTTAAATGATCACATGGCCTGCTCTGTCAAGAATAGACTTTCCAGGGTCAAGGACAAAAGAAGTAAAGAACATGTCAGAGAATGAAATAGTAATACAGTGCTGTTGTTGTTGTTTTCTAATATGCTTAAAAGTAGTAGTAGTATATATATAACAGTAATCAATTGTCCCAAGACTATTTAAGTTATCTTCTAAAAAAGTTTGTAAAATTCCAACAATATCATGTATTAAAAGTATATTTTTTCTTAGATATACATTTTTTTTTATTTTTTAAATTCAATTAGCCAACATAGAGTACACCATTAGTTTCAGATGTAGTGTTCAGTAATTCGTCAGTTGCCTATAACACCCAGTGCTCATCATATCAGGTGCCCTCCTTAATGCCCATCACCTATTACCCCATCCCCCCCCCCCCATTTCCCCTCCAGCAACCCTCAGTTTGTTTCCTACAGTGAAGAGTCTCTTATGGTTTGTCTCCCTTTCTGATGACTTCCCATTCAGTTTTCCCTCCCTTCCCCTATGATCCTCTATGCTGTTTCTTATATACTTCTGGCTGCTCTTTTTAAATCAATCTATCTCTAAGCTACTACTGTAGGAATATAGTAATGTTTCATTTACTACTTAGTTGACTGTTAATAATATATTCAGTACCTGACAGGGTTAGTCATAATTCATTCCTTTTTTATTGCAGAATCTTTCCATTTTTAAATAAAAAATTGCAGTTGAATTTAGTTAGAAATTTATATTCTTTCTATTTTCCAAGTTTTTGGAATGTCATAATGAATCCTAAAATGAATTTGGAATTTTTTTTCTTTTTTTTTCTTAATCTGGATTGAAGGAATGTGAGACTAATTTTTCATTGATTTAGAAATTTAATTTTTTACCTGGATACGCTAGGATTCCATTGTATCATTAAATTTAAGTAACTCACTCTGGAGATTATATATTATATATTAGTATATACATATGTTTGATATAGATAGTGTCAAAGGCTCAAAGTAGCCAAAGTAAAACCAATAAATCACTGAAGTAGTAAGTAGCAAACATTTACCGTGCATACACCAAAAAGACAGTTTGCAAACCAGAAGCATTCAAACCAGAACATGGAATGAGGTTCTAGGGTATATTGTTATAAAGCAGCTACATAGTGATAAAGCAGTGACTGTTGATTCTTCACAGTGATGGGTTACAATATTATAATTTTCAGTGGTTATCTCATATCAGTCTTGGCAAACAGTTGAAGTTTTGCTTATCATTCGCTGAAGCACAAGCAAAAAATGATCCAGGTCAAGTTAGCCTTGCAAAATAAGCTAAATTAAGTTTTGCCTGCATGACAAAACTAGTTCTGTGTGCTCAGGGACACTCACGGCTGATCTCTGTCTCTGTCCTTGATTTTAACAGTATATATAATACATAGGTCTCATATGGTATATATTACATTCTATTCAACATATATATAAATACATATTTATATCTAATTAGATATAATATACAATAGCTATTTTAATAACAATGTATTATAAATGTATAAATATATGTATTCTAATGCAATTGCATGTATATAATCTAATGCAGTTTTAAGCAATTATGTGTGCATTATATAACATACAGTAGTAATCTCTTGCATCATTTTCTTTAGATTATGACATTTAATGTAAAAATGAATACTTTTTAATCTTCATTTACCATTTACTCCCAAAATAGCTTTTTTTTCTTTTTTTTTTTTTTTTTTTTGAGAGAGAGAGAGGGAGAGAGAGGGAATACATGCAAGAGTTGGGGAGGGCAGAGGAAGAGAGAGAATCTTAAACCAGCTCCATGCCCAGTGCAGAACCCAATGCAGAGCTCAATCTCAGGACTCTTGAAATCATGACCTGAGCTGAAATCAAGAATTAGATGATTGGGGTACCTGGGTGGCTCAGTCGGTTAAGTGTCTGCCTTTGGCTCAGGTCATGATCCCGGGGTCCTGGGATCAAGCCCCACATCGGGTCCCTACTGGATGAGGGAGCCTGTTTCTCCCTCTCCTCCCTACTCGTGCTCTCTCTATCTCTGTCTCTCTCTCTCTTTCTCAAATACATAAATAAAATCTTTTAAAAAAAAGAGTTGGATGCTTAACTGCATGAGCCACACAGATACCCCCCAAAATAGCTTTTAATTTTCAATTTGTTTGTTTGTTTTTACTCAGGATGCCAATTATCTATGTTTGATTTTGATTCTTGGTCAGCATCTTTATGTCTTTAAAATTACTTTTACCATTGTAAAAAATTTTCTTTCCATTATTTTCATCATGTCAATAATTTAGTTTTTAGATATATCTACTCTGAACCCTCATGCATCCATCTTTTCAGTTGTTCATTATTATTTTATTATCTCTCTAATGGTGCTATTTGGTAACTAATTCCTTTGCTTATGCATATAATTGTATGCATTCTCCTATTTCATTCCTTACTTATTGTTCCTTTTCATTTCCTTATCTTGCCTTGTTATCTTGCCTTTGTTCTGTCCATGCATTTCATTATGTCTATCAGTTACTGAAGTGTGAAGAATTTGTTAGAGATAAATTATTCTATTTCCTTAGATAGTTTCTTCCTGAATGGTTTTTTTGTTGGTTTATTTTCTGTAATTTTTTTATATCTCACTATTCTATCTCATTCATCTTTTATCTTTGTTATATCTCTACTTTCTGTTCACCCAAATACATTGCACTTAACTTATTATTAATTCCGTACCTAATGTCTGAACCAAGTTTTTCCTTCATTTTAGAAATATGGTTTGGTGTTGCTGTATTGATGGTTTGGGTTTTGTTTACTGTTCTTTTTCCTTTTCATTTGCTCATATTCTATGCCAACAACTATGCCCATCCTCTCCATATTCAAAATTAAGAACAATATTTATAGTGAACACTCTAAGAATAAAGTCTAGGGACAATTCTATTTTCATCATTTTGTTATTGCTCCTGGTGTGTGTTCTAGATGAAAGAGTAATTGCAAATTCCACATCCCATGCTTCATTGTGGAAGAGGCTATGTCTGTGTCCCTTTCTCTAGAAGCAAGTTCACATGTTGAGTTCTTGTCTATCAACACATCCCAGGGAGAGTTATCTTTCATAAGAATTAAAATTTCTTTTTGAGAGAAAGGAAGAAAGAAAGAAAGAAAGAAAGAAAGAAAGAAAGAAGAAAAAATTAGATGATTTTTGCTTGCTAATTATCTATTTAGAATTTTATGACTTCTGATAACCCGGATCTAGTACTTTAATATCCTGCTTATTTTTATATACCAATAATTTTCAATGAGGAAGAAGAGGGGAGTAAGTCCACTCTCCAAAACATTCGGCCATACCAGCAGACATTTTTAGTAGCTCTAACTGGAAGGAGGATGCTGCTGGCATCTACTGGGTAGAGATCAAGGATGCTGCTAGACATCTTATAATGCAAAGGACAGCATCTCCAAATTTCAGTGGAACTGAGGTTGAGAAACTCTGTCCTAGGCCAGTCTGTTTCCTTTTCTGTAAGATTCCATTTAACCTTGCTTGTCCTCTCTTCTCTATTCTCCTTGGTTGCTGTCTGCCAGAATTTGTATCTGTCAAAAATCATTGTGTCTAACACTATTCTTTTCTTCGTACTGACCAGCAACTCATGTCCCTAAGAAGTTCTATAATGTCAGCAGTCACTTTCCTCATATTAAGAAGTAAATAAAAAGATTATTTTAGATGTTAATTAGATTTATAAGACTATTTTCTAGGAGTTTTTATAATTTATATCTAATATAATTTTTCATAGAAAAGTATAAGCATCACATGATGCAATTATCTATTTAATAGTTAGGAGCAATATTTGTAGTTAAATCTGAGAAGATTTAAGACTGGTTATAATGTATATTTTTCCATTTTTATCATTACTTTCATGTATGTTCCAGATGCAAGAGCTAAAATTAAATGGCCAAACACATGCTTATGTTGCACTATTTATGAAGTTATTAATTTAAGGTGTAAAGATAAACTTTACCTCTCAATCTCTAAGATTACACAATAAATGGTGAAATATCCATATATGGATATGAGTGAAAATGATTTTTCTTCCCAATCTGCTCTCCAGTATACTGCAAAGTATGGCCAAAGAAACATGGGCATTGGAATTTTCTAGGATCCATGAACTTTAAGGCAGTGTTGTATTACAGATACAAGGGTAGTTTTTTATTCTGTGAAGCTCTTTGAGCATATACTATGGACTAGGTATGCTTGTAAGTATTAAGAATCTTCTGTCAATGAACAAAATTGACAAAGTATTTAGAATCTTCTGTCAATGAACAAAATCGACAAAAGTCCCCGCTTTTATAGAGCTTCTATTTTGGGGAAGAGAATGCACAAAGTGAATAATTAAATATAAATAGGTTAATTGATTAAAAAAGCTTTAGGTTAAATTAAAAGAGTGGAGAAGTGTAAAATGTTGAGAGAGTTGTAATTTTAGATTCATGAGACCAGTTAGGGACTTGCATTATTTTTATTGCTAATAAATTACCCAAATATAGCTAGTTAACAAAAAAACAAGTCACATTTATTATCTCACAGTTTCCATGAGTTAGAAATCCAACCATGGCTTAATTTTCTTTCTCTTCAGGGTCTCACAAGGCTTCAATCAAAGTGTTAGCCAGGTTTTGTTCTTATCTGAAGCTCATGATTCTCTTCTAAGCTTTGGAGGTTACTAGCAAAATCCAGTTTCTTCTGATTATAGGATGGAGGTGCCTGTCTGCTGGGTTAAGACTCCCAGAGTTCCTTGCTACATGGTCCTCTCACAACACAGCAGCTTACTTCAAGGTCAGCGGGGGAATCTGATTTCTGTTTCTGACCTCTGGGACCTCTTTTTATAGGTTTGACTGATTAAGTCAGGCCCACCAGGATGATCTCCTTTTGAATAGTTCAATTAATTGGGACTTTAATCACATCTCCCAAGTCCCTTCACCTCTGCCTTATGATGTAACATAAGCACAGGGAGATTTTACGATTTATCAGCAAGCTGAGCTATTTCATTATTGAGGATGTTCTACTGTTTAGAAGCAAATTACAGGTTGTTCCCCAAACAAGAAGATATCTTACAAAGTCATGGGTCATTCAGTGGTCATGTTAAAATTCTGCCTATTATAGAAACTATTACAAAATCCCTGATGAGAGAGGACGATGTGGATTAGGGTAGTGGCAGTGAGTGTGGTAAAGAGTGGTCAGGCAAAAAATATTTGCTGTCAGCCTCAATGTGTGGCATAAGAGAAGGAGAGGAGTAAAAGGATGATGCTGTTTTTCCCCAAGCAACCAAAAGAATGGAATCATCTTTGATTTTCAATAGAAGTACTTCAAGAAGAGCACATTAGGTTGGATAGCATTGGACAAATATCAAAACGTTTGTTTAGTGCATATTGATTATAAAATGCCTATTAGACAGTGAAGAGAATATGGCAAGAAACCACTTGCATACTTGAGTATCCAAAGAAAAGATCTAAGCAGGAGTTAAAAATTTGGCAGTCATCATCATGGACATGATATTTAAAGCCATGAGACTAGAGAAGCTCTAAGGAGAGAGTGGAGATTAGAAACCCATTCAAGTTAAAGGATGGAACCTTGGGGCTCTTCACCATTTCCAGGTTGGTAAAATGATAAGAAAGTCTAAAAAAAATGGGCAGAAAGAACGGAGGAAATCCATGAGAGAATGGTGTCTTGGAAGCTAAGTGAAGAACTTGTTTTGAGGAGAAAAATAAATACTTCAAATGATGCTGCCACATCAAATAAGATAAGAACTCAGAAATGACCATTTCATGTAACAAAGTGTGGGTCTTCTGTGATCTTTTAAAGAGCACTTTAGTAGATGGGAGAAATTGAAACCTGGTTTGAGTTGATTCAAGACAGAAGTGGGGAGGGACACCTGGGTAGCTCAGGCAGTTAAGCAGCTGCCTTCAGCTCAGGTCATGATCTCAGGATCCTGGGATCCAGCCTGTCATTGTGTCCCTGCTCAGCAGGGAACCTGCTTCTCCCACTCCCTCTGCCCCTCCTCTCTGCTCCTTGTGCTCTCTCTCTCTCTCAAAAATCAATCAATCAATCTTTAAAAAAAAAGAAGTGGGGGGACAGAATTTGGAGTAAGTACAGAAGTACAGAAAACTATTTCATCTTGCCATTTGCAACGACGTGGATGGAACTAGAGGGTATTTTGCTGAGTGAAATAAGTCAATCAGAGAAAGACATGTATCATATGACCTCACTGATATGAGGAATTCTAAATCTCAGGAAACAAACTGAGGGTTGCTGGAGTGGGGGGGGTGGGAGGGATGGGGTGGCTGGGTGATAGACATTGGGGAGGGTATGTGCTATGGTGAGCGCTGTGAATTGTGTAAGACTGTTGAATCACAGACCTGTGCCTCTGAAACAAGTAATACATTATATGTTAAAAAAAGAAGAAGAAGAAGATAGCAGGAAGGGAAGAATGAAGGGTGGGAAATCAGAGGGGGAGACGAACCATGAGAGACGATGGACTCTGAGAAACAAACTGAGGGTTCTGGAGGGGAGGGGGCGGGGAGATGGGTTAGCCTGGTGATGGGTATTAAAGAGGGCATGTACTGCATGGAGCACTGGGTGTTATGCGCAAACAATGAATCATGGAACACTACGTCAAAAACTACTGATGTAATGTATGGTAACTAACATAACATAATAAAAAAAAAACTCTTTCAGGAAGATTGGCTCTAAAGATAAGGAGATAAGTTGGTTAATGTTGGAGGGGCACTGAGAACAACAAAGCTTTTTGTTTGTAAGTTTGTTTAATAAAATGGGAGAAATAATAACATGTTCATGTATTTTGCGGAATGATCCAGTAAAGGGAATATTTGATCATATAAATGAGAGATAGGGCAATTGTTAGAGTCTTGTTCTTCAGTTAGGTAAGACTAGGAAACCAGGTCTAGTACACCGGCACAGGGGTTGGCTTATCTAGGACCAGGGAAGGCCCATGAATAATAAAAGGAAACAAGATGGACCAAATGATGCTGATTTAGCTTCAGACAAGTCAGCAGCCTTACGCGTTATTCTCAGCCATGTTAGCTGTGCTGGTAAAGGTATACAGGAGGCAGATAGTTTAATATAATAATGATTTTATTTTGCCAAGTGGGTAAAAAAAAAAAAAGCAAAACCAAGAGAGACACAGAGAAACTGAAACTGTGAGTTGTGCAAGGGAGTAATGAAGAGAGATCATAATAATAATGATAACATATTGTAGAGCTTGCTAGACAAAATGAACTCAGTTTCAAGTTCCACGAGGAAAGTCCTTAGGCAAAAAGATACAGACCTTCACTTCAAGTTTCAGTAAGCACAAGAGAAAAATGAGAACCAAGGAGGCATTTAAAGAGCTCAGGACAAAACATGTAGATTGAGAAGATGGAACAGGAGAGATTCACAAAGTAAAAATATGAAGGACTGGAATTTTCATCTTTTTGAAAACCCATAGGCAAATTTGGAGGTATCAATATGACCAAGCCAATTCAAACATCTTTAAGAACTAAAAAATTAAAGATGTAATGATGTGCTATGAGAGTAAAGCATAAAATAAAATTACTTGTGGAGTGGAAGAATAGTGGGAGAGGTGTAAATTTGAGTTGGGCTTTAAAAAGGATAGAACAATGCTAATAGGCAAATAAGACCAAATAGATATATAATAATCTAGACAGATAGATACATAGATAGATACATATACAGATATGGAGGTATCATTCTCTGCTAAGCCAAACAGAGTACAACTCAGGCCTGATTTTGTTAAAAATTTTGTCAAAGAAAATAAGGTAAACATAGAAATATTACTATAAATTAAAACAATTAATTTTGACATCCTACATTTACATTATCATTATGAAGTCAAAAACAAACCATAAATTATATATATTTCATGTTAATATATGCATTTTAATCTATAATGATTACATGTACTCATATTCATCAGAATGGCTCAATTATGCCATATAGACAAACTTCAAAATCTCAGTGGCTTAAAACAAGCAAAGTCCACTGCAGGTCTAAGCAACTTCTCAAGGGCAGCTAAGTATTGTGTTTCCGTATCACCAGATGCTTCCACAATTACTACAGGAGGAAGGGAGCAAGGCTGGAAGTCTGAGCACCAATACTTAAATGCTTCCAACTGGAAATTAAATACATGTCTTCTGACTATATATCACTATCCAGTGGAGGTCAAATGACCATATCTAACTTTAAGAGGGTGAGGGAATTCAAGTTTCTTGTCTTCTTAGAAACAGAGAACAGATAGTGGTGACCTGTAGATATGACCAACTCAATATCACTGAGGTAGTTCTTTTATTCTTGGTTTCCTATGACTAAGGGATTTATAACAAATCTCTAAATACTCAACCCAATTGATTATTTTTTCAAAGTGATGGCAATATAGTTCAAAGCCATGGTCTTGAAAAGATTTTTCTGTGTTTCCTGAAATCTGTTGCTAAACTGCTTGGTAGGGCAAAGTGGACACATTAAAATTCATATTAACCAAGAAGATACACTTTGAAAAAACTTAAGAATGATTTGTGAGTTCACTTATCTAAATTCCATATATTCGTATATTCTTTAGAAGATGAGGCATAATTCATTCTTAATTTACTGAAAGTCAAAATATTTCCATGGTTTGATAATGGCCATTTTCAATCTAGCAATAAAAACAAAAGATGGTGGATTCACTGTGGAATGTAAATATTTGAAAACATTAATGTTTTTTTCCTCCATTGTTTTCTCTTCCCAGTCTTTCTCAGCTATTAATTTGGTTCTGCCAAATTCATTTAGAAAGTGACAGAAGCATGAAGGAGGAACTATGGAATGCAATTGTGTTTCTAGCTCTCTTCAATATTACGAATGATTTGGAAAAAAAAAAAAAAAGACATTTTCTTTGTTGGAATAAGCACTGACAGATGGTACATTGCATTTTTTTCCAAAGAAGTGTTTTAGTATACATGTCACTGGAATAAATCTGTGCAGATTAACTGAAGCTCAGGAAGCATTTAAAATGCCTGGTTTGTGTCTAGCACAGTGCCAATGGATCTCAGTAACTGATAGTTGATGATGGCAAAGACATTCTGGGCACGGCTATTTAACAGCTCTTCATACTGAGAGGAGATGTGAGTTTTTAAAATAATACGTATGTTATCTACATGGAAAATGTATTTATCCCCTTTATATCATCAATAGAGAAGTTAGAAATCAGACTGTGTCTGCGTAAGACTAATTGTCCAGATATAAAGTGAAAGATCCCATCATTTATCCAGGTATTTAAAGACATTGGGTATTTTAAATGCATTTAGGGGAGCTGTGCAATGCTAAGAAAATTATACAGATGTAAGTCAGACAAATGTGGAGATGAATCCCAATTCTGATTCTAATTGTGGTTATCTGGCGTACATTCTTTCACATGCCTGCACTTCCAGTCCCCTTTAAGTCCCAGTTTTTGGTTGTTTGCTTTAGGAGTCTATGAAATGAAATAGCTGAACTACTATCAGTCCATGAATGTTGAGTTTGTTCTTTTAGAAAAAGTTAGCATTTTATTAAAGAGGAACATTAAAGAAAATAAAAATGAACATAAATGATCATGAATAATGTTTAAATACATTATTTAATTTTGCATAGTAATTTTTACAGCTCTAATTTTGTAGAACTGCCCATGGGTACTGGTGACATGTTTATATGAAAGGAAAGATGGATTGTGTTTAAATGGACAAATACTGTAAAATTACCTGCGTAGGAGAGTCTGTGTGCTGGGAGGCGGTAGAAAAGTCACATACATTTGGCAAAGAATTATATATAAATACCCATTTTTCTTGACATAAATTTAATTGTAAAGCATGTAATAATTAACTTGCAAAAAGGAAAACAAGTATCATGCTGATATAATTTTAATAACAATATCTAGTATAAGAAATCACTAATTTTTTTGCCATTTTTAATAAAGAAAAAACAGTAAGATATGCTACATCTGGTTTATAGTTCTAATATTAAATTAACAGTACTAAACAGTCACTTCTAACAGAAAAATTGACAGCGTTTAGTGTTAACTCTTCTAACCTCAACATTGGACATTTATAGCTCTGGCGATCAGTAATTATAAATATATCATTTTCTCCAGTCTCAACAGAGGACTTGCCCAAGTTCTTCAGCAGGGTTGAAATGCTTTATATAGAAATTCTGGCATTTTTTGGATCCACCACTGAAAGATGGCTTAACTCTGTCTTTGTTCACAGCTCAGTGTTTTCACTAACGTTTTACCTTGAGCTTCGCAAATAATTGACTAAGAACATGTATTGAAATGTGGTCATATTGTAAAATTTCTCAGGTAGCTGTGTGCCCTGTTATGATGAACATTTGCTTGAGATGCTAGTCCTTTGAGATTGTCAACTTGGAGTCAGCAAGTTTTATTTTCAGAAGATTCATTTAAAGGCAGATCTCAGAACCTTCCCAATTGGTCTGGAAAAAAGGAAATTGGATCTCAGTGTCTAGACAGAAGTTACCATCAAAAATACCTTGGAATGCAGAGCTCAGGAAAGTTGAGCATCATAAGGAACAAGGATCTTCCTGGGAGGAAAGGAATTTAGATGCTGAACTTTTTAAATAAATTGAGAAACACACCAAGATCCCCCTAAGGAGAACTCAGTGGTTAAACTCTAATATTTACATGGCACCTCCTATGTACAAGGCACTGTTCTATTTTTTTTAATTTTATAAACTTGTTTCATCTTTATAATGACAGTATGAGGGTTGTCATCATCCTCATTTTAGAGCTAAGAAAAATGAGACAGAAAGAGGTTAAGTAACTTGCCCAAGATCACACAGTTAGCAAGGGAAAGACTCAGTAGCTTAAGCAACCTGCCGCCAGGGTCTGAGCTCTTATCTATTACATCAAAGTCGAAATTTGGATAACTTGATTTCAACTCTAGGACCTGTATGACCGTGGATGATAATTGGTTCTAACCTAACATACAGGTGTACCTGGAAGCAGGCCACTCCCACCTGCTTCCCCATGCTCACCTACTCATCCTGAAAAATTTTAGATGATATAAGTGTAAGCTAGAGTTGAAACATTGAACACAACTGAGAGATATTTCAAGCAGACAATATAAGTATCCTTGGGAGATAATATTTTAACAACAATGGTATCGATGGCTACAACCACAACAAAATACTAATGGTTGGAAGAGATACTATACTTATCACCCTGTCAGATACTTAGTAGCCAGAATTCATCACTTTGATGTGAATAAATACCAATGTTCATGAACTATTTGGAAAAAGGTAAAACTTGAGAAAATAGGTGTTTTCTGTTAATTTGAAAATTATTCCATAAGGACAATTTTCTACAGTATAGACAAATTTTGATAAAGACTGGAATAGTTCTTTAGCATTCATGACATGTGTCCATCCCCTTGGAAGATATATAAAACATTTTTCTCCTAAATTTTTTCTATGGGAAATTGATTTTAGATGGGATTCATATTCTGCCTTATTTTTCTTTTTAAAATTTTTCTCTGAACTGTACAACTTTCTTATTGAATTCAGGTTACTATCTTTCCCTTAGAATTACATGTGTTTGGTAGTTTCTTGGAATCCCTGTATTTAGCAAGATGGCTGATTTGAATTCTATATTTTTTAGTAGCAGATGTTCCCTGGATTTCTATAGTTGGATTCAGACATGTCAGTGGTGGTATTGAAAGCTCAATATTTGACTGCTTCTTAATGGAATTAAAGATTGGAGCTTGGTTAGGCCGGGTTTACCTCTTTCTCCCTTTTTTGTTGGGCAGTTCCTGGGGTAGAGTGTTTGTAAGTTTATTAAGCAATTCCCAGGACTCATACCACTTGTGTCGTCTCAAGCTTCAGGCTAGAAATGAGGTCAGAGATGCAGTCTCTCTTTACTTCTGTTCCAAGAAAAGTTCAAGGCTAAGACTGAGACAAGAATACAAAGAGTAGTGTTCCTCTATTTGTCCAACTGTAAAACCTTGAATGAAAGACATAAGATTACATCTGCTTCTTAGCCCAATGGAGGATTACAGAAATTTCTGCTTAAATCAGAAATTTGCTTAAATATTATTCCCCATATCAGTTATTTTAGTTTTTTTTTTTTTTCAATGAAACATTGGGAGAGGACTCTGGTCTTTCATTCACACTGCATCGTCCTTGGACTCCTACAATTCTTGATGCTTTTTTTATTTAGCCACAGTACATTCAGAGTAACTTATTGACTTTCTCAAATCATAGCAGAGAATAAGCAGCAAATTGAAAGTTCAGATACCCTGAGAAGCAGAATTGAAACTGAAAGCATTAGGAAGCCATAGTAAAACTAATGTACTTTAATTAATGAAACTAATGACTCTGTGGTACTGAGAAAATATTAAATTATGTTTGATGGCTTTCTGTTTAAAAAAGAAACATTGTGAATAATACATTTTAGATAGAGTTTAGTCAAAAATATGAAGAATTGTGTACTCTTAATACTGTAAATTTATTTTAGCAATTTATTAATATGAAACATTCATTGCTGACTAAATGTGGACTAAATTAGCTCTTGCTCTATACCCTATGTAGTATTATTCTTTTATCTGTGCATATGTCTTGCTCTCCTTTAACTTAATGGTATGATCCAAAGAGTACAGATGATATAAATCACATGCTTTTTTAGACAAGGTTTAACAAAATGCTGGACACTGAAAGTTATATTGCCTGTGTAATATTAGAAAGGATAGAAAAGGAAGTAATGGTACTGTAATTCATAATAAGTGAGCAATACATCTATTTTTTACTATTATGATAATAAAATGAGGTTGAACAAAATTATTCTAATAGTTAATGTTGAAATGGATAATTTGAATATTCCTCTAAATTGCTTGAGACAAATGTTTTATTTTGAGAATATTCTTAAAGAAAAAAATGAAACACCTTTTTTTTTTAATCAATCGAAAAAGTTAATGGAAAGGAGAAAAAAATGGAAAAAGTAGGTTTAGATAAGGCCAACCAAGAGAGCAGAAATGAATCAAAATCTATCAACAATCTCAATCAATGTAAATGTACTAAAACTCTCCAATTACAAAACAAAGATTGTGAGACTGGGTTATTAAAAACAAACAAAAACAAAAACCAAATATACCTATATCTTGTTCAATAGAGATTGAGCTAAAATATGACACAGAAAATTTGGAAACAAAGGTGGAAAAAGATATGCCCAAAAAACATTAACAAAACAAAAGCTAGCTTTGCTATTTTAAAATTACACTGAATGGACCTGAAGCATTTAAAAAGTACTAGACATAATCTCTCAAGTAACTAGGAGTTATGGGACACCCTTTTGTTGCTCAATACTATAGATTCTTTGATTAATTGCTCATTCAAAAGAGATAGGAGGTATTTTCATGAATTCCTCCTTGCAAAATACATATAGAAACAAAGAAGGGGGCACACAACCAAACAACAGCTCAGTCAGGCCCTGGAGGCAGATGGACATTAGGATAGCCAGGAATAGTACCTCTGTACCAAGAGGCCAGAACACATACTTGAGCCTGAAGTACAAAGGTCAGTGGCCAGTCCTGCGGAAGGGAGCCAGGCACGAGCAATGAGGAATCAGCTAAATGGATCACAATCATCATAAGACATAGGGCAGTCCTCAGAGTAGTTATGGGGTATTTTTCACTGGAAGTGAAATGAGGAAAGAAAGCCAAATCTTAGTACATATTATTTGAGGTAAAACTTAAGGAAGCCTGGAATGGGAACAACCAAACTATCTTTCAACTAAAGCAGAAATACAACATCTTTGAATGGGAGATTTCTCAACATCATCCTACAGGATTTCCACAGACTAAAATCAAGCCTCAGGGTGCCTAGGTGGCTCAGTCATTGGGCGTCTGCCTTCGGCTCAGGTCATGATCCCAGGGTCCTGGAATCGAGCCCGGCATGGGGCTCCCTGCTCAGCGGGTAGCCTGCTTCTCCTTCTCCCACTGCCTGCCGCTCCCCCTGCTCCTGCTCTCTCTCTCTCTCTCTCAAATAATAAATAAAATCTTAAAAAAAAATAAAATCAAATCAAACCTCACCCCAATGGCAAATATTACTAAAAATAAAAGAAACCAAGGCTCTTTGAAAGTCAGGTAAGAAAAATAAACCACAGTTCTAGAATGTTAAGACCTATAGAGTAGGATAAGCTATGGTACAGTTGCAGTTTAAACATCAACTTATTATTTGCTCTGTTCTTGACATCTGTCATACATAAATCATCAGAAAGCTCTGTTCCACATAGGTACCCGAGTTACCTTTTTTCCTATGTTGTAGCCCTGTAGGTTGTTGCAACAGGAGAAGATGGAGTCTTGAAAATTGTATATGGGGGGGGGGGGGCGCCTGGGTGGCTCAGTCGTTAAGCATCTGCTTTCGGCTGAGGTCATGATCTCGGGGTCCTGGGATCGAGCCCCACATCGGGCTCCCTGCTCCGTGGGAAGCCTGCTTCTTCCTCTCCCGCTCCCCCTCCTTGTGTTCCCTCTCTTGCTGTGTCTCTCTCTGTCCAATAAACAAATAAAATCTTAAAAAAAAAAATTGTATATGGGATCTGCAGTATCTCAGTCCAGACATAATTTATGACACTTCTGCTTATATTTCATTGACCCAAAACTATTCATAGGATCCCATATAAATTCAAAGATACTAAGAGTTGTATGGAATCTAATAGCATATCGGTTAGCATCAATGCCCTTGTCATAGTTCAACAAGTTTATATTGTCACACAGAGAATACAACCTAACTATAAAAATGGTGAAATGAAAAGCCTAATTAGAAATGAGTAAATGACAGATTAGTCCTACTTTTAAATGTGTGAACTGGAAGATATAATAAAATATCACGTATCCACCTAATAAAGTCAAATCAAGATAAATAAAGCAAAAAAACAAACTACAAGAAAAAATAGATCAATCCATCATATTGGGAAGTTTCAACATGACACTATAAATTATTATTAGGTCAAACTGGCTTTAAAGACATCAATGATGGCATAGAAGTTTTGAAAATAAAATAACCAACTTTAATCTAATATGCATCCAACTATTGGTGAGCCCATGATATTCTCAAGCATCCATATGTGACTTAGAGCAATTGATCATTTTTAGGCCATAAAATATATCTTACAATATGCAAATATAGATGGTACATTAACTAGTATTTCCAGCAATTCTGTAAGGAATGCCATATCTTTTTAATAAATTTGTTTTCTAAGTTATGTAGTATTTTCATGTTGTTCATCATTATAAAAAGAATTTATCATTCATGTGGGACTTTACTGGTTTTTAAGTGAACTTTTTATTTTAGAACAATTTAGATTTGGAAAATATTTGAGAAGATATAAAGAATTCCCAGTTACCCTATTATTAACATCTTATATTAGCTACCTTTATGGCAATTATTACTATGTTATTATCAATAAAATTCTGTGCTTTATTCAGATTTCCATAATTTTTTACTTAATATCCTTTTGCTGTTCCAAGATCCCATCCAGTATATCACATTACACTTAGTAGTCATGTCCCCTCAGCTGCCTCTTGGCTATGACAGTTTCTTAGGCTTTCCTTTTTGACAGTTTTGAAAAGAACTTGCCAGGTATTTTGTAGAATATACCTCAATTGGGATTTGTCTGATGTTTTTCTCATAATTAGATAGGTTTATATGTTTTGAGGAAGAAGAAAACAGATATAAAATGTGATTTCCATCTCATTATTTCAAGGGCACATAATATCAACAAGAGTTATAATCATTGATGTTAACTTTGATCTTCCATTTGAGGTATAAAATTTGTCACGTTTCCCAACACCTAAAGTTACTATTTTTCCTCGTTATCCATATCCTTTGGAAGAAAGGCACCAAAAGCACAATCCATAAAAGAAAGTATTGATAAGCGGGACTTTATTAAAATAAAAAACTTGTGGGGTGTCTTGGTGGCTCAGTCGTTAAGCGTCTGCCTTTGGCTCAGGTCATGATCCTGATGTCCTGGGATGGAGCCTTGCATCCCACTCCCTGCTCTGCGGGAAGCCTGCTTCTCCCTCTCCTACTCCCCCTGCTTGTGTCCCTCTCTCGCTGTGTCTCTCTCTGTCAAATAAATAAATAAAATCTTAAAAATAAATAAAAAAACTTATGATATGTGAAAGACCATGTCAAAAGAATGAAAAAAATAAGACACAGACAAAGAAAATATTTGCAAAAGACAGTTCTGATAAAGGATTTTTGTCCAAAATATACAAAATCTCTTAAAACTCAACAATAGGGAAACCAAGAACCACACATTAAATACCTTAACTGACACCTCACCAAAGAAGATAGCTAAATGACAAAATAAGCATATGAAAAGATGCTTCACATCATATGTCATCAGAGAAATGCAAGCTAAAACAAAAATGAAATGCCACAACACACCTATCAGAATGTCCAAAATCCAAATCACCAACAATGCCAAGTGCTGGCAGGGATGTGGAGCATCAGGAACTCTTACTCATTGCTGCTTGGAATACAAAATGGGCAGCCACTTTAGAAGACAGTTTGGTGGTTTCTTTTAAAACTAAACATACTCTTACCATGGGATCCAGCAATCGTGATCCTCAGTATTTACCAAAAATATTTGAAAACCTGCCCTGACAGAGACTTGCTCTTGATGTTTATAGGAGCTTTTTTTATAACTGCTAAAACTTAACCTGCAACCAACATATCCTTCAGTAGGTGAAAGGATAAATAAACTGTGGTACATTTAGACAATGGGATATTATTCAACACTAAGATGAAATGAGCTATCAAGCCATGAAAAGATATGGAGGAATCATAAATGCATATTACTAAGTGAAAGAAACCATTTTTTTTTTTTTTTTTAGAGAGAGAGAGTAGGGAAGGGGCAGAGAGAGAGAGAGAATCTTAAGCAGGCTCCACACCCAGTATGGAGCCCAACAGGAAGCTCGATCTCATGACCCTGAGATCATGACCTGAGCTGAAATCAAGAGTCAGATGCTTAACACACTAAAACACTGAGGCGCCCAGAAGAAACCAATCTGAAAAGATCTGAAAAGGCTACATACTGTATGATACCAAGTATATGATATCCTGGAGAAAGCAAAATTATAGAGACTGCTAAAAGATCAGAGATTGCCAGGAGTATAGTAGGAAAGGGATGAATAGGCTGAACAGAGAAGATTTTTAGGGCAGTGATAATACTCTGTGTGATACTATAATGATGGACATATGTCATTAAACATTTGTCCAAAGCTATAGAATGTACAACACCAAGAGTGAACCATAATGTAAACCATGGACTTTGGGTGATTATGATGTGTCATTGTTGGTTCATCAGTTGTGACAAATGTGCCACTCTGGTGGGGGATGTTGGTGGGGGAAGCCATGAATGTGTGGGGGCAGAAAGTAAATGGGACATCTCTTAACCTTTCCTCTATTTTTCTATAAACCTAAAACTGCTCTGAAAAACAAAGTCTTAATAAGATATAAATAAAATAAAATAAAATAAAAAAGTTAATTTAAAAAAACACACATCTGATCAAGGACCTTTATCCAAAACATTCCAATTTAAAAATTAATAATACCAAACAAACAAACAATGCAGTTTAAAAAGTGCAAAATATCTGAACAAACATTTCACCAAAGAAGATATACAGATAGCAATGATGCATATGAAAAGTTGCTCAACATAATTTCTTATTAAGGGATTTTAAATTTAAACAATGATGAGATGCTACTACAAACCTATTAGAATTGTTAAAATCAAAACAAAAGAACAGACAATACCCATTGCTAGCAAGAGTGTGGAACAGCAAGAATTCTTATTCTTTGCTGGTGGCAATACAAAATGCTACACCACTTAGATGACATTGCGGTGGTTTCCTACAAAGCTAAATATGGTATTACCATATAATCCAGCAATTGTGTTCCTAGATATAAGCTCAACTGATTTGAGAACTTACGGCCTCACAAAAACATACTCACAAATGTTTATAGCATTTTATACTATATATATATCTTATACTAAATATATATTTTATATGTATAAACTTATATATACTAAATATATGTATAAGTATATATACATAAGTATATATATTTAGATGATTTTTATTTTATATATAAAGCATAAATGTAATTTTAAATATATGTAATTTTTAGATGATTTTTATTTCAAGTAGAAATGAGTTATTGATCCAAGTCTGGTTGTATTTACTAAAATAGGAATACTTGAAATAAATAGTTTTTACTTTATTTTGCTTATTTTGGTTTGTTGTTTGAGAGCTGGGTTGGGAAGATGACAAGTTCATTATAGTTTCGTTTTTGAGAACTGAACTTTAGACCCTCATGTGAAGATTTCTAATAGGGTGTTGGGTATTTACATCACTAAGTCAGGAGAGATGTCTGAACTCGTGATAAGTATTTGGATTTGAAGTTAAACCAACTTGTTTAGTTGGGAATGGTTGTATGTACTGAACATGTGTGACTTGGGCATCATGCAACCTATGAATGACTGAAAAACATATTCTGGACACATCAAGTTAGGGAATATTTTCAATGATCAGAGCTTCCTATTCTGACAAAAATCAACACTTCTATAAAGAAGTAGATTATGTTTACAACTACAAAATTAAACAGTGTAAATGAGTAACTTACTCAAATAACTTAGGACCCTCATCCCAACTTTGTTTGTATTATGGATTCTTAAAAACATTTCCTTCATATTTCAAATGTATTTTTTAGTACTTTCTATATTGCTAGCATCATGTGTGGCATCTGCTCTCAAATTATATTAAGTGCTAATTATTTATGTATTTCTAAACTAATTTTTGCAACAAAACAATAAGTAACTTGAGTGAAAAAAAATCATCTATGTAGTATTTTTTTCTTTCTGACAGAAGCTAATACACATCCTTTCACATTGTAAGATACAAGAACTGTTTATATTGATTGGTTTTGAATACTTACCTGTATATTGGAGGGGAGTTTTGTCATTTATCTCATAGAAATTTAAGACTATATTGTTATTCTAATACTATATTCTATATTCTAACACTCTTTACAAAGGGATTTTAAAAAACAACTAGGTCATAAAACTGCTAATGATTTTTTTAATAATATGTAATTTCATAGTGGAAAAGATAGAACAAATAGACCTTTGAACTCCTAATTACATTTTCTTTCTATAAAATCCACTAATTCGGGGCGCCTGGGTGGCTCAGATGGTTAGGCATCTGCCTTCAGCTCAGGTCATGATTCCAGGGTCCTGGGATCAAGCCCCGCATCGGGCTTTCTGTTCAGCAGGGAGCCTGCTTCTCCCTCTCCCTCTGTCTCCCCCTGCTCATGCTCTCTCTCTCTCCGTATCTCTGTGTCTCAAATGAATAAATAAAATCTTTAAAAAAAAAATCCACTAATTCGCAATCCCTTTAAGGTGCACATGATTTTCTGTGTAACCTGAAGGGTATGTAATTTTTTATATATTTATAAAGAATACGTTTTCCACTTTTAGCGGATGTTCAGAATTACAATTAATCTGCAAGAGAGTACCCTGCCACACACATCACTATCCCTGTGGGCCTCTAAATAAGTAAGATCTTCAACTATAAATAATATTGGAGTTTGTAAATGTTTTAAATAAAATAATTTTTTCAAAGAAATTTAAAATAAAAGCCAAGGCAAAGGCATTCTTTGAAATGTCTTTGGAATGTAACTGACATCAATAAAATTATAATTAACCATGAAAATATAGTTTATTTTGGAGACTGGGTGAGATCCAGTTATTAACTTATCAATTCATTTAACATATACATCAAATTGAGTCCTGCTATGGGCACTGGAGACAAATTGGATAATCATTGTCCTCAAGGAATTTTAAGACTATGAAAGAAAGACAAACAAGAAATTTTCATGAATTATGAAAGATGCCATCAAAATATAGGTGTTACTGGAGTATAAAGAAGGGGACATATTTCTGACTTTAATTGTACGTCTGAATGTGTGTTCATCACTTGGAGAGGAGCATGGTAGGGGTGTTCACTGAAGGCTTTTCAGAGGAGAAAAACTATAGCCTAGCCATAAAGATGGCACAAGATAACCAAGGGAAGAACATTGGACAGTCATTCCAGATACAAGAATGAAAACTGCAAAGATTGGAGCCAGAAAGTGTATAAAATCATCAGAAAACTGCAAGCAGTTGAGCTTCCTATTGCTAAATAAACCTGTTAGAGTCATTCAGTGGCCAATATGCCCAAGCTTACAGGATAACTCTATAATGAATGTGAAATAGACCTAATATAAAAAGGTATACAATTTGCCTTCACTTTAAGTCAACATTCCTGAATCAAATGTACCAAAAATGCTGGCCATATTTGCTATTACAACTGGTTTCTATCACATTTAAAGTTTCAATTACAATGAATAATGAATTGTTTAACAGCTTGAAATAAGACATGACAAATATTTTAGAGAGAAGTTATCTACTAATTCTGTTCAAACATAAATGTCAGAGTTTTGAATATCAGTATTTTTATGCAGCTTTTAATTAAGAAGACTATATTGACACAAAGGAAAGTTTAGATGGTGATTGATAGTAGATAGATAGATAGATAGATGATAAATAGAATTTTCACATCATTTTTATGAAGTCCTGAAAATGAAACCTATAAGAACAGTTATAAATATAGAAATGCAATATTTATTCATGGTAATAAGGCTACTACTCACTGAAATGACAATAGTTTAACAGGCTTGAGGAATGAGGTAAGTATCTTAATTGAGGAGTCGTTCTTTTGGGTAAGAGGTATTTTAGTACCTCAGGGTTTTGAATGGAAAGTATATTTTTGTATCACTAGGCATACGCCAGGGTACACTGCTTTGTAATTTGCACTTAACATATATTTCATAACCTAAGAAGGCATAAGGAGGAGAAAAGAACCTGAGGAAAAATAAATAAATTTAATCTATTAGATCTTTAAAAGCAGTTGGGGGGCATCTAGGTGGCTCTTGGTTGAGTGTCCAGCTCTCGGTTTCAGAAGGAGTCATGATCTCAGTGCTGTGAGATCGGGCCCTGTGTCACTGGGGCTCAGCACAGAGTCTGCTGGATATTGTCTCTCTCCCTCTCCCTCTGCCCAATAATAAATAAATATTTAAAAATATTAATAAATAAATAAATCTAAAATAAATAAATCTTAAAAAATAAAAGCAGTTGGGAAAATTGAAGCATGTAGTCCAAAGCATGCATGCTTGGTTTTAACAAATATCACTATCAGGTACATTCTCATAAAATGGCAGAAATTTATAATGTAAATGTTCTTGTTGGTCTGGGTTACATGTGAAAACTCAGAGCTAAGAATAGTGCATATAATATATATGAGTGCAATAAAAATAAAGCCAATGTAAAGGACACCATTTAAAGTCATGTGGCTATAAATGATTTTGTTCAGGGCATTTTTTTCCCTCTCACAACTGAAATCTGAAAAACAGCCTGAGAAAATAGGGAGCAATGCCCTTTCCCTTGCCACAGGGCTCAAGGACAAGGCAAGATGTTTAAAGCTCATACTATTAGGGAGGGTAAAGATCAGTTTTCCAGTCCCAACAGGGAATTATACCTCAGGCAATGAATATCAAGCTATAGCCCCAAAGAAGCTATAAGCCAACATGACAGTAATAGGTAAAATGTACTGGAAAAGCACTTTAAAATAAATCTGGAACTTACATATATGTTAGATATTAATATTATTAATATTAATATTAGTATCAATAGCATCATCATTATTATGAGTACCGTAACTGACAATGATACTCATTCCTGGCCACCAATACTTCTCCTTATGTAACAGCTAGTACAAAACTTCCACTTGGTGTTGGGACTGACAAAACTGTTTTGTCGATTGATGAAGGATTTTAGAGGAACTGAACCTGAAAAGTTGGATGTGGATGATCACAGATTGGAAGCGGTATTGGCTAGAGTTGTTTGGGCCCAAAGGAGTGATTTATGGCCTTTAGACCAGAATGCTATATGTAGAAACAGGTACTCGGCATTATCTTTGATTTTTTGACCAGAGAGAATAATCATGATTTTTCTTCTGTTTTTCCTTTTTTTATCTCTTTCTTTTTTTTAATTTTTTTATTATGTTCAGGTAGCCAACATATAGTACATCATTAGTTTTTGATGTAGTGTTCAACGATTCTTGATCTCATTCTTAGTTCATACTGTGTCTATATCTATCGGTCTAAAACCAATTCCTGCTTTGTCAGATTTGTAAATCTGTATAGTTTTCTACAATAGAATAAATTGATCTTTGTGCTTACTATGAAATTAAATTTTCATAAAGTAATTAATTCATACCTGTATTAGAATTAAAGTTTTTCTTAAAATATCTTGAATTTAAATGTATTTCTAATTAAGAATTAAACAGCTAATGTTAGGTTAGTAGAATAGAAGCAATATATGATCCCTTATTTATTTATCTTTAAGACAACAAAGTTGCACAAAATTAATATATGATTAGTTATTGATGAATGATTATACTTATTAGGGATGGGGTTTAAATTTTCTTGATTTCATGTTTCATTGGGATACACCTCAGCCTGACTACAACTAAATCAGGAGATATTCAGAAATGTTGGTGGCTTTGTGTGTGTGCGCAAGCACACACATGCGTGGTGGTCGTGTCACAATGACAGGGTGGGACACCATTGTCATTTATATGAGATGAAAGAAGAATACTCTCCAGCAATGTTTAAGCCAGTCTTGAGCAATACTGAAATTGTTCTTCCCATAATGCTAAATAGCACTCCTGTTTTTCGAAATGCTGAACTAGAGTAATAATCCTGGCCTCTCCCCCAAGTGCTAATTGCTAAAGGGAATAGCTTTGTTCAGCTTAAATATCAGCTGATTTTGGAGCCACCTCATATGCAGCACACAGTCAGTGTTCTCCAAGTAGTGAGCCTTGTAGATGGCAAAGGCCCGTGGTCATTCAGTTAGAATATGGGCTGGATGTGTAAATCTAATTCAGGATTGCGGTTTTAGCAAGGCAAGGTGGCAGCACGGCTAAGTCAGACCCTCAGTCCAGCTTTTATCACATAAAGCATGTATTTCAATCTTTACCTCCTCGGCCCCACTGCCTTTCAACTGGATACCGGTGAGGGAAAGGATGATAAATTTTAGCTCTTAAACTGCCAAAGGTCAGTAAAGATTCTGGTTTTTAGTGAGGCTTATGCAAAACCAAAAGGTTTGTGAGTTAATACAAAAAAATCATGTAACCATACACTGCTTTCTTTAAAGGTCATAAACCATTACTGATTTATTTATCCAAAAGGGTTGCTGCTAGGATTAAAAGGAATCTTCGATCTTTGAATCTTTTCTGAAAAAGAAGATGACCAAATCAAATTTAAGTATTACAGACATAAAAATAAACCAATTTGTGTATTCAGGTAAAATAATCTAATTTAGGATCCTCCTTTACTTCCTTCATAATTTTTTTTCCACATCTGAGTATCAGGCCTTGAAGCTTCTCAGGTGCTGCCATGGGTTTGCGTCTACTTGTGAGATTCAAACCATTCATGTGACAAGGTCGCAGAATTGTATTGGCACTTAATGTCACAGTAAGACCTTAATTTTCTTTAGCCCCAAATTGTTTAGGGTAGCTTCTTTCTCCCTCCCTTGTATGTTTTTAATTTGTTGGGATAGTCTCTAGTAATGGAAAGAAATGCAATCTGAGGAATTATTAATACATGTCAGAGAGAGAAAGGGAGGACAGAATTGACTTCATAAGTGATTAGAAAGGACGCCTCCTTTTTCATGTGTATACTCTAACAAAACTCCCTAAATTATTAACTGGGTTTTGCATGTAGTTTTTTTTCTCATAGCCATATACATATAACAGAAGCAATTTATGAAAGGGTACATTTTATGATTTACAACATTCAGACTATATATGGACCTGATTAGTTGAAAGTTAGAAAGTTAAGCATCCATTTTTTAAAGGGGAAACTAGCATACTTTTATTTTTTGTAAGTTCCTTTCCTTTGCTATTATTTTCCCTCTGGCCTAAAGTTACTCTTATTTATAAATGAAAGCTTCAGTAAAATGCCTCCTGGGTCATAGATTCCCTCTCAGCTAGTGATTTTCTGCCACAAAAAAGCACAGAGTGGTCACTACCAGTTTAAGTAATTGAACTAACGTGTCTATTGAACCTGTAGACAGGTAATTCAGTCTCTGCCTGATGACCCACTGTCTGTTCAGTGCAGCACTGAAAAGTGCAGAGCACGATAGTTTTAGCACAACTCAAAACTAGATCTACAAATTTACCATACATCCTTTTTTTCACTCCAACTTTAAAGGAGGAACTAAAATCAAATGTGTCTTATATTACGGTTCTTATTCTAGGTGCTTATCCTGAAAAAAAAGAAAGTTTTAGCTGATGGGCTCTTCTACAATGTTAGGAAAATAATAGGGACTGCAATGGCATGTTATTTTCTTATTATTTTATTTTAATTAATTCAGTAGACGTTTGTTGAGTTTGGCAACATAATAAGAAGTAGTAGATCCAGAGATAAATAAAAAAAAAAATTTATGCCCTCCACAAATTGTAATCTATTGGTATAGACACAAATGCAAATAAATAAATGAATTGCTATATGATGTATAATAATAACATCATTTGAGCAGACACTTTCAATGCCTCACCTATATCATTGGGCTTGATCACTTCAGAGAGGTCTCATTTGCTTAAGGTCTTTCTCTGGTCACTGACAAATTATTAATTTACCAGAAGTTCATGGAATTAATAAGCCCTGGAGATGATAGAAGTTGAGGTAAAAATGGTCCACTCTCTTTGCTTAGTTGAACTGGCCACTCTGAAAGTAAGTTCCTGTTGTCCACGGGGGTAGCCTGCTTGATAACACATTTTATTGACTGCCTTCTTTACTCTGTCTCATTGCTCCATTCTCCTAAGTGTGTTTTCTGGCATCAACCAAATAAACTACTTATAGTTAGAACTTGTCTCAGGCTCTGCTTTATTATTGTTTAATTTATTATAATATTTACTTTTATTTTTTAATTAAATTTTATTTTTTATAGGTTGAACCTTATTTTTTAACTTTTAATGTATAGTTAACATATATTGTTATTATTAGTTTCAAGTGTACAATATAGTGATTCAACAATTCTGTAGATTCTTCAGTGTTCATCATAAGTATATTCTTAATCCCCCTCACCTGTTATGTCCCTCCTCCCACCCACCTCTTCTCTGGTAACTTTCAGTTTCTTCTCTATAATTAAGAGCCTGTTTTTTAGTTTGTTGGGGCTTTTTCCTTTGTTTGTTTTATTTCTTAAATTGCACATATGAGTGAAATCATACGGTATTTGTATTTCTTTCACTGACTTGTTTCACTTGGCATAATGGTCTCTAGATTCATCTATGTTGTTGCAAATAGCAAGATTTCATTCTTTTTTATGTGTAAGTAATATTCCGTTGTATATATATACCACATCTTCTTTATCCATTCATCTATCTATGGATACTTGGGCTGCTTCTATAATTTGGTTATTGTAAATAATGCTGCAATAGACATAGGGATGCATATATCTTTTCAAATTAGTGTTTCAATATTCTTTGCATAAATATCTTGTGGTGGATCACAGAGTAATTCTATTTTTAATTTTTTCAGGAAACTCGTACTGTCTGTACCGATTTGCGTTCCCACCAACAGTGCTCTAGAGTTCCTTTTTCCTCCATATCCTCCCCAACACTTGTTCTTTCTTATCTTCTTGGTTTTATCCATTCTGACTAAGGTGCAAGATGATATCTCATTGTGGTTTTGATTTGCATTTCCCTGATGATGAGTGACCTTGAGCATCTTTTTCATGTGTCTGTTTGACATCTGTAAATCTTCTTTGAGGAAATGTCTGTTTCTGTCTTCTGCCCGTTTTTAGTTGGATTATTTGCGATTTGTTATTATTTTATTTATTTATTTATTTATTTATTTATTTATTTATTTATTTATTGGTGTTGAGTTGTATAAGCTTTTTATATACTTCAGATACTAACCCTTTATTGGATATGTCATTTATAAATATCTTCTCCCATTCAGTAGGTTGTCTTTTAGTTTTTCGATGGTTTCCTTTGCTGTGTAGAAACTTTATATTTTGATGTAATCTCAATAGTTTATTTTTGCTTTTGTTTCCCTTGCCTCAGGAAACATATCTAGAAAAATGTTGCTATGGCCAATGTCAGAGAAATTACTGCCTGTGCTCTCTTCTAGGATTTTTATGGTTTCAGGTCTCACATTTATCTATTTTGAGTTTATTTTTGTGTGTGGTGTAAGAAAGTGGTCCAGTTTTATTCTTTTGCATATAACTGTCATTTTCTCAACACCATTTGTTGAAGAGACTATGTTTTTTCCCATTGCATATTATTCCCTCCTTTGTGAAAGGGTTTATTTCTGGGCTCTCTATTCTGTTCCATTGATCTATGTGTCTGGTCCCATACTGTTTTGATTACTACAACTTTGTAGTATATCTTGAAATCTAGGATTGTGATACCTTCAGTTTTGTTCTTCTTTTTCAAGATTGCTTTAGCTATTCAGAGTCTTCTGTGGTTCCATACAGATTTTAGGTTTATTTGTTCTAGTTCTGTAAAAAATACTATTGGTATTTTGATAAGGATTGCATTACATCTGTAGATTGCTTTGGATAGTATGGACATCTTAACAATATTTGTTCTTCCAATCCATGAGCATGGAGTATCTTTCCATTTGTTTGTGTTGTCTTCAATTTCTTTCAGCAGTGTTCTATAGTTTTCAGAGTACAGTTTTTCACCTCCTTGGTTAAGTTTATTCCTAGGTATTTTATTATTCTGGAGCAATTGTAAATGGGAAATGTTTCTTAATTTCTCTTTCTGCTACTTCATTATTAGTGTATGGAGATGCAATGGATTTCTGTATATTGATTTTTTATCCTATGACCTTACTGAATTCATTTACGATTTCTAGTAGTTTTTGGTGGAGTCTTTAGGTTTTTATATAGAGAGTATCATGTCATCTGCAAATAGTGAAAGTTTTATTTTTCCTTACCAATTTGGATGCCTTTTATTTCTATTTCTTGTCTGATTCCTGTGACTAGTACCATGTTGAATAAAAGTGGTGAGAGTGGACATCCTTGTCTTGTTCCTGATCTCAATGGAAAAGCTCTCAATTTTTCACCATTCAGTATGATGTTAGCTGTGGGTTTCCCTATATAACCTTTATTATGTTGAGGTATGCTCAAACCTACTGTATTGAGGGTTTCTATCATGAATGGATGTTGTACTTTGTTGAATGCTTTTTTGCATCTATTGAAATGATAATATGGTTTTTATTCTATTTATTTATTTATTATTTTATTTATTTGTTTGTTTGTTTATTTATTTATTTATTTATTTATTTATTTATTTATTTTAGAGAGAGAGCTACAGAGAGATAAAAAGAGAGCACGAGCAGGAGGAGGGGTAGAGGAGGAGGGAGAGGGACAAGCAGACTCCGTGCTAAGTGCAGAATCTGAGATGGGGTTTGATAACAGGACCTTGAGATCATGACCCTGAGATCATGACCTGAGCTGAAATCAAGAGTCAGATGCTTAACCCAGGCATCCCTATCCTTTTTCTTTTTGATGTGATACGTTGATTGTTTTGCAAATATTGAACCACCCTTGTATCCCAGGAATGAATCCCACTTGACTGTGGTGAATGATTTTTTTAATGTATTGTTGGATTCAGTTTGCTAATATTTTATTGAGGATTTTTGCATCTATGTTCATCAGAAATATTGACTATGGGTCTCTTTTTTTGTAATGCCTTTATCTGATTTTGGTATCAGGGTAATGCTGGCATCATATAATGAATTTGGATATTTTCCTTCCTCTTCATTTTTTAGGAAGAGTTTGAGAAGAATAGGTGTTAACTCTCCTTTAAATGTCTGGTAGAATTCACCTGTCTGGTCCTGGATTTGTGTTTGTTTGGGAGCTTTTGATTACTGATTCAATTCCATTGCTGGTAATCAATCTGTTCAGATTTTCTGTATCTTCCTGATTCAGTTTTGGAAGATTACATGTTTCTGAGAATTTATCCATTTCTTCAAGGTTGTCCAATTTGTTGGCATATAATTGTTCATAATATCCTCTTATAATCCTTTGTATTTCTGTGTTGTTGGTTGTTATTTCTCCTCTTTCATTTCTGATTTTGTTTATTTGAGTCCTCTCTCTCTCTCTCTTTTGATGAGTCTGGCTAAAGGTTTATCTTTTATTATCTTTTCAAATAACCAGCTCCTAGTTTCATTGATATTTTCTATTGTTTTTTTTTAGTTTCTATTTCATTTCTGCTCTAATCTTTATTATTTCCTTCTTTCTACTGGTGTTTTTTGTTTTGTTTTGTTTTGTTTTTTGCTGTTGTTGTTCACCTTTTTCTAGCTCCCTTAGGTATAGAGTTAGGTTGTTTATTAATTTTTTAACTGATACCTATCCAATAGAATTACCATGAACAGTAAGGAGTCAATAATTTTAAAGTACATAGAGAAACACCTAGTATTTAGCCAATGCTTTTTAAGTGTTACTGACTATTATCAATTTACTCTTATGCTCTTTTCCCTCAGATTCCTCATCACAATTGTGAATACTCAAAATAAGATTTTTGTTTTCCACATAATTTGTCTATTTATTAGAAGTGATAAAACATACTCCTTGGTTTCATGATACTAGTGCTTGTATCTGTCAACTTGTCTTTACATCTATTTGATTGTCTTTCACCTTTCCTTATAGATTATCTTAAATTTCACTTCTATCCTATACAAAGAAAATCCAAGCAAGCAAAGAAACAAACTAAAAAACTTCATGTAAAATTTGGCATCTTGAGTCTTCTTTATTTAATGTTTATTATATTTTGGAAATATGTATTATGTCCTCTGAAGACTTTGGAATACTGGAAATTTGTTCTCAAAGCTATCAATATGGGAACCTGCTATGTGGGCTCTCATAAAACACTTTATAAGCAAGTGTTTAAAAACAGATTGAAATAAGGGGTGCTCTTGGTATTTACCCATCTTGGAATTTATTAACCAGAGTGCTAAATATGCCACATTGATAAAGGTCATCTACAGTCAGACTGTATTGGCATGTACACTGATATCCTTGGACACAACAAGTATAATAATACTAAAATATAAAAATAATAATAATTATTTTGAGTGCCCATTATATGCTAGAAATCAATTCTAAGAACTTGATATAAATTATAGTATTTGATTCTTTCAAATGAAATGTATTATGAAATGTATTATGTATTTCAGTAACAATATGTTATTACTATTATTGTTATTATTAACTTACACATGACTAAACCATGTTTGGGGACTTTAGTTAAGAGGCATCACTCCTTTGGAGAAAGATCTCCTTCACTGTAGAGTATTCACATAGCTTAACCTGGCTAATTAAATCAAAATGTCACTAAACAACTTTAATTTGTGAGGCTCTCTGTGCTAGGAATTAAACAAGGATGCAGTAAAATTTTCAAGGCTGTTTCTCTTGAGGAGCTCATAGGATAGTCAATGTTACATAATGATTAAGATCACATAGTCAAAGATTTGTTTGCCAAATGGAAGTGTCAAAATTATTTAATCCCTCAAAGCCCCATCACCTGGAAATAAGGACAGTAGTAATTCCTAACACAAGAGGTCATTTTGAGAATTCAGTGACATAGACTGTATAAATCAAAGGAGCATGTAAAATGTTCCTGGCATGTACGACGCTAAGTCTTTAAGAATGAGTAAGAATGAACTGGGCAATGGAAGGTGGAGAAAAAAAGGAGGCCATTCCAGATAAAACAAGTATTGAATTGCAGAAGGATGTGTATTTATAGAAAATGGGAATGTGTCCTGCATGGCCGGAAGGGCAAGGTTGTGTGCAAAAGATGTCCCAGAAGAGGTTTCTGGAGCTAGAATCTGAAGGCCCTGGGTGCTATGCTAAGGAATTAGGTGATGAGAAAATATCAAATCCTCAGAGCCGTCAAATGACTTGTCCATGTTTGTATCTTAGGAAAAGAGTCATACCGAAACTGCAGAAAAAAAAAAAAACCTAAGTATCATGGAAACTATACATTAGAGAAAGGGAGATACTGACAGTCTGGAAAATTAAGAAGAAGGCTGAACTCTTAGGAGTTGTTGTAGGATTGAAAAAAGTGCCCAGATATGGAAGTTATTTATGACATAACAGTCAAAGGACCTGCTAATTTTTTTGAGAAGAGGGATTGGAGTGGGGAGAGTCAGGGAAGACTCTGCATTCTTAAATGTACATTTACTGATTAATTAGTGACACCACTGTTGGGAGAGGCAGGAAACAATAAAATGATAAAAGACAATAAAGAAAGGTATTTTAGGTGAGAAATAATTAATGTGATCTCAAGTATTTCGAATTTAGATGCCTAGAGAATATACATACATATACTATAGTGTTTAATTAAAAACAGAGATGGAGATATAGCTTTGTAAGTTTTGAGAATGTATGTACTATTTGAGATCATGGGAGAATGTGAATAAACCTAGCAAGAATGTCGAGTGGAAGAAAAGAGTCAAAAATAGAACATTAGTCAATATCAATTTTTAAGGGACAGAGAAAGATAATCCATATTGAAAAGGTTCTGAGAGCCAGGAAGGAGAGAAGCCAATGGAGAGGAGAGTTTGAATAAAGAAAAAATGGTCAATAATCACAAACAGCACAAAAATTATCATATAAGATGAACACTGAAAATAGAATATTGAATTATTCTACATTTATGTGTCAAATATGTATCTTAATTAAGGAGGACAAACAATATTTATGAAATTTTTCATTGTAATGGAATCAGCAGCCTCCAGAGTTCATAACTTATGAGCAATACCCTTGCATTATTCTCATTCTCATACACTGATCCAAGTGAAACACAGCCTTTCAGGTGAAAGTGTGAATAAATATACAAATGTTTTGATGCTCAAGGCAATCCTACATTCCAAAATTATGTACAATACTTCTGAACTCTAGTCGTTTACGAAATTATCAAAAGAAATCACAACTGATAAAACACAAAATATAATTTGAAATTGGTTAATGATATTTCTAAGGCCCAACAGAAAATGTATCTAAACACTTTAATACTTTGTTGATGACCCATACCCTGCAGAAAAATAATAAGAGTTCAAAATTGCTTCTGTGATGGAAAAACAAAAACAAAAACAAATTAGCACACAAATCTACCATATTAAAACCTTGGTGTTTAAAAATTAACTAATAAAAATGAAGGTAGCAATCAGAAATACAATATTGCGTATGCTCATATATGTGTGCACATATGTATATGTAAATTGGAAGCAGTAAGTCAACCACACATAGCAAAATGAAATCTGGCTATACCATTAATATGTACTGGGGCAGACATCATCAGACTTCCCAGCACCTATTCAACTTCTGCTATGTTGGACAAAGAACAAGTTGTATGAGAGGCAGCCAGCCCTGCCCCTCTGTTCTTCCAGCATCCTCTCCCTTTCCCCAAAATGCAACTGGCTACCCAAAATTAAGTTTAACAGTATTCAAAAATCCTGCCTGCTGTCTTCTTGTGATTTGTGTTTGTGATTCTTCTTGTGATTGTGTTCTTGTAATATTTTATTGAATAGATATTTCTCCCCCCTTCCTCCCTCCCACTCCCTCCTTACTCCTTACTCCTTCTCCATCCTGCTCCCTCCTATTTTCCCTCTCTCTCTCTCCCTCTCCTTTCTCCTCCCTCCTCCAGGACATCAAAGAGTCCAGGAGTCCACATGACCTGGTGGGACCCCTCACTGATGAACTCCTTTACTCTGCTTATGCCTGAGTGAGTAATAAACCTTTGAATTACTTGTGGTCACTGGATTTGCTGTGGTGCTTTTAGATGTGGATGTCATTGAAGAGTAGAGAGAGGCAGACCTAGCACTGGCCTGATCAAAAAGTAACAAACATCAGTAGAATGGTTATATTAAAATACTAAATATTTTAAATAATTATATAGTTGCTTGTTTTTATATAGAGTAGAAACCTTCTGAAGCACTATTGTTTTGGAACTTACTAGTCTTTTATGTTTTCATTTTTTTTCTTACAATGGGTTTCTTTCATACACAAAGGGGGTAACTGGATGAATACAAGTCGAAGGTTTAAATTTCATGCAATGCTCCGATAAAAACAATTAATACATCCACAATATATTTCTAATTTTTTATAGAGTTGAGGCTAATTTCTATTTTTTCAGCTAATATGGATAGATTCGAGTATGTACATGGTAGAGTAATCATCTGGCACTTTTTCATCTTTTAAGTCCATGTTATCAAGGATTAGACCTGTTTCTTTTTTTTTTTCTTTATTACCATAACAAACAACTTGAAAGTCAATGTGAAACTAAGAGATAACAAATAACCATATATTTCCCAGAAATTGAATCTGAGAAGTCCATATTCCATGGGCAGGTTTAAGAGAAGAGTTTTGGATGATTTGGAAGCTATCATCTAGCTTAGAAAAGCAATAAAGATGACACTTAATAAAACTGCGTGTTCATGATATGTTATAGACTGTTGCTTCTGCCTGAATAATCAACCATATATATAATGTTTCACAAGAAATGAGTCTCATAGCCGTTTGGAAGATAAAAAACCAAAGGATGAGAAAAAAAATTCCACGACTTAGTGTAAACAAATAAATAAATAAACACCTAGGGAAAATCCTCAAGTAAAAGAATACATTCAGTGCTAAAGAATGTATTTATTTGCACTAGCATAAATTCACCTATCAATATAATTTATATTTATTCTTATGTCATCACATACCAGATAAAAATTTTATCTAGAAAGGTGAATAACATACATCTGTTTTTCCAGGATCTGTGCAAAGGAAATTAATATGTCGAATCACTAGGAAAGATATGATGGACATCAAAAAGAAAAATTGTAGAGATATTTTTCCTAAATGTAAACAATTATTCTATGACTGCTGAAAACTCAAGAAAAAGGACAAACACTCTTGTAATTATATAGTGTGTTGCATTTGTATTCACCACTTTGGAAGGTCTTGAATTTGAATAGCTCACTTTCATGAAACTAACCTATTGATACTGACCTAAGATTGATTCCAGCCTGTAGGTATCTCCTTTTAGGCCGTAGAAAATCCTGAAGGTGGGTAAATTTAGACAGCTCTGCTTTAGGCCTCAGGGAAGAAAAGATAATATAAGCAGATGGCTCAGTAAAAGACCCTGAAAGGAGATCTTGGGAAATTTGTCTTCTGGGCTAACTCAGACAACATCTGAACAAGAAGAGCAATAAAAATTGCCTGTGAGCAATAGGAAGATTGAAAGATGGAGTAGAAGAAACTAGTCAATGATATAGTGGAACAAATATGAATAACTTGGGCATGAATAGAGTCCCGAAGGGAATCTTTGAAGGTAAATCTTTAAATAAATGGAGGACTTTAGGTAGAGTATCAAAGATTCATTCATCCATTCAGAACTATTTTTCTTTATTGTCTGCTTGTGCTGTAAGTGTTTTAGACAGAGTAGAGAAAAAAATCACTTATCTCACAGACCTCAATGTTATTAAACAATAACTAATCAAGTGATTAATTTATTTCCGTTTTACTGAATAAGATGAAGTAAAAAGAGAGGGCTGGAATAGTGCCTGATAGAAAGAACCAACCTAGAGTATCTTGCTACTTGCAGTGTGGTGACAGAATGGAAAAAACAAGGAGATGTATTTCTTTTTAATTATAGGACAGTCGGCTTACCATATGCAGTAGATGATACCTACAGTACTATCCCAAAGTCAAATAGAGTGTATAAAGTAGCAGCCACTTGAAAACTATAAAGAAATTGTGAGCATTATAGGAAAAGAGTTGTGTTAGGTCCACTCAAGATGAAAACAAGAAAAAGGGACTATTTCTCACTCATAAAGCTGAGTGAGCATTTTTAGGTGTAGAAACCTGTATCCCTACTGGCAAATGTTTACTTAGAGAGGACTTTGTGATTCCGATAATATGGCCTATTTATTTGGGGGGTGGCTACTAACATAACCTAGATACATCCTAGTTTCAGAAATGCACCATCTCATTAGGGTTTTAAGTTACTAATTTGAAGACTATGCTCTTTACATGATATGTTTCTTTCTAGTACTGAAAGAAATTATTTACTTTAATATGCAGGCAACTTTCTGTTTCTCTGCCTTGTAATCTTTCATAATATAAGATTATAGGAAGATTATAGGAATTGCCAGAACAATTATAAGACATTACATTTGTATATTATATATATCAGTGAAAAGCCTCTCTAAGCTTCAAATTCTATTAACTATCTCTATAGAATTATAAAATTCAGAGTAAATAGGAAGAAAAGAGGTAGAATATTCTGCCAGAAAAATGTGTCATTCTCTACTAGGTTACTGGCTTGTAATAGATAAATTCTTGTTTCAGATGTGCAACCGAAGGTTTGGAGGACATGTCCCTCCAAACCTCTTGAATTCCAAGCAAAACCAAACAATGTTTTTCAATACAATACTTTGCTGTTGAAGTTATAAATAACTGCATGTCTTCATGTTAGCACCTGTATTTATTTCTGTAAAAATATATCTTCTGGGGGTGCCTGGGTGGCTCAGTCAGTTAAGCGTCTGCCTTTGGCTCAAGTCATGATCCCAGGGGCCTAGGATCAAGTCCTGCTTTGGGCTCCCTTCTTAGCAAGGAGTCTGCTTCTCCCACTTCCTCTGCCCCTCTCCCCATGTGTTCTCACGCTCTCTCTTGCCCACTCTCTTTCTCTCAAATAAATTAAAATCTTTTTTAAAAAAAATATATATATATATCTTCTATTCTATGAATCTCCTCATGATTTGTAACAACTCATTGTTGGAAGACAACTTCTATGGGTCTTTCACATATTTGCATATCTTTTAAGTAAGAATCTAATTGCCCTATCTTCTGGATGCTTTTCAAGAATGTTTATATATTGGATAACCTCCAAAGAGAGATAATATCTACTTCAGAGGCAAAGGATAGGCATACTTACAAGACATTACCAAATAATTGGGGTTCCTAAGCTCAGGGTTCCTCTCTTATGTAACCCATTATGTGTTCAGGTATCACTTGGTCTTTTGACATCACTGTGTAGGGATTGAAACTTGGGAAATCAATTAAAAAATATTGTTACTCTGCCTACTGCTATTGCTGTAAGTAATAAACTGCCCTTTATCTTTGAGCTAGTAGTCTGTGTTGTCTAACAGCATCCATGGATAGGAGTCAGTATAAATTTTTAACTTGTAAATGAGGTAAAATCTCAGAACATTTAAAGTTCTTGACACTTATTCCTGTGAAAGTAGCTAAGGTTAAAACTATCTTTAGATATTAAAGAGAAAAATTATATAACTTATTATCTGTTACATTGGGAGCTTGGGTTAATTAGTCATGAATATCTAAGAGCCAATAAAAATCAATTAAATATCTAAATTCTTAATCTGAATTTATTAATGCATACTGCCAGATTTATACTATAGCTCAAATTGAACACTATTGTTTTTGTTTATCAGAAGTATTGATAAGAATCTTTTATGCTCTGATACCACAGTTTTGTTGAGAAACAATGTTCTATAGGTCTCTGGTGTTTCTGCATATCTTACAAGCAGAGAGACTGACAGGTTTTTTTCTGAACTGTCTTTTCAAATTTGTTTATATAGTGAAACGTTTTGGATGGTAGAGATAGTGTCTCCTGCTAAAGCAGAAGACATGTTTGTTCGTTCTCCAGTTTAATAAAAATAATGCCACCCTTTGAGTCATTTTGCTTACACCTGTTATAAAAAACTAAGGTTCCTTATCTGTGACACAAACCCACTGTGTGTACAACATTTAACTGGGCCACTCTGTGTCACCACCCATCTTGAAGGAGAAGAGAAGGAAGCACAAACATGAAGTGCATGTTACTTGCTGTGACGTGAGTGATAAAGTCCTTTGTCTGACCCAAAAGTCCCACGTCTTCTGTCAACGTCTCTGAAACTGTGGCAGGATTACCTGTTAGCTCGCCTGTAAGGTGAAATCTAACAACTTCCACAGTTCTTGAAAGTTTTCTGACACATTCTCACAGTTCTCAAAAGTTCTATGATTGAATCCATAATCAAGTCCTCAACTAAATAATTTTCTTACTAAGTTAGAATACTAATTGAAAGAAAATCATTCATTTCTGAGATAACTCTCATAGCTCATAATTAGCATCGTATTCTCTACTTTATAACAGTTTAAGGCATAAAATCTAAATGTGCTTCAAATAGGGAAAAGTAATTTTTTAAAAAATCAGTTAAGTGTCTCTAAGATTAAGGATTAGTCTTACCTACTTGCCTTGTCTGATGAATTGACTTAATTTTAACAGTCAGGATGCGCTGAATACAATATAAGGATATAGGGTGTTCAATTTTAGTTACTGTAGTCTATTCCTCATATTTCTTTCTGCTTAAGAAGAAATTAATTAATTATCCCTTCAGTTGTTGAAGAGCTTTTGTTGTCAAACGAGCTATGGCTGATAGCAATTTCTCAACTGTATTTCCCCTAAATGCAATACTAACCCACTTTAAAATAAGATAAACATTGTTTTTTCCATAAGATTTATAATCATAAAAAATGTAGAGAATAAAAAGTATATAACACAATAAAGGAAAAAAAAATTTGTGGTAATCTCAGAACTAAATTAAAAGCCTTCTAAAATTAGAATAGATACACAAAAAGAATACATACCACAAATACTCAATTATATGAACTTTTTTTCATAAAAAAATGCAAGTTTTTAAAAAAATGCAAGTTTAGACTATGCTTCTGTCTAGAATAACACTTTATATTTTTTGTTTTATTGCCATTGTGCTTAATAATACTTGTTCCATATTGATTGAATCTTAAGTAGTAATCCAATTATAATTTAAACTGTTTTGAAAGTCTATTATAAATATTTTTGATTCAATACTTAATGAAATGATCCTCACATACCATAAGAAAAATGTCACCAGTAAACAATCAAATAATGAAAAGAGCTTGACCTTATGCCAGATAGGTTGAAAAATTGTTGCCAGTGAAAAGATTAGAGGGTTTTGGGGAAAAAAGTACTGATGCTTCTAACACAACCCCCTATGAGCCACACTGATGAGTTTCAAAAATTAAAAAAATTAAAAAAATTAAAAATGGAAACTCTGAAAATTCTCACTAAAGTCATTTACCACAATGTGGAGAGAAACATACAGAGCGGGTATGTTTTCCTTGTGATCAGAAGTTAGTAGGAATTAGAGATTAGTGGAAACACCTCTGGAAATAGGTGAAAAGAAGGAAGAACTTGACTCAGAATATAAATAATATATATACATATATTTATTAGAGAGAAATAAGAGATGATAGATTAGATAGATAGATGATAGATGAAAGATAGATGATAGATGATAGATAGATGATAGATAGATAGATAGATAGATAGATATTTTTCTGTGTGTGTATAAAGGGATATCTAGAATGATAATCACTTGATATTTCCCAGTGGTGAGATTTTATTGGTTTTCATTTCTTTTTCATCTATATTACTTCAATTATTTATATTGAGTAGGAATACCTTCACAAAAAATAAATTATAATATTTCAAAAGAAAATAATTTACTATGTTTAATTTTAAGTATTTTTTGTTGTTGTTGTAATGTTTTATATTGCCTACAGCAAGACCTGATTTCTTACTTGAAAGATATTTTTTTAAATATATTTTTTTTAAAACCTGAAAAGTGGGGACGCTTGGGTGGCTCAGTCGGTTAAGCGTCTGCCTTCAGCTCAGGTCATGATCCGAGAGTCCTGGGATTGAGTTCCGCGTCAGGCTCCTTGCTCAGCGGGGAGCCTGCTTCTCCCTCTTCCTGCCGCTCCCCCCTGCTTGTGCTCTCTCTCTCTGACAAATAAATGAATAAAATCTTAAAAAAAAAACCTGAAAATTGTTCCAATTTTACACAATCAAATGGTACATGATATGTTAGAAATACTAGACCATTTAACCACTTTCCATGTTATCTTCATATTATAGATAGAGGTCAGGTGTGATACAAAAGATATTGTGGGTTTTTTAATATTCAGATGTATGCCTTTTGCCACTATTAACCTGAGTTCCGTATGTTGAAAGTAAAAGTGCTGTTTGCTCAAGTATTCTCATATTCTTAATTACATATAATGAATACATTTCAAAATAATTAAATCTCAAAAAAACGTATTAAATCTCTAAAAAATATATGCCATATGTTTCACTTAATATTTTATCTGTAATTATTAAGTAATAAAATTCAAAACACAAAAAAGCACTGTCATTCAAGATCCAGTATAATCCTATTATTAAAATGAGGGGATAAATTTAAAAGCGATTATACCATCACCTATAAATCCATATCTCAATTCATTAAATTACTTCCTGCAGGTCACTGACTTTCATTATACAATAAAAAAAATTGAGTAGATTTTTTTATCATTTGTTATTTAAGTCACAGCTTGAGATGCTTAGTCATTAAGAATAGTCAAGTACATTGTATGAATTTTAATGAAATCGCCACTATACTTCTTGTACTTCTTTTGATCATCGCTGCTGTACCGGAGTCATTCGCGCAAATAATAGAATGAAATGAAGACACTAAATATTTACATCCAAAAGAACAAAGTTGTTAAGTCTTTTTTTTTTTTTTTTCCAATTTGGAGTGACTAATTTTGGGAATTACAAAGCTATCTTTACTTGAACATACATGAAAAGTTGGGAAATCTCTCAGATATTAGGTAACTCTTTTCCATGCCCCAAAGGTACCCCTGATAGAACACCCTTCCTGCTACGAGGGTGAATATATGTCTGTTAGTTACCTTCTGCCACATAACAAACCAGACGAAAACTTATGTCTTGAAATAACTAATGCATTTAGCTCATTATTTGGGGCTGGACTCAGCTGGGCAAACCTCAACTCATGCAAAACCGTAAGCCAGTTGTTGGATGGTGTCATACAGATGTTTTTGGTGACAGTGGCGTCTGGCCACACATGATGGTATTATTAAGAGTTCTAAGGAAGAGGAGGAAAGCACACAAAGACCCTCGACCTCAGAACTGGCACCCTATCTCTTCTGGTGTGTTCTATTAGCAAAAGCAAGTCAAAACACTAATGCTATTTAAAAGGTTGAATAAATACATTTAATCTCTTTAAGGAAAGAGATGAAAAGTACTCTCCCCTTTAACTTTATGGAGGTATAAATGATATACAAAACACTGAGCATATTTAATGTATACAGTCTGATGAATTTGGATATATGCATACATCCAATTTACCATCATCACAAACAAGATTATAAACATATCCATCACTTCCAAAAGTTTTGTGTCCGTTTGTGTTTTTGTTATTGTTGTGTGAACACTTCCCATGACACCTACACTTAACAAATTTTTAAGAGAACAACACTGTATTAACTATAGGCATGTATCATGTATGTATTATACAGCAGATATCTAGAATTTATTTATCTTATATCACTAAATTTATACCCCCTGAATGATAACTCTCTACTTCCTCCCTCCCCATCCTCTGGCAACCACCATTCTATTTTCTGCTTCTATAAGTTTGACTATTTCAGAAACATCATATAAGTGGAGTTATTATTATGTTTGTCCTTCTGTGACTAACATTTCATTTAGCATAGTGTCTCCCGGGTCCATCCATGTTATTGCAAATGGTAGAATTTCTTTCTTTTTAAGCTGAATAATATTCCACTGCATGTGTATACTACATATTCTTTATCATTTTGCTTTTGATAGACATTTGAATTGTTTCTATACCTTGGCTATTGTGAATCATGTTGATATGAGCATGAGACCTCTTTGAGACTCTGATTTCAATTCTTTTGGATATACCTAGAAGTGGGATTGCTGTATCATATGGTAGTTCCATTTTTAATCAAGCATAGATACAGAAAAAAGAAAAGAAAAACTGTAACCATTTTTTCTTTCCTAGTCTATCCAATGATAGTACACAAGATGGGAAATTATTACAGTGAGATTTGGCCTTAAAATTGCTTTGTGTTAATATAATTGTAATTACTTACATTCGTAAGTTTTATTTTTTATTTTTTAAACATTTTATTTATTAGAGAGAAAGAGAAAGAGAGAGAGAGTGCGTGCCCAAGTAGGGGGAGCAGCAGAGGGAGAGGGAGAAGCAGGCTTCCTGCTGAGCAGGGAGCCCAATACGGGGCTCGATTCCAGGAACCTGGGATCATGACCTGAGCCGAAGGCAGACGCTTAACCCACTGAGCCACCCAGGCACCCCCATAAATTTGCTTTTAAAGTTACATTTATCTACATGGAGAAATTGTGACTGGTTCCATGGCAGTTTCAATATTTTATAATCAATTTTAATATTTTTGTGCTCATATTTCTGAGTGTGTGTGTGTGTGTGTGTGTGTGTTGATGGTAAAGGAAAAAATGGAATGGTGAAGAGAAAAGGAAAATCACATCCTAGGCACTAAGTGTATCATTAAAAACTTATATTTCATTGGTATTTTAGATGAAGACTTGCATCATGGCACCTTAGTGGCTTCACCTGTGTTCATATAGGCCACACAAGAGAGGTCTGAATTGCAGCTTTTCTGACTCTTGGAGGTACACCTTGTGATCCTCCTGGAACATTCTACTGGATAGAAAGCTTATGAGAAGCTGCTCTGAGGCCAATTTCTACTCACCTCCTTATGTTTCCTGGGAGGCTGTCATGACTCAGTTTCTTACCGTCTCCCAGGTTCTGAGGTCTGAGGCTTTCTGCTCAGACCCATAGGGTACATCTGCAATCTATGAACACTTCCTAGAATGCTCCTAAGCTTGCACTGCATTATCACTGAAGTCCTTCTATTTCAGTTCCACCCTTTTAGAACGTGGATTGTCTCCTTTTGCTGCTCTAATTTTTGTTGAATATGTAAATAAACTGAGTCTAAAAGTGGCCTGCTGTATTTTACTGGCTAAATCTGCCCGTCAGGAGTTAGCCTGGCCTGCGGCTGTGTGCTTAACAGGGATGTATTTAGAAATACGGCTGCCGCCAGACTCACTTTAGCTTACCTCCTTGTACTTCTCCTGCTCTTTCTCCATCACAAAACCCTGAAAACTGCACGTAGTGTTTCTCCCTAACAACATTAGATAGCACACTATATTGAACTTCCAAGAAAGTAACTGGCTCGGTTTCCAGAGCCCTGCATCTTGACAGGGACGTATCCCAAAGGGATCGTTGGAAACAGCAGGAGAAACACTATCCCACCCAGCTTTTCAGAAAGGCTCTTTCCATCAACTATGAATCAATATCATAATAGGAAAGTTAAACCTCAGTGTTATCCTCCTGTGTGTGGTGTGACCTCTGCATTCTTCCCAGAGGCAAGGAGAAATCTTTCTTTTCTTTTGTGTTAATAGCAGTTATCTGAGTCTGACGCTGCTGAGGGTTAGCTAGAAAACTTAGTCACCATTCTTAGAGTCTTGGGTGTCAACAGTCCCTCGTTTGAAATCTGAGAGCCTCTAAGGTGTGGACACAGATCATTCCCCATCTGCCTCCCACTATGAATGTAGCAAGCAGCTTCTTGTCCATTGCGTGGTGATAAACTTCCTTTGTTTTCCAAGCACTTTGAGATCGAGTGTTACTTTTAAATGTTCCAATTTTAAAATGAGATTTTGGTGGGAATAAATACATTCCCATGAAATGCTCTTGGTTTTCACAGCCTCCATGGAATTTGTTTCATGACTGTTAACGGCAAAGTCTAAATCAAGGATTAGTAACCTTTTAAAATTATATCCATTCTTTAAACACCATTTGGTTTATTTTCCTTTGTTTGTTTGTTTTATATCTTTTGTATTTAAAAAATGGTCATAGGTTTACAGTGTGCTTTGACCAAAGCTGGACTATGTTGAGAAAAAATGTTTATTGAAAATTTCATATTCATTTCTGAAGTCGAGTTCTTAACTATTCTACCTTGCTATAATATTGATTTTTGAAAATATCCAAACTTTTCATTGTATCAAAAAACAAGTATTTGATAGAACATTAATATTCTTTACTAATGTAAGAACTGAGGGTGTAACATAAATTGACTTGTTTTTCAGGTTACTTTCAAGAATAAAATACGTGCACTTTCTAAGAATTGTGAAGAATATCATGTTTCTTGTATATTTATATTTAACATATTGTGCCTAAAGATCACAAGCTGATGTATTAAAATATTTTAAATGACAAATTAGGATGTGATTAACCACAGTGAGCAGAAAAATGCAGTTGAATATTCATATACAGAAATTGTCTTCAAATCTGTCAGCTTTGTTTTCCTTTCAGAGAAACCAGCGATTTTTGACAGGTGTGAGTTGCAGCAATGATACAATTTTCCCCAGAACATTTAAATTGATTTTTAAACAAAAGTGATCCATCTTTATTTTTAAACGAATGCATTTTTGTATTCTAGGGCAGCAGTGAGATTTTCATCCTAGGGAATGACTTTGTGAAAAGAAAATGTGTCATTTGGAAATTTAAATGCATATAGTCAAATTCCAATGAGTAAAGGCAATGCTATGCATATCAGGACATTTTTCAAGATTAATGAGCACTTACCCATTACACCTGAAGTATCTAGGCATTTCTAAACAGTTTTGTGATTGTAGATGGTTTTTAATCTTCAAAGGAAGTATGAACTCTTCTAAATATAACTATAAACAGTTTTTATAAATGTTTACATATATGCTTTTTTTATTATTTTAAGGATATTTTTCCTCCTTCTATATTTCCATTTTAAATGCCGAATTCTCTCCTTAGCATTTATACTGAAGAAATATGAAGGAGTTCAGATTCCCAATTGCCTATTGAATTGTCTCAAGGCTAATTAAGTACTTCAAAAAATATAAAAAGAAAATAAAGAGACTACAGTGTGGGTATTTTTATGATTTATGTTTACTTTATATTTTTTACTTTGTTAAGAGTACTCAGCAAACTCTTAGGACATAATGTGATATGCTGCTGTGACTTAATCTTTCATTTCCATATGTGGTTATTGCAGTAACACAATTTTATACTGTTGGTTTTTGACAATTGTCATATCTAAAATTTAGTATTTATCCCTATTACCAATAACCTATGAGCATTTTTCTGGGAGAATTCTTCTTTATGATTCTATAAGCCTAGAAAGTAGAAATGAATATTATTTATTAAAGGTACAGAGCTGATGGAAAATGGGCACAAAACATAGAAATTGAGTATGTCTTTACAAGCTTCTGAAATATGGCATGACAAAGAATCTTATTAATGATTTTAGAAGTCAAACATGTCCTCAACTATTCTCTCAGGAATAAGGGAATGCCCCCATAACTAAACTATTTAACCTCTTAGCATACTTCTTAGAGGTCAACAGACAAAAATTAGAACTGGGAGGAGAAAATTTACTTAAATCAGAAGTATAGTTCAGATCTGGAGTGAATCATTTCTCTTAATCTGGGCTATCAACCATGAGTTAAGAAAAGGCTATTCTTCCCACATATCTGAAAAAAAAAAAAAAGTACATAAGATAAAAGATCTCAAATTGAGCACTGCACAGACCTGGGGTATTATATCTTACACAATGACTTTTCAAATAATTGTTTAAACACATTAGGAATTTCAGAAAATAAGGTAGAGTAAGGTGAAATAAGATTAGGAATCAAAGACCTCATTTCCATTTTGCCTCATGCTCAGTTCATAGGCCAACAAATCTGAGGCCAACTTTCTTTTCAGCATTAAGATTCTAACAGTGTCTTAGATTCCATTCTGTTGCGTTTAAAGTCTCACTTGAAATCCAAGTCAGAAAATGAGTGGAATCCAATGTCATATTTTGTAACTATCATAACCTAGACAAAATTGGAACACCAGAAAGACCTTCTTAAAAATAATTCAATCTAAGAATAAGCACAAAAGAAACTTACTGAATGTAAAAACATTTAGCTATTTAGAGAAATAATTATTTGAAACTCAGACATTATTCTGTATATTAAAATGTATAAAAGCATGAACTGATTAAATATTTATACATGAAAGAGTAAAGCTCTGAACAGATAGCATGACATAGTTGAGTAGTTATTAGCCCTCAGGAATAGAAAGAATTCCCTAAGCTTAGACATAATTAAAGAAATAGTAATAGTTAACATGTAAATATTGCTTTATAGGTGATAGATAGATAATATATTAATGTATTTTATCCTCAAATGAACCCTACGAGTCAGGTATTACTATTAATCTCCATGAAGGTAGAGAAATTGAAGCATAGAAAGATTAAATAAAATATTTAAGAGCCAGGATTTCAACTAAGGAAGTCTACATCATAAAATAAGTGATAGAAAGAATCAGCCATATTAAACCAATATTATTTGCACATACACACACACAAAGTTGTGCAAATGTAAAATCAAATTGTTAACATATGTATTGTATAGTAATTCAGACATTCCATTGCCAACAATATAGTTGACTTGTTACTTGGATCATTTTTCCCATTGAAAAAATTGATCCAGGACACTGTATTTTAAATAAAAATAAAAATTAAAAGTTAAAAGTAGTACACTAAAGGGGCACCTGGTTGGTTTAGTCAGAAAAGCATGCAACTCTTGATCTTGGGGTTGTGAGTTGGAGCCCCACATTAGGTGTAGAGATTACTAAAAAATAATAAGCTTAAAAAATAGTAAACTTTAAAAAATAATAAAAAATAAAAATAAAGTAATACACTAAAAGCTAATTAAATCACAGCAAACTAGGATGATAAATGGAGCCTGAAATGAGTTTTCAGCATTACAGCATTTGCTAAATTAAGTAAATGTTAGCAAAAACTGTATGGTCTTGTGGGACTTAGGGTACAGAGGACAAGGTCTAACACATGTCTCAAATGAGAAATATTGCTACAGGATAGACACAAAGAAATACACACTCAGTGAAAATATGAACTACAAAGAAAAAGAAAAAGAAAACTTGCTTGGTTGAAAACTTTTGTGCTGAAAGAAAAGGAAAAAGAAAGAAGGAAAGGAAAAAGGAAGGAAGGAAGTTAATCTAGCACTCATGTGGATTTATAGCCTAAATTCTTATACCTAAGTAATTTGTAAATTCTTAAGCCCAGTTAAAAGTAAGACCCAAACCTACAGACTCAAGCAATTGACAAAAACAAATGCAAAATCACTTAAGAAGAACCCATATTTTTAGGACCCAAAAGATTATGATGAATAAATTTCTAAAGAAAAGGAGAAGTTCAATCAAATATATAAGGAAACAAGCTATCATAAATGAAAGATAGTAGAAACAACTGAAAGTGTAATCAAATCAAAATTCTTCAAATATTAGAATTATCAGAGAATAAAAATAAGTATACCCAAGAAATACAATTTGAAAACATGAGTAAAGATAAGCAGATTATTTAAAATGTCAAAGACTTCTTCTAGGAGATAAAATGTAACACATTAAAATAAATACTTCATTTAGCTTTTAATAGTAAATTGGACGCCACTAGAGAGAGAAGTAGTGAAGTGGAAAATAAAATTAAAGAAATGATAAAAATACAGTGTAGAGATACAATGAAAGTGGAGAGAAGTTAAGAGAAAGAGGGAAAATTTACATGTGGAATGGTGGCTGACTTTTTGTAAATAAGAGTAGAAGTCAGAAGATAGAAAAATGATACAATCAATCCATTAAGAGAAAATGGCTGCTAAGTTAGAATCTTAGACCTAGCAAATGTGCTCATCAAAAAAGAAGATAGCATAAAGACATTTTCAAACCAAACAAGAGACAATTTACCACCAGCAGAATGTCACTAAAGGAAATTTTAAAGAATGCATTTCAGGCAGTAAAAGAATGAAGATCAAAAGAGGTAAATATTTGGATATATCTATACATGTTAGATAATATGAAAAAATAAGGTCCTTTAGGGTTAAGAAAGTATGCAAAATCCCTAAAATAACACAAGTAAAAGGATAATATATGAAATTAAATTATTCTAAGGTGTTAATGTTGTTCTGGAATAGTTGGGGTAGTATATTATATTTTGCTAAATTTTGTGACTAGAGGTGTAAGGTTGGAATATGGGAGGGCTAGAAAGGCAAGCCGATGCCAGAGAGAGAATTTGTGGTATTCTTGGGAAAAATTCTATGTTCTTGGATTTTACCTTTAAATTAATAAGAAGCCACTTAGCAAGCTTCCATATGGAGAATAAGCTGAAGAGAATGACTTGCAAATGCGGAAAGAATGGAAATTGATCCTTGATCTGGGAGAAATGATAAACAAGAAAATTAAATAATTAATAGGTAAAAATGACAAGACTGACTGATTGATTGGTTGTATAGAAAGGTGAAAGCAAGAATGACTCAGGTTTTATCATATTAAAAGTAAATATATAACTTCCAATTTCAGCTCCAGTATGGTTAGAGTGGTGATATCATCATTCCTGTGCTATAAGAAAAGAGTTGAACAAACTGAAATCAATGAGTTTTCTTGGACCTCTCAGGGAATTGAGGTTACTGGGCAAAGCACAGCTCAGAAATTTGGAGAGAGGCAAATACAGTGAATCATACTCAAGATGCGCTTACCAGGAACAGAAGTCACGAGAGCTATGAACTAGTCAAGACACTTAAACAATACCTACAGAGGAACAAGAATAGGAATTACATTGACTTCTTTTTTTTTTTCCCGAGATTTTATTTATTCATTTGAGACACACAGAGAGAGAGAGCATGAGCAGGGGGAGAGGCAGAGGGAAAGGGAGAAGGAGGCTTTGGGCTGAGCAGAGAGCCCCACACGGGGCTCGATCCCAGGACCCTGGGATCATGGCCTGAGCCGAAGGCAGACGTTTAATGACTGAGCCACCCAGGCACCCCAAGAATTACATTGACTTCTATTCAAAAACCAGGTAAATAGGAAGCAAGTGAAGTGAAATATTTAAAATGTTGAAAGACAAACAAAATACTAAACTAAAATTCTGTATCCATCAGAATTGTCCTTCAAAATTGAAGTGGAAATAAAGTAATTTCTCAGAGAAACCAAAAATCAGGGGATTCATCACCAAGTAGACCTATACTGTAAAAAATGGTAAAAAACAAAAAAGTTAATGGAGAAGGAAAATGATACAGTTTGGAACCTCAGATTTACATAAAGAGAGAAAGATCATCAAAGAAGGAATAAATTAAGATATTTTATTTTACTTATTTATAATTAATCTAATAGATAACTGCTCAAAATAGTAACAATAACAGTGTATTTGATGATTATACTATATTGATTAATGAAACGAATGACAGCAATGTTATAAAGGGCTGACTGGAGGAATTGGGAATTATACTCTATTATAAGGTACATACACTACCCATGAAGAAGTCCTAAGAGAGATTACAAAATATTTTTAAATGAATATGAAAATGCAACTTATCAAAAATCTGTGTGATGCAGCAAAAGCAGTAATTATTAGCACTTGTTGCATTTAATGAATATATTATAAATGAAGAAAGGTCTAAAATAGATAATCCAACCTTCTACCTTAGGAACCTAATGAAGGAAGAACAACTTGAGTCTAAAGTGAGCAGAAAAAAAAAAAAAAAAGAAAGAAAGGAAAGAAAGAATCAACAAAACCAGAAGCTGGTTCTTTAAAAATATAAATAAAATTGACAGTACCTTAGCCAGATTAACCAAGAAAAGGGAGAAGACACACATTACCAATATTATCCCTGAAAGAGTTGTCATCACCACTGACCTCATGTACATGAAAATGAAAACAAAGGATAATCATAAACAACTCTGTGTCCATAAATGTGACAACTAAGATGAAAAGGGTGAATTCCTTGAAAGACTACCAAAACTCAAAAAGGAGAAATAAATCTCTGAATAAGCCTATAATATATTAAAGAAATTGAAACGATAATTACTCACCTTAAAATGAAAGCACCAAGCTGAGATGGTTTCTCTGGTAAATTCTACCAAACATTCAAGGAAGAAATAAAAATTCTTTACAGTCTCTTCCAGAAAATTGAAGCAGAAGGAAATATACCTAATTCATTCAATAGTACCAAAAGTACCCTAATATTAAAACCAGGTAACACATTGCAAGAAAAGAAAACCGGAGACTAATATCTCTTATGAACTTACATGCAAATATCTTCAACTATATTAAGAAATTAGATCCAACTAGGCGTAAAAATAGTTACACGCTATGACCAGGTGGTATTTATTCTAGGTATGCAAGGATAATTTAACATTTGAAAGTCAATCAAAGTGATCTATCATACCAATGGGTTAAAGGAAAAAAAAAACAAAAAACGAGATCAATCGAAGGAAAAAAAAGCATTGGAAAAGAATCCACACCCATTCACATTCACGATTAAAACTCAAGTAGGAATAGAGAGAACTTCTTTAACTTGATAAAGAGTATCTATAAAAGTCCCACAGCTAACCTTATACTTAATGGTGAGAAATTGGATGGTTTTTCCCTAAGATCAGGAACAATAAACACAGGGTGTTCCCTTTCACTACTCCTACTCCACTAACTAGTGCAACAAAACAAAGAAGTATATATTCCAGAATGGAAGAAACAAGACTGTCTTTGATTGTCTATGTGGAAAAATCCAGGGAATCAACAAAAACAAAAAATAAAAGCAAAAACAAAAGCAAAAAAAAAGAAATGAAACTCCTGGAATAAATATATAATTATAGCATTAGGTTGCAGGACACAAGGTTAATAAATAAAAGTTAATTGCTTCCCTATATACCAGCAATGAACAATTGGAATATGAAATTAAAAATGTGGCACCGTGTAGAACAGTGCCAAATAGCTAGAACACTTATAAATGTATAAATATATAATAAATGTACATATAAATATTATAAAATTCATACAAGATTTATGTGTGGAAAAATATAAAACTCTAGTAAGGGGTTAAAGAGGAACTGAATAAATGGAGAGATATTAAATTCATGGATTGGAAGACTTAATACTGATAATGTGTGAGTTTTTCCCAACTTGATCACACCACAATAAAAATAAAAATTCCAGCAAGTTATTTCATGGGTTTCAGTATTGATTCTAAAGTTTATAGGGAAAGACAAAAGACGTGAAATAGCCAGCACAGTTATGAAGAAGAACAAAACTGGAGAACTTTAAGACTTATAAAGATACAGTAATCAAGACGGTATGGATTGGTGAAGGAATAGACATATAAATCAATGCAGCAGAATAGAGAGCTGAGAAATAGACTCACAGATATAATCAACTAGTCTTTGACAAAGGAACAAAGGTGAATCAATGGAGAATTGATAATCTCTTTAATAAATGGTCTTGGAACAATGGGATGTCCATAGGCAGACAGATGAATCTAGACATAGACATTACACCTTCCACAAAAGTATTTTAGTATATGTGCTGCCGAAGCGAGCACCACCTTCCACAAAAGTATTAACTCAAATGAATTATGAACCTAAACTTAAAACACAAAACTTCTAGAAGAAAACAAAAGAGAAAATCTACTGGAAATCCGATATGTTGATGAGTGTTTAGATATATCAAATACATGATTTATGAAAGAAAAAAATTAATAAATCAGACTTTACTAAAATTAAAACTTCTACTTAGACACTGTTAAGGGAATCAAAAGACAAGCCATGGACTGGGAGAAAATATTTGCAAAATATGTATCTGATAAAAGACTTGTATCCAAAATATACAAATATACAAAACTCAACAATAAGAAAAAAAAAACTAAAAAAAAAAAAAAAAAGAAAAAAGAAAAAAACTAAATAAAAAATATGCAAAGATCTGAACAAACACATCACCAATGATGATATACAGATGACAACTAAATAAATGAAATTATGATCAACATATTTTGTCAACAGGAAATAGCAAATTAAAACAATGAGACACTACTACAGACCTGTTAGAATAGCTGAAATCCAAAAATCTGACTCTGCCAAACGCTGGTAAGGATGTGAGGCAACAGGGACAATAAAGGAAATCACTCATTGCTTGTGGGAATGCAAAATGACACAGTCACTTTGAAAAGCATTCTGGCAGCCTTTTTCAAAGCCAAACTTAGTATTATCATGTGATCCAATAATCATGTTCATATTTACCCATTTAATTTGAAAGCCTATGTTCAGACAAAAGTCAGAATACAAATATTTACAGCACTTTTATCCATAATTTACAAAAACTGGAAACAACCAGGAGATCCTTCAATAACTGAATTAATAAGCAAACTGTGTTACATGCCTATAATGGAATGTTATTGAGCAATAAAAGGCATCTATGAAAGTGTGAAAAAACATAGAGGAAATTAAATGCATATTAATAAGTGAAATTAGCCAGTATTAAAAAGCCACATATTATATGACTATAATATATGACATTCTGGGAATCACAAAGATATAAAGACAGTAAAATGATCAGTGGTGAGCAATATGAACTCATGTTTAGGTTAATATAGACACAAATGGTTACATATAGAAATATTTATAGTTGTATATACAAACACATTAGTATTAACACACATAATAATAAAAAAAATGTATATTTTTGCTCTGTCGGCTGAAAGCCTAAAACAAATGATGCCCCACTAGCCACTAGCATGCCTAATGCCCTTATCTTGGTTTCTAATACCATTTTCTAATCAAAGGAAGCTGGGATCCTTGGAGAAATAGCAGTTTTTTAGGCCTGGGACACATACGCAAGGGGAAATATACAAGATGGGTTTGGAGCATCTTATAGTACTGAAAAGTAAGAAAGTATTAAAAAAAAAATTTTAAATACATTCATTGAGGTATTCCCAAAAGAGCGCAGGAACCAACTGAAAGAGCTCCCAATGGTGGAAAGGTAGAGAGGTGGAAAATTTGAGCAACAAGATAAAAAAAAAAAAAAAAAAATTAAGTGGTAGTGGATTATAACCTAAAGTATAAAGTAAATATCTGAGTTCAATCTGATGTAAATATATCATTGTATAAATTAATATGTGGAGAAAAGAGACAAATTTCCCATGCAGAATAATGCCACATAATATATGTAGATAGTGAACCCTCAAAGAGGAGTACATAATTTTCCATTCTTTTGGTATGGGCTGTGCCTAGTGACTTGCTTCCAAGGTGTACAGTAATAAAAGAGGGGAAAAATACTAACTTTACAAGGGAGAAACCTGATGAACACTGCCTTGTGTCAATGACCAGGGCCAACTTCAACATTCATAAATCAACTACTGATGCCTAAGGATAGAAACATATGTTCAATAGTTTGATTACTTCGCATAGTGACCTAGAATATTGTTTGATCTCAGATATTTTTAAGACGAGTATACTTATTAAAGAGAGAAAGGGAAAGAAAACAATCATTACTGGACTACCTGCTGTGTATCAGTAAAGGTCCTATCTTCCACATAGGATCTTACTTAACCATTTGATGTGGTGAAAATGACACTTTCCCCTTTGCATTCTTCTCCCAAAAAATGATAACCCCAGTTTTAGTATGAGAAAAACATGCCAATAGTAGGACATTCTACAAATACCTAAGTATTTCTCAAAACTGTCAAGGTCATCAAAAACAAGGGAAGTGCACGTAACTGCCACAAAGGAGCCTAAAGAGACAGAGACATGACAACTAAATAGAGTATGTTATCTAGGATGGGATCCTGAAATTTCAAAAATAAATAAATAAATAAAGGACATTGGGTACAAACTAAGAAAGCCTAAAGAAAACATGGATTCAGTTCATAATAATATAGTAATTTTGATCATTAATTGTAACAAAAGCATTATACTAATATAAGATGTCAGTAAGAGCAGCAACTGTGGGTCCAAGATACATGAAAGTGTCTGTACTATCCTTTCAGTTTTTCTGCAAATCAAAAAAAAAAAAAAGGCCAATGAAGTACAGTCTAATAAAAATAATAAAAGCAGGTATAATAGTGTCTGTGAGGATCAGATGAGATTAAATACAAAAAAGAGCTTGGAGTATTACAAAGCTCCATATAAAGGCATATAATTCCTTGTTTTAAGACAGTAATTTTCACTTGCTTCTGGGTTAACATGTGTGTTAAAATAGGGATTCTTAAATTCTGCTTTCTGGATTAGTGGAATTATAACTCAATTGGATTTAATTGTTTAAAGAAGGGAGAATATATATCCTAGAATTCTTTCACAGTATCCATATGGGTCCAAAATGATTTGACCATTATAACTGCATAACATAATGATTTGAAACTTACTTGGAAAAAGGTTTATCTTTAAAAATGAGCTAATTAGCTAAAAGACTGCTTTTATAATTTCTTGTGCCCACAAGCAAAATGTTAGTTTAATAAAGCTGAAATAAACCTGGCTTGTACTCTTGCTAATTTTCCTTTCCAACAGTGCTTTAATCAATAATATAATGTTCAGAATTTAGAGCTATCTTTTTATTATTTTTAGAATAAGGCAGGCTTAATTTCAATGTTTTTGAAGAGTTTGGATTTATGCATGATAAAAAATTTTAAATAGGCAGAGTTGGGGGTTATATCCTTTCTAAATCAGGTGCATTGTTTGAATTTTACTTTCAATGAAAATCAGCTACTCATCAACAAATCAAGCAATTATTTTTAGCCAGCTCTCTAGATTTCTCTAAAATAACCTGACAAAAGTTTACATTGAAAGAGGCAATATTCTTTTTTTTGTTTTAATTTCTGACCCAGAAAGTATGAATACAGCATACAGCAAATTATTGAAGTATTTAATATTTATTGCTCTTGACACTAACTGTATGTGGTATACTTGATTAAAGAGCAATTATTATATTTTACATCTCTAACAAAGTTTGCAAGGGCAATGATAGTTCAAATGTAATCTCATTGAATAAAATATCCTTTACTGATGCCTAAGGATAGAAAAATATGTTCAATAGTTTGATTACTTCGCATAGTGACCTAGAATATTGTTTGATCTCAGATATTTTTAAGACGAGTATACTTATTAAAGAGAGAAAGGGAAAGAAAACAATCATTACCGGACTACCTGCTGTGTATCAGTAAAGGTCCTATTTTCCACATAGGATCTTACTAAATAATATCATAGGAAGGAAGTATTATTATTGTCACTTTAAACATGAGAGAACTGAGGCTCAGAATGTGTAAGTGACTTAGTGTGGAAAATTATGCAGTCAGTAGCACGTAGTGGAGGCATCTAAGTTCTAGAATATCTGAGTCCAAAATCCACCTACTTCCCACTATACAGCAAGTCATTATAATCATTGATTCTATTTCTACCATGTGACCAATCCCACAGTCCCCAAAAAGAAAAAAAAAAGTGTAAGCCAACCTCCTATAAAAAGTAAAGAAACAAAAAGAAGATCATGTGAAGACAGAGTTAGGCATACATCTGAGTTATTCTGCCTCAAGCCAAATCCACCAGAAGCAGAAAGATGAAGAAATTGAGTTGCCTTAAAGTTTGGCAACTTATTATTCTGGACCCACTTGGCAGAAAACTGCATGGGCAACTAAACTCCTTTCGTGGGGCTCACAAACGCACTCTGAAGTCCTAGGTTAAGAACTATTTTAAAAATATATAAATGGCATAGAGAAATGAACCTTTTCATTGGACATTTAGCTGTTTGTAGATCTACACGTGAGAATGTGAAACTGAATAGTCCAGCGTAGTTTCCCCTGCACCTGATGTAAAAGTTAGTGAGAATACCATTAAAGAGACTGAATCACTCTGTTAGGTTCTGCTAATAAATAGTAGGAAGAGAACTGTTTATAAAAAAAAAAAAAAAAAAAAACTTGTAAAGCAGAAACTTTGAGGGGCGCCTGGGTGGCTCGATTGGTTAAGTGTCTGACTCTTGATTTCGCTCAGGTCATGATCTCAGGGTTGGGACATTGAGCCCCGCCTAGGGCTCCATGCTGGGCATGGAGCCTGCTTGAGATTGTCTCTCTCCCTCTCCCTCTACCCCTCCAACCCGCCCCTCCCCACCCCCCACTTTCCGCTCTTGTGCACGTGCACTCTCTCTCTCAAAAAAATAATAATAATAAGGCAGAAACTTTGAGGATGCTCATTTTGAAGTTTCTTTTTGTCTGGGTGTGATGTAATGGTCATATTTTATAGATCTATCATGATCAATCATTTAAAATAAGTTCTTCCAACTTGAAAAAAAAAGTAAAGAAAGAAGATATTAAGGAACATTTTGTCAGGGATAGTGAGTAATAGCATCTTAAATAAAAGTTATGCATATTTCCCAAAATAAAGCAAACTTGAGGAAACAATAATAAATGTGGTAATAAATTACTAGAATGATAATCACAATGTACAAAACATGAATCAGAGATAGTTGCAGGAAGTACATATACTTTGAGTCATCGGGGGGAACTGTATCATTTTCTTTTTCCAACAGATTATTGAGGTAGAGTCTTCAAGGAGAATTTGAAAACCAACATGAATTCAATATTCTTTTTCTGAAGCAAAGAAGTCTGGGGGAATTTCTCCAAACATCAGCCATTAGTCAGCACTAGATCTGAAAGAGATAGCCAAGAGTATTTTTGTTTTCTTGTTCTGATACTTCCTTGTGGAAACAAGTGATTGCACTCTGTACTGGATTGAAATCCAATTATCTGAGCACTTTATCTGTGTGTAATAATTTTGTCCATCTTCTTTTTCCATTTATTCCCTGTTTTGATTTTCACTATTATCCCACAACTGACCTTTCCAAAACAACAGGCATACTATTTACTCACAGAGCAAGTATGTAACAGCAGTTTTACTAATACTTACCTTGGCGTCACAGTCTGGCAGATGTCAAAAGATTAGAAAGGTAAAAACTCACAGAACTGACCCTTCCTCTAGGTAATAGATTTGAATTTACAATTAACCTTAATTTGGCTACATGGGATGAACTTATGAGTCATGAATCATGCTTTAGAAATACGAATGTTAAATTCAGTGATACCAATATTTTATTTTGGACATTGTATCAGGAGAATGTGCATCTTTATAAGATAAAATTTATTAAAGTGAACAAAACTGATAAAGACTTTACTGTCCAAAATATTAATTGCATTTTCCAAAGTGCTTTGGTTACTGATAAGGAGAGCCTAACAGGCCACAGGTGTCAAACTTCATAACATCTAACTGTGACTCTCCTGTGCCCCCAGGAAGGTTCAGTGAAATCTATTTGCCAGCAATATCAGGGGAAATATACCCACAGCAATTTTCTTTTCTATTGACATTGAGTTCCATTTCTTTATCAGGTGCCATGTGGTTGGTGTTTCATCCCACTGGCACATGGCCTGAATATCTCATATTCCTGCGTGCTAATATCAGGAACCCAGCTATCTCCCTCTATGGACCTGACTAAATTGTCTGCCCTAGCATTTCAGTCTCCTTCTGGATCATCACTGGGACTTTTTGGTGGGCATTCACATGACCCACTTTAACTCTTCCTCTAATTTCCCACACACATTTCCATACTTAGTGCCACTATAAGAGGTTTTTGTTTTGTTTTTTAGCTAGTCATCATCCAGAGCCTCATGACTACCACATAGTGAGGCTATTGGTTATACACCAAGATTACTTATATACCAAGACTATGTAAGTACTCCCTGGAAAGCAGGAGCCTAACTTCATTTACACGTAAGTGAACATCTCTCAACTCTGCCAATTCTTTAACTTGTCTTTCCTGAGATTTATCTTTTGCCAGGAATATTGCTGCTAATTTCCATACAGCTGTATAACCCTCAATTCAGAACAACTTGTTTTACCTGTTTTAAAAAGATGTAGGGCTCACACCACAGAGTGATGGGGCAGAGAGTTCTCAAAGAGATCTATTACTGGCCTGATAACTGGAGAAGCCACTTTGAATGAGCTTTGCTGTGTCACCCCTTCAAAAATATGTCTGGAATTAACCAAGACAAGCTATTTTGAGAATTATCAAGATAGATTGAGAATTATGTCCTTCAATGGTAGAAGCAGTTCAGAAGTTATCAACTGCCTTTCAGATGGGCTATATGAGCAGCTGTCTCAGAAAGACTTCAAGTCCAAAACGAAATAGCTTTTTCTAAGAAGTACTATTAATTATTTGCCAAATTATTTACTTTATTTATTCTTATTCTTATTTATTCATATATGATGAATTTTATCTTAATAGTTGAATCAAAAGGTCTAAATGAGATACTTGTGCTACACTCTATTTTTTTTGTTCTTTTTAATCAATTGTTTCTTCTCAGAATCCCCTCAAATTCAGATGTCTTTTTTTAATGACATTGTAAGTAGGACCTACAATAATTCCTAAATAAGTAATATGATTTTTCCAAAATTCAAATAGTTCTGCTATTCTCTGGACTTTTTATATATTGCAAGGGTCTATTAGAGGTAATTTAATTTTCATGATTTGATTCTGTTTCTGTTTGCCCCATCTATATAATTCCCAGGAATGCACAAATTGAACTGAGATTTGAATGTTGATTGGATTTGTGAATCAGGTTCTCTTTGTCATACATGTCTCTATAGTCCTTTATTCCTCCTGAACTTCTTCCTCTGATGACATAATATCATAATATCAATAGTGCACTAATATGATCTTGATTATTATTAACGTCTTCAGATTCATTTTGTCCCATATGAAAGCCACCTGCCACAAGTGGCTATTTAAATTTAAACTAATAAACATTTAAGAAAAAGTCAGATACTCAGTCCTGTTAACCACATTTCAAATACTCAATAGCCACATGTGGTTAGTGGTTGCCAGGTTAGACAGTGTATATGTAGAATATTCCACCATCATAGAGCGAGTTATGAAAATGTGTCAGTAATTTTAAATATTCCTGTGGCAGTTTGCAAATACATAGTAGATTCCATTCCATGAGGATGAAAATTGTACCTGGCTGGACTCCGGAATTGGAACAGAAAAGATGTAATTAGCCAGGTTTATAATGTTATACTAGCCCCCTTGGCCTCTTATACTTTCTGTATAGTTTTTGTTTTTTGTTTAGTCACTTCAAGAATAGCTGACACAAACAGAAGAACCACTTAGCTACTACTTTACAGTTTAGTTTTAACCTCCAAGAACCATCTGCCTTATGCACTGGCCAGACAGTACTGTTCAACATGACACCATCTGGAATCAATATTCCGACCACAGTTTCTTTGATCAGATCAGTGAACTCCTCATGACCTCCTAGAATTCTGTATTGCTAAATAGTTACTACGGAGGAAGGCCAGGACAATTCCAGTGAATCCCATTCAGCATGACCAATTCAAACCATGTGAAAGTTGGCATTAAGCAATATCTTCATAAAAAGGGCAAAAGCCACATACCCCATTCACAAACAATATCCATACTAAGTATGCATTCAAGTCCAGGTGACACAACCACTAAATAAAATCTCCAGCCACAGACAGATTCAATTTATATGCTCACCCCTACATTTCGCCTCTCAATCACAGAGCATCCAACCCTCACAGTTTCAGAGCCTGACCCTTCAGGTCTCATCCTCGTGGCCCTTAAGGTTTATTGCACTTTAATCACCTATATCTCACAACCCTAAGACTGCACACCACTCCTCAGTCATTCATCCAAATTATTGCAGTAAGGCTAAGAATCTCAGAGGTTGAATGAGCAGCTTTTCAAACTTTATTTTTCAGATGTGATGGCTTTATCTTAGGGGTAATTTCAGCCAACTGTTCAAATATTTCTTTTGTCCAAATCACAGCCATCATACTTGAATCTAAATTCTTCCAGACAAGGACATAGAATGACAGAGAATAAATTTGCCATTTTTCTTTAACAGGTAGAACTGGGGTAGGAGAAACACTCATATGCCTCAAACATTGATCATGGGTTATAGAATTAGAAACATCATCAATATCCTCTTTTTTTTTCACCGAAGCATTTCTCAAAATTCATCTAAAGAGCTCTACCCCACTTGCCATCTTTTCATTTCTTGTGATTGTGTACCCTTTGTATCATAAGATATTGCTCTTTTGACGATCATGCAACTCTATGCATTCTAAGCAAGTAGGTAAGTAAATATTTCTAAATATATTCTTATCTCCCCAAAAGCAAAATTATGTAAGATGACCAAGATTATATCACCCAAACCCCCTCTCCCATCACATCATTATCAGTGTCAATGTTATTAAGTCACCATCATCATAAAGACAGACTAATCCCTCCTGTACTCATAGCCTTCCAATTGCTTGGAAAAGAGCATTTCATTTTTGGGTTGGGTTTGGGGTAAAGCAAGTTTTCCTCTTAGATTAGTTTACCAGACTCTCCAATTAACTTACTGAAGCTGATTAGCTTTCATCCCGTCTTGAAGGATCTAATCACAGATGTTCAAAGGCACTTGGAAATCAGTTATCCTCAGTAGCAGTTCTGATAAACACTGAGGGATAAAAAGGGATGGCTATTAATTCTTTGATGGGAACAATTCGGAAAGTCCATCCCAGCTACAGAGCTCCTTAGGCCTCAGTTACAATGGCATTAGAGGCCAACTTCTTAGGTCCAACTGTGCCTTGTTTCTTTATTGGTATGTACTTACCAAGGGTAACCCCTGCCATTAATATTCTAAGTGCAACTTTTCATCAAAGTTTTTCCAAAGAACCCAATCTAAGTCTCTGAATGAGTTGGTGATCCATGTTGAATTTGAACATCACTGTAGATACTTTAGTTGGACTATTTTTTGAAAAATTTCTGATGTCAATAATTTTTGGTTCTTCTCTTTGTTCTTCTTGTGGTCTACTTGGATTTCTTAGTGAAGATCTCAGTATGCTGCTTGGATGGTAAAGGACTAGCTTACAGTTTCTTAGAGACGCATGGATGGAACTAGGCACTTTCAGGATTCAGTACATTGTACCCTTAGACTTACTGAATTTTCTTGATTTGGCTACTGTAATCATGTTCCTAACTCTGGTTGTGGTCATCCAGTGGTCTCTGCTTTTTCATTCCAAAGTGTAAACCTCTAACTTTCTGATAGGTGAGAAAGAGCAATTAACCAATAAAATAGGTTTAGAAGGGACTCTAAGGATCAAACTGCTTCTTAAATAGGTTTCAACCAATCCTTATCTAGCACCATTCTTTCATCTCTGGTCCTAGCATTTTTCTGAGTTTTTTGATGATCTGTCTTAGGGGTTAGGTATTTTTCATTTTATCCATATTCTACTTAGGAGTTGTCATTTTCTGGGCCTGCTAACCCCATTACTACTCATTCATAGGACTGCAAAACTTTCCAAAGTATTTTCATCATAGCTGAACCTTGTTTCCTGTTTTTCTCTCTGTTATATGATTGATTGTTGAAACTGAGAATTTGAAAACCTACATTCAAGGAGAAGAATTTATAAAAAATAAGAGTAGAGCATCGATATAAAGAAACCTGTAGGGTTGAGGAAATAATTTATCTATTACATTAACTGATTGCCCAAAAAATCTAGGAAAATTAGTCCAAGGCTAGGAATCTCCCTCAGTAATTTCTTTTGAGACCTCAGGTCTACATCCTAATGCCTTCATTTGAGAGATGAGACTATATCTATACTTCAACGCTTTATGTTTTTTATAAAAATAAAAATGATACATGTATGTGATTCTTTAAAATGTAAATTAGCATGTCAAATGCAGTGTATTTGCACATACTAAATTTTTTTTTTTTAAAGATTTTATTTATTTATCTGAGAGAGAGAATGGGAGACAGAGAGCATGAGAGGGGAAGGGTCAGAGGGAGAAGCAGACCCCCCGCTGAGCAGGGAGCCCGATGTGGGACTCGATCCCGGGACTCCAGAATCATGACCTGAGCCGAAGGCAGTTGCTTAACCAACTGAGCCACCCAGGTGCCCCTGCACATACTAAATATTTTTAAAGTGTTTTTGTGTCATGTATTTTTTTAAAGACATTAAGTACTTGAAATAAATATATTCCTGTTTTCATGTGGGCAAATTTGGAGAGAAGTATGGAAAATATATGATTTATATATAATTCATAGGAATCATATATATATATGAGATATATAATTAAATCATTTAACAATTAAGCTAATAAATGCTTTGAATGTATATACCCTCTCTGCATCAAAATGATAACAAAAGAATGCTCTAAATTCATTTAGAATCTATTCCTTTACTTGGAAAAAATATGTCTATTATCCAAGTTGTTTGAACTAAATGGAATTTACATAATTTCATTTTTTTTTTAATTTGGGCTTTTATAAATTCTTATACTCCATTTAATGTTAAAAGTGAAAGGTGATCAATGTCATATCAAGGTATCTAACCAATTTTTGTCTTTCAATAATTATCTTTTTGCACCATAACTCAAGGTCATATTAAACATTTTAATTGTATTGCCTTTTCTTCCATTATCCCCAACAAGTTGAAAATAAAAACTATTTTAAAATTCACAAAGCAGGGGTGCCTGTGTGGTTCAGTCAGTTAAGCATCTGACTCTTGATTTGGGCTCAGGTCATGATCTCAGGGTCATGAGGTTGAGCCCTGTGTTGGACTCGTGCTCAGCAGGGATCCTGCTTTAGATTCTCTCTCCCCCCACTTTGTCCCTACCCCCCTCTAAAATAAATAAATAAGTCTTCAAAAAAAATAAAATAAAATTCACAAAGCAATATTTAACTCAATCTTTTTTTTTTTTTTAAAGATTTTATTTATTTGACAGAGAGAGACACAGCGAGAGAGGGAACACAAGCAGGGGGAGTGGGAGAGGGAGAAGCAGGCTTCCTGCAGAGCGGGGAGCCCGATGTGGGGCTCGATCCCAGGACCCTGGGATCATGACCTGAGCTGAAGGCAGACGCTTAACGACTGAGCCACCCAGGCGCCCCTTAACTCAATCTTTTAAAGGTGTTTAACTTATTGTATTGGCTTTTTCATGATTAGATAACACTAAAATCAATGAGTTATCTCTTAGTTTTTGCTAAGAAACTTTCACAATTAACATCAGTGTATTTAAAAATGGAATGTTTATGACAAATTATAATATCCATAGTTAATTTTCATTCAAACTCTAGAGATAGAGTATAAAATATATATAAACATATATATATATATATATATATATATATATATATATATATATATAAACACTTTGATCCATTAATCTTTAATGTAGAACCAATTTATCTGTTTGGAAAAATAATTATCTCCTCTTCCCTTACTATTACACCCTTATTCCTTTTATAGCATGTATTAGATGGTCCATGAGTAAGGAAATAAAACATGGACCTTAAAAATCTCATCAGTTTTGATACTTCATTTTGAAACATGAATTATATTTTGCTTGGTTTTCTTCTACATTCTCAAGGTAACATTTTCTTACTTCCATAACATTTTATTTTCTTCAGTAATGCCAACTAGAGATCTCTTTAGCCCTATTTGGTCTTTTAAAAATACATCAGACTACTCCCTTGCTTAAAAAGCATTAAATGTCTCCCAAGGCACTTAAAATTAATGCGAAACTCATCACCAATGTCTCAAACTTCACAGAATGCATCCCTACCCCTCAGACATTAATTTCTGATCATGTCAAGCTTCCTTCAGTTTTTTGAATACACTTAGCTTGTTCCAAACTCTGCCTTCTATCTATAATACTCAGTCTTCCTGGGACAATTTCCTTCACTCCACCATATGATCAGCTCCTTCTCATCCTTCAAGACTCAGCACGAAGTTCACTTTTATCAGTGAGGCCTTAAAAGATAGCATAATATAAAGTAGATCATCTGTGTTTCTTTGTTACATAGCATCCTCTTTGTAGCCTTCATGATATTTACCACAGTTTCAAACTCATTTCTAGTTTGCATTTATGGCACTCCTCATTTAGCTTATAAATTTCATGAAAGATCGTATCAGGGGAATTTAGCCAAATACTCAGCACCTAGCTTAATGTCTAAATTACGTTGGACGCTTTATGGTTATACATCAAATGTCCAAGTGAACATGTATATAAAAGATATGTATGATATTAATTCATTGTATGTTGTAATTAAATCCAAGAGTAATCACTTACGTAAAGAAGTTACTTAGGTAATATCATAAATAGTCTGACTCCTTTGTTGATATTTGACTATTGACAGCTTTTAAGCCTCATTTCCCCTCCTTTTCCTTCTGTCTCACATCTGGATAAACTGATTTGAAAAAGTTTGGTGTTCCTGCCTTTGGTACTGGTGGGAAATTCAGGCCATGTGTGGAAACATTCATACTGATCCGATCTCCAAACTACCATAATAATGCCAAGTCAATGTTCTTTTCTTGGTCTCTCAAGCCATTTTGGGATCTGCCTTGCTTCCCCAAGAAAGCCTTGTTATGTCAGTAACAAATCTTTTCATACTCTCTTACTGTTTATGTGACACCATCAGCCTTGACATCTTAACCAAATTTTTGATGGGGGTCCATCCTGCTTTTTCGGGGTGGTCTACAGTAGATAAGAGGTTCTATGTGTTTTTGGTTCATGATGCACTTAGTGTCTTGATAATATTTGTCACGGCATTACTAGTTCCCTACCAAAAAATTCTAAGAGCTCTATTAAGTAGTTAATAAATACTTTAATAAGTATGAATATTTATATCCTAACAACTTAGTAGCTATTTGGAAAAAATACACATAAGTGAAAATAGTTTGCGAAGCAGTATCCAATAGCTGTTGTGTTTCCCTTAAATCTAAAATATCTGAAAGTGCCTCTGTAAGTTCATTGGAGAACTGCTGGGCACCCATTTGATGTGACCTTAGCAGATGCATACGATGCTGTCTATCCACCTGATTTCGGCTCAGCTGAGGTTGTCATTTCTATGCATGTGACCAGTATTATATCTCAAGCTTTGTGTCTTGGCGTGGCTTTGCTTTTGTACCTCAGGGATTTCTCCTAAGCTATGGAATGCCACATAGACCGCATATGGTTACAATCTATAAATTCAGGAAGTTAATGTTGATGGAGGTAAACCTCAACCAGGGAAAATGGGAATTGAACAAATGCTTTGGACTTTCCATCCTTTGGGGATATAAATCTGAGAGACATTCTACAAGGTTCCTGGGATGGTACCCAGTGGAATTGAGTCCTAGTTGTCCAAAGAAAAAGCCACTTTAATAAAACATCCTTTTAAAAATTTTTTTCTTTTCCTGTTTCATTGCCCCGCTCCCTCAATTATGCTCTCTGGAATAACATTCCAAACAAGTTACCACCAACACACAAGTTCTTATCTCAGGAAAGTTTCTAAATCTTCCAGATAAAACAAAAGAACATAATTTTGGTGATGACATCTAGCTCCTTCTAAACTCCCATACACATGTAAGATATCATGTGGAATTTAATTTAAGACTCTAGATTAACAGTATTTGGGCTCTTCCATTTATATACTAGAGGAATCTTGGACAAGTGTAATACTGAGATATAATAAAAATGTATATTTGGTTTTTGTCCCTGTTTCTTGAATAGAACCTCCCAAATCCTTGTAATTTCCTGAGTGAAGAGGGTAAAGGAGTATCTTGTTATTCATAAAAAGCCACTTTCAACCACATCTGAGTTTATGTTAGTGAAGTGATTCTTTTTTTTTTTTTATGTTATGTTAACACCATACATTACATCAAAAGAAGAAGATAGCAGGAAGGGAAAAATGAAGGGGGGGAAATCAGAGGGTGAGACAAACCATGAGAGACTATGGACTCTGAGTGAAGTGATTCTTGATGGATTCCTGGAGAGCTTCAGGATGTGGAATAGTTGTCTGAGGAACCAACCATGTGATTAGAGGATTGTAACCTTCAGCCCCATCCAAACCTCCAAGGAGGAGAGAGGGGCTGAGGAATGAGTCATTCAGCAATGGCTTCTGAAGTAGGGGGTAGTCTTGTTGGACTGAGCCCTTAACCTGTGGGGTCTACATTAACCCCTGGTAGTTAGTTAAATTGAATTAAATTGTGGGACACCCAGCTGGTGTCTACAAAGAATTGGAGAATTGCTTAGTATGCAAAATTCACATATTTGGTGTCAGAAGTGTTGGGAATAATGAAAAAGTTTTTTCCTTTAATGTGCATCAATCACTCTAAGTCTTATTTTTCTCATCTGGAAATTGGTGGTAATTGAATTTAGTTTATCAGGTTGTTCGCAGGTGTCAATGAGATGCCTGTAAAGAACTAGTGCAGTAGCTGACTTATATTCATTCCTCAGTGTACATTAGCTTTTATAGTTAAATGAACATGACTTGGAAGTGAACTTTCAGTTTCTGTCTGTACAACCTACCAATTATATATAAACTATACCATGCTGGGTTAACTGCATTTTCTAGCTGCATTCTTGTTTTGTAGGGTTGTCTGTAAGGCAGGGGTGGGAGGGTACTTTTTTTTGTTTGTTTCAATGAACAATTTCACTGATCAAGGCTGAGAAAGAAATCTCTAATATATCAGGTATTACCACAGTCAAAAGTATAAAAAATAAGACAGCTCATGAATCTGATCTAATCTATCCCCATCCTTCCTTTAAATATGGAGATTCTAAGTGGAAAAGATTTACAGTTAAAATTATGGAGTTTTGTCTGGAAAAAATATTCTGAAGTCCACTGAAACAAAGTAGAAAAGTAAAGTGAGAAACGTGTTTAGCATATAAGGTCTATGGCACCACAAACTATGAGTACAATATTTTTCTTTCTAAATAATAATATATTTTGGCATAAATTTATTCATAAATTGGCTTAAAGATTTGAAACAACTGTTCTGACATTTTTAGATTTCATTTTAATTGTTCAGAATTTTTAAGCAACTGGGGCAATGATTAGTCTTATTTTTTGCTTGATTTATCTAAATAATTATCTCAATTTTCCACTTCATTTTCTGCATGTCAGTATAACCTTGGGCTATTTCTTTAAGGAGTTATTTGACATAGTGTGACTTTTCTTTCTGCCTTTTAAAATAGAATGTGCCACATTTGTGCTTTCACAGTAATAAGTGAAGTGAAGCTTTAGGAATTAGGCAGTTAATATAACTAAGTTTGATAAATGTAATTAGCTAAGCTGGTTACTGACAAGTTTCCATTTTATTTTATTGCGTTTCAGAGGAGTTGGCTTTAGCAATCTGAGTTTCACACATCAAGCTTTCTTGCAGACATTTTTCCCTGTGGTTACTCCTAGAGGTTACTATTTAAATGAAAACATACTGGTGGGTGTGATAATCAAAGCTTTTTATCCATTTTTTCATTTATTTTGTTTTAACTTGAAGATGTATGATTTTACATTTGAATGATGCCTTAGTGTTTCAAATTAGCTTCATGGCAGTAATTGATCTAATTCTATAATTTACCTATTTTGGTGGAGCAGACACTTGTGATGATTTGCCAGCTCAGAATTGCTTCCTCACTTCTAGACATAAAGCTAATTGTGGTAGAATGATTAATTTTCCCCAATCTTTACTTCCTCACTGTTAGAGAATTGGGTGTCCAGGCTCTTTACAGTTTTACATTGGAGTGCCTTTGACTGCAGTACACAGAATATATTTCCCTATCCCATTCGTGTTGCCCTTGGCCATAGGATTTGATTTGGTCATTAGAATGTTAGACAGTGTGATGAAAATAGATGTTTTAGATGTGCTTCGGTGATTTGGTTGGGACTCTTTTAATTCTGCCATCTTATACTTCTGCCATCTCTATGAGAACAGCATATTCTTGCCACTAGTGCCAGAATGAGATATGTGGAATAGAACTCTACCAGACTCACAGCCTGAAGCTAATTTCATCCTGCCCACTGAGCAAAGAACAAGAAAAATAAATATTTGTTGTTGTAAATCACAAAGTTTGGGTGTTGTCTGCTATGCATCTTTAATGTAACAGAAAACTGATTAATAAATTTATAAGATTGGGACTTCAGTGGCAATGTATGTATTATGAAACTACATCCTTTCTTTGATGATTGTTTGAGGTATGAAAATCCCACTCCAAGCAAGGCTTAGCACCAAAAAAGAAAACAAGAACGCTATAGGTGACAATTAGGTATCATCTATTATAAAAGTTAGTAACTTGCCTGCTTACCATATAAAAGTTAGCAACTTGCCTGCTTACCATACACATCCCATCCACACAAAACCAAGAACCCCACACAATCAAGGACATCCACATATGAAGAAAATATTACAAAAGAATTAATTAATTAAAAAACCTGAGGACTTCTGCTTCTGATAAAAAGGAGTAAAATTTTTCTTTTCCCCCCACTAAATACAACTATAAATCCAGGATATTATATGTAAAACAAACATAAGAAGATTCGGAGAGGTGGAGAGAAGGCAGAGTGACTAGACATCAAAACTTGAGGAATGGCATGATTATTAGTTCCTGGTTTTTCTTTTTACCACATATTTCACAGACTTGGGATGGAAGAAACTGCCACCTTAAGAACACCAACACATGCAGACCAAAAAAAAAAAAAGCTCCAAAAGTCTACATCTCTAGCCAAAGATCCAGAAAAGGGACAGACTTACAAAACAGAAACTTTTAGGGAAAAAAGCAGCTTTACTCTAGCTAAATAGCATAGAAAAAACAACGGTCTTACTCCCAACCATGATAGCAGAGTCCAAGCGGGAGCTTAGATTTCCAGCATCACTGTGTTGTGAGGAAGCTTCCCAATTCCCCTTGTGGGGTGATGTGAAGGAAGGCCAACTAGGGAGGGAGCCATGTCTTTCATCCCTAAGAGGCAATAATAAGGCCATCCTTGATTGTATGGGGATTATGCAAGAAGCTTGGATTTCCAAACCAATTTGTCAGTAATGAAGCACTCCTCCTCCCTGCTGTTAACATCAGAAAAAGCCAAGGAGAGAAATATAAATACCATATGATTTCACTCATATGTGAAATTTATGAAACAAAACAAACAAGCAATAGGGCAAAAAAGAGAGAGAGGCAAACCAAGAAACAGACTCTTAACTATGGAGATCAAACTGATGGCTACCAGAGAGGAGGTGGGTCTGGGGGTGGGTTAAATAGGTGATCAGGATTAAGGCGTGCACTTGTGATGAGCACCAGGTGTTGTATGGAAGTGTCGAATCACTACATTGTACACCTGAAACTAATATAACATTGTATGTTAACTAAGTGCAATTTAAATAAAAACTTAAAAAAAAGAAAAGGCAAAAAAAATTTAAAAAAAAGAAAAGGCCAAGAAGAGTCAAAAATTTTACCTCTACGCATGAGTTACGAAGCCATTTTCCCCTAAGGTATCAGTGGAATGTAGGGATGATGCAATACTAACCTTTCCAGCCAAAGGGATATTACTGAAGGCCTAATGAGGAGCCAGGGACCTACATAACAAACAGCATCCTTTTTTTGCCCCTCCCTCTCATTGTGCTCTCTCTCTCTCTCTCTCAAATAAATAAACAAAATCTAAAACAAAACAAAACAACAACAAAAAAAACAGAAAAAACAATTACTTGTAATACAAATAACCATAAAGATCTCAAACTGAATGAAAGAATACAATCAATAAAGGCAACTAGGCTGATGAAAAGGTTAGATTATCCAACAAAGATTTTAAAGCAGCCATCATAATAATGTCATGATGAGGAAGTACAAAAGGTTCTCAAAATAAATGAAAGAAAATTGTCTTGGCAAAGAAATAGTATGTCAACAAAATAAAATAGCTGGTTAAAAAACATAAAACTCAGTGGATAGACCCAACACCAGGATGGAGGAGACACAGCAAAAAATCTGTGAACTTGAAAATAGAACAACAGAAAGACTGAAAATAAAATGAACAGAGCCGCAAGGACCAGTGGAACTGTAACAAGTTCTAAGATTTGTGTCATTGGAGTCCTAGAAGAAGGGAAAGAGGATGTTTTTACACAAATTATTCAAAAGACTAATGACTGACAATTTGCCAAATATGGCAAAACACTTAAACCTACAGATTCAAGAAGCTAAACAAACGCAAGAATAAATTCAAAGGAATCCACACTAAGATACAGCATATCAAACTTTTGAAAACTAACGACAAAGAAAAAAATCTAGAAAGCAGTGAGAGAGAAATGACACCTTACCTATAAGGGGAATATAATTCAAATGACAGGGGATTTCTCATTAACACCCATGAAGGCCAAAGGAAGTGGCACAACATTTTTCAAGTGTCAACTCAGAATCCTATAGCAAGCAAAAATATCCTTCAGGATTAAGAGGAAATCAAGACATTCTCACAAGTTAAACTAAGGGATTTTTCCCCCTGTGGACCTACCCTAGAAAATGGTTAAATAAAACTCTCTAAACAGAAAAGATACAATATAATAAGGAAAGTTGAAACTTGAGGAAAGAAAAAAGTATGGTAAACCAATTTATGGTTAAATGCAGTAGATGTTCCTTCTCTTCTTGAGTTGTTTAAGTTTTGTTTGACTGTTGAAGCAAAAGTAATAACATTTCTTGGTGTGGTTGCAAATGTATATAGAGGAAGTATTAAAAATATTTATATTATAAATGGAAAGGGTAAACTGACATAAAGGGATTAATGTTTCTATACTTCCTTGAACTGGTAAAACAGCACCAGTGGACAGTGTATATATGTATACAGTATGTAATGCAATCACTATAAAAGTTATACAAAGTGTCAAAGAGAAATTGCCCTAGACACTGGTTAAAAATGACAAGGAAGGGTTTTTTCAAGACTCTTCCAATAGGGAGAGAAACTAATTCAGAAAGGGAGATAAACTGATTCCATTCATGTCGAAACAAAAAATAAGGGAGCTTTTAAGCAATTGTGTGAGCTAGTAGGAAAGTACTGCAGGTTGTTAGGGAGACACACAGAAGAAAGGAACAAAACAGACAACCAAGAAACATTTCCATACAAATGCCCCTAACAGATTTTTGGCAAAAGTGTAAAAAAAAAAAAAAATCAATGGAAGCAAGGTAGCCTTTTCAACAAGTGCCACTGGAGGAGTTAGACATCTGTAGATAAAAGAGTAGACATAGATCTAAAATTTTATACAAAAATTGGATAACAGGCTGAATATAAATGTAAAATGCGATATGAGCAGTATACAAATTTTAGAAAGAAAACACAGAAGCAAAACACCTGTATTTGGGACTTAGACTTTACAACAAAAACACAATCTATAAAGGGAAAAAAATGCATGCATTGGACATCATAAAAATTAAAAATTTTGCCTTGTGAAAGACCCTTTTAAGAAGATGAAAAGACAAGCAATACACTGGAATAAAGTATTGATAGTCAAGTATTTGACAACAGGCTAGTATCTAAAATGTGTAATGAAGTTTCAAAAATCAACAGTGAAAAAAGAGAAAAAACTACAATGATGGCAATATTTTTTTGTTAACAGCAGTTCCCCTAGTGAGTGTTGATACTTTGGGTCTGAGTGAAGAAAAAAGAGAGAAAAAAAGGAGATTAAAGAAGAAAAAACCCCACAAACAAACCAATTAGAAGATAAGTATAGCCATGAAGAGAATTTTCACCAAAAAGAATATATTGGTGTTAAAAAAGCACATGAAAAATTGTTCAACAACATTAGCCATTAAGGAAATACACATTAAAACCACAATTGGATACCACTACACACCTATCAGAATGGCTTAATTAAATCCTTGGGATAACATCAAATGTTGACAAGGATGTGGAGAAACAGGATCACTCATATATTGCTGGTGAGAATGTAAAATTGTGCAGCTACTATGGAAAATAATTTGAGAGTTTGCCTTTAAAAAATCAATGTTAATGATAATATAATAATAATGATAATAACAAGTTACTACTATATGACTTAACAATTATACTCCTGGGCATTTATTCCAGAGAGAAGAAAATTAGGCTTACATAAAAACTTGCCCATGAACATTTATAGCAGCTTTATTTGTAATAGCCAAAAACTTAAATCAACCCAGATGTCCTTTGACAGGTGAATGATAAACACACTATGGTACATCCATACCATGAAATACTGTTTAGCAATTGTTATGGGCTCAGCCATATCCCTCCCACAATAATATGTCGAAGCCCTAAACCCCAGTACTTCAGAATGCACCCATATTTGGAGATAGTTCCTTTAAAGAAATGAGCAACATAAGTTAGACTATTAGAGTGGGCCCTAGTCCAATCTGACTGACCTCTTTATGAGATGAGGAAATTTGGACAAATAAAGAGACATTAGAGAAAAGACCACGTGAAGGCACAGATAAGGCAGCCATCTGCAAGCAAAGGGAAGAGACCTCAGAAGAAACCAATTCCACTGACGATATGTTTGGTAGAAAAATAATTTTAAAATTAGAATTATTTATGGAACTATACTATTCGTCAAATGTGTTGGCAGGAGTAATTAAGTGATTTGGTTGGGAAGATTTACTTCCCATGACTGTTTCTGAGAAGTACATGATTTCAGCAGTACCAAAGAGTAAACAGAGAAAGAAGAGAAGCTCAGGTCCAGGAAACTGTTTCTAAACCAGAAGAGAAGCGAGGGGGAGTTCCAGATTTCAGACGTGTGGTGTGCTTAGAGAGGTTCCAGTCCTAACAGGAGCAGGAAAAGACAGGTCCTAGAGTTAAATAAAGGCCTGTGAGAAAAATGGAACTCAGTAGACCAAATCATATAATGAAAAGTTTGAGAAAAAAAAAATTGACAAAGGTAAATAATATAAGTCAATTTGAAATTTTAGGGAGAAAAGAGCTGCAGTATTGAATAGTGTTTAAAAGCATGGGATATTGAGCTAGGCTGCTGACTTCAACTACTGGCTCTGCACTTATTAGCTATGAGAAATTAGGCAAGTTTTCTAAATTCCCTGTGTGTCAGTTTCCTCACATGTAAAAAATAAATAGTATTGATAAAAATAGTACTAGTGTACAGATTATTTTGAAGATGAAATAAGTTCATCAATTTGTAGCATATTGAAAAATGGCTGGCATAAAGCAAGGGCTAAATAAATTTAGCATTACAGTTATAGGGACTGTTGATTATACAAGAAAAGAAATGACTGTGCAATAAATTATGAATTGTATTTTAATTTTAAAATTTAGAATTTTAAATTTAAATTTTAAACTTTATCATTCTATGGGTAAGCATGCAAGAATATTCATGGTCTTCCATGTTTTATCTGCAAATAAATATAATAGACATAGTGAAGTTCAGGACCATTGTAGATAGTTTTCATTCTATAATTGTTTAAAATAGAGTCCACTCTAAAAAATGTCTCTTGAGTTTCAAATTTGAAGATGGCATTTTTTTTTTTTTTTTTTGAGCCCAACGTGGGGCCTGAACCCAAGATCCCGAGATCAGGACCTGAGCTGAGATCAAGAGTTGGACACTTAGCTGACTGAGCCACCACACACCCTTGAAGATGACTTTTGACTTTTATCTCTGCATCCTTAGTTCCCCCCACATTCTTTAAATTTCACTTTTAGTAATCTGTGTTTTTCCTCTTATGCAAGTAAAGCAAACAGTCCTAAATTTGAAGAAAATACTGTCATAAACATCAACAATGTAAAAGTAAATAGATATAAAAGAGTGAAATATTATTATACATTGAAGGATAAAGATTACAATTAGAATTAATAAAAATAGAGGTCTTAAAATATCATTATATTGTTCACATTCTATTAGAGAAAAATTAAATATTATGATTTGAAAATATAATAGATATTATCAAAAGCACCCTTGAGAGAAAAAAAGTGGAAGAAAAATAGAGTGCATAGGGGAGGGAAAAGGTAAATTTGTTGGGATAAATAATATTAAATTTTAAATAATATAATATAGAAATTTGTCTGAATATGAGGGGTGAGTAAAGTTATCCATTAATGAAATGGTAATATTGAAAATAATATCCAAATTTGCAAGTGGAAATAAGAGAATGATTAGAAATTTTATCAATCTAGAAAATATACAGAGAAAATGTAACAGTAAGCTAAATTAATTATTCAAAATAAAGATTAAAAGGATAAAGACAGATATGGCAATCATTATTTAAAGTGTGAATAAAATAAACCTTTCTTTTATTTATTTATTTTTTTAAGATTTTATTTATTTGTCAGAGAGAGACACAGCGAGAGAGGGAACACAAGCAGGGGGAGTGGGAGAGGGAGAAGCAGGCTTCCTGCCAAGCAGGGAGCCCAATGCGGGGCTCTATCCCAGGACCCTAGGATCATGACATGAGCCGAAGGCAGACGCTTATCAACTGAGCCACCCAGGCACCCCTAAACTTTTCTTTTAAAAAAAGATTGTCAGGTAGGGTTAAGAGACATAGAGAACTTTATTAAATTTATAGCCAACAAAAACAATAACAATGACTGTACTCATGAGGAAAGACATACTAAAAGAGTGAACTAAGAAGTAATAGACAAATGCAAAGGAAAGGAAAACAGAAGTGGCAATATTAATTTTGGACCAGATGGAATGTAATGTTAATAGCAAATAATATGATTAAAATTATAAAGCCATTCAAGGCACACTTCACAAATAACATAAATCATCAAACTCTATGTGTAAGCAATATAGCATTTAATATGTAAAAAAAAACTACTAGAAATGCAAGGGGATCCTAATTAAAAAGAGATGTAATAAAACAAAAAAAAAAATGTGAGAGCACGAAGGATTATATTTAAAAACTATATACCAGGAACTAATTAATATGCTAGCATACGAAGCTTTACTGTACAAGAAGAGTTATGTGTGTGCATGTGTGAATGTATGAGTATCTTTGAAATATTTTTTGAAAATTTAGTCAAGCATCAACTGTTGTAATACAATTCAATTAGAGATAACTTTTAATTACAACAATTGTGGTTGCATGAAATGTATTCAGCCTTATTATGTTACACATTCATTTTATTTTTTGGCATTATATGATCAAATTTTCTTTAAAGTAGTAGATAAATCTTTGTACCCTAGAGCTAGGAAGGAATAAAATAGTCTCTGGGGCTGCAGGTATGAAGCTATCAATGCACTGAGTTTTCTTTCAAAAAATATGTATTCAATTATTCTGAAATTTTTGAAAGGTAATAGGATTTTTAAATAAAGTCTAATTTATCAATATACTAATAGTGAAAATCTTAATTGGATTAATTGAAAAGAACTGAAATTCCTACCACCACAATGGATAAAACAGTAAATCTAGGGTATTATATAGTGTGTAAGTAGAAGCATAAATCACTGAAAGATTCATTTATTTTGAAAAGAAAAAAGAATGGGGGGAAATAATACTTTTGGGACATAGTGTCCAATTGAGAGAAAAAGCCAGTATTGCCAAGATTCCTATGTGAGGCTTAACTGTTCAAGGCATGATTAGTAAAAGCAAAGCTTGAACTGAGGGGATAAAGGTGAGTGTAGAAAAGTGAAAGAAATCGCAGGAGGTTGTGCTGCAAACAATTGCTCAGAAATAGCAAAGCACCAAATAAATGGTAATGAGATTATAGGCTCAAAAAATAAAGAAAAAAGATAAACTGGAGAGAGTTGAAAGAATTTGGAACAAAGAAGCTTTTCTCATAGTTGAACCTGAGAAATGTGACACCTTTCTATTCATTATTAAAAAGCCAATGATTTGTAGAATCTTTATTGAAATTTGAGATTCTCTGCATTATTTTTAGAAATGTCTTGTTTTCCACAAATGCTTCTAAATAAAAGGGCAGCTTACATTAACATCTATCTAAGGATATTTTTCTTATTTCATATAAAAGAGAGGCCAATATAATTGCTTCCATGACATTGATTAAATTAACCATGAAAATATAACTATTCAGCTGTATTTAATTAACAGTGAACTCTCCATATTCTCCACTAAAGTTGATTGTGCTAAGTAAAAATAACAATATAAAGGATGAAATACTGTAAGAAACATTTTTTTTTTAAAGATTTTGTTTATTTATTTATTTGACAGAGAGAGAGAAACAGCATGAGAGGGGATAGGGTCAGAGGGAGAAGCAGGCTCCCTGCTGAGCCGGGAGCCCAATGTGGGACTCGATCCCAGGACTCCAGGATCATGACCTGAGCCGAAGGCAGTCGCTTAACCAACTGAGCCACCCAGGCGCCCCTGTAAGAAACATTTTAACTGCAAGTTTATAAGTCAATAAAACCCCACAGAGATAACCAGACAGGTAGAGCAAGTACAGACATTAGATAGTATGAAGCTGGAAATAAATGAGCATCTGATTCACGAGAGTGACTCCAGTTGACTATCAGACCAGAAACTCTCAAGTGCCTCCCAAAATTTATCAATATTTTCCCTTTTCTATAAATGATTTAGAGTTATATGAAATGCAATGTAATCATGCTTTAGTCATTAACCTTTAATCTCTTATGTGTTACACTGTCCACTGAACTTTTATTTCTATTTAAATAGGGTAAAATTGACAAAGGAGGAAAAGGAGATAGATATAAAGATGTCATTCTTTAGTTGATCAGTGTCTATTGTGAATCAATGCTGTGGCATTATTAATCAATTAGTGATCAAATTTAGGATGAAGATGTGGTTAGATGTGGCATTACCATGCTTCCATTTCTTAGACCCATTGTTTAAATCAAGTATCACTAAGATATTTGATCATCAAATGGATAACTGGAAGTAATTTTAAGGTTCACTGTATGGCTAAGTGTTCAGACATGTTGCTTGAGATCCTAGGCATTCAGAAGCTCAATTACATTGCACATAAAATCAGCATGGGGAAGAATGCTGTATATGTTTATATTATTGCTTTTTGTTATTTCAACTTTTTACTCCTTTTCTCTAATAGGTTTACACAAGTAAACCCTTTGCAAGATGACTTAGCTCCCTCTAGAGTGAAACATAACTCTTCTCTTACTGATATTAAATTCAGCTATGCTATATGTTTTCAAAAATAGAGTGCTAGAGGATACGACACAGGCAGAGGCTGTAATGTTTTTCATAGTTTTGCTTGGCTTCTCGTGCTTCTTTGTGCTATGAAAAGAGCATGCTAATTTCTAGTCCCAGAATGTATGATTTGTTAACCAATGCCGGAAATAACGTTCCCACCCAACTAGCCTGTATGTAAGAAAGAAAATACGTGTTTTTAGCCCGAGATATGAGTTAAACTATGCCTCAGAAATGTGACTAATATTCTGGATATGTCTTTGAGGCTGTTTTTAGATGAGACTAACATTAACATTTGAATCAGCAGACTGAGTAAAGAAGATTGCCCTCCTTCACGTGAGTGGCCCTCATCCAAACAGTTGAAGTGCTGAATAGACAAAAAGGCTAACCCTCCTGAGAATAAGAGGAAACTCTTCTTCCTGACTGCTTTGAGCTAGGACATTGGTCCTATTTGGCTTTTGAACCTGAACTGAAAGAAACATCAGCTCTTCTTGGGGCACGAGCCTGCCCACTTTTGGACTGCAACTTATACCATCAACTCTTCTGGTTCTCAGGCCTTTGGTCTTGGACTGGAACTATAGACATTGACTCTCCAGGGTCTCCAGCTGGCCAGCTGCAGACTTTGGGATTTCTCAAACTCCATAATAATGTGAACCAAATTCTTATAATAAAGCTCTTGCTATATGTAAATCTGTTTTAGTGAGGGTTCTCTAGAGAAACGGAACCAATATTATATATATCATATATATGAAGAGATTTGTTATAGGAATTGGCTTATGCACTTATGGAGACTGAGAAGTCCCATGATTTGCCATGTGCAAGCTGCAGAAACATGAAAACTGGTGGTGTAAATTCAGTTTAAGAGCCAATGGTGTAAGTCCCTTTTTGAGTCCAAAGGTCTGAAAGTAGGGTGGGGGGGCCAATAACGCAGTTCCTGGTTCAAGTCCAAATGCCCAAGAATTGGGAGCGTTGATGTTGAAGGACATTGGATGATGCCCACCTGCTTTGGTGAGGGTGTTCTTTACTCAGGCTAATAATTCAAATACTTATCTTTTCCAGAAACACTCTCATAGACACAACTAGAAAAAAATGCTTTACCAGCTATTTGGCCATCCCTTAGCCCAATTAGGGCATATAGAATTATCTATCTATCTACCCATCTATCTGTGTCCTATTGTTTCTATTTCTCTGGAGAACTCTGACTAATATAGAGACTTTACTAATTTATAAGTTATAGAAAATAGTTGGGCTGGATGGTCAGGAACTTAGAAGGAATATAATTGGAAAATTGGTGACAAGGAAATTTAGGGAAGAAGTATGTGGATAGACATCTCTGAATGGACAAAAACACAAAAATATTTGTGTTGAATAATTGTTCATCAAAGGATGATGACAAGGATCAGAGTTTTGCATGGGTTCAGCAACATAAATTTCCACTCATGAGGGCTGACCTGGCTAGAGCCACGGCTGAGTGCCCAACGTGTCAACAGTAGAAACCAACAATGATTTCCTAATATGGCATCATACTCCAGGGTAATAAACCAGCTATCTGGTAGTAGGTTGATTATATTGGACTGCTTCCACCATAGAGGGGCCAGCCCTTTGTTCTTACTGAAATAGTCTAGGTATAGATTTACTTTTTCTTCATGAAATCCTTTGCCAAAACTGCCATCTGTGGACTTACAGAATGTCTTATTCATGGTTGTGGTATTCTACACATTAGTTCTGATCAAGGAACTCACTTCACAACAAATGAAGTATGGCAGTGGACTGATGTTCATGGAATTCATTGATCTCACCATGTTCCTCATTTTCCTGGAGTAGCTGGCTTGATAGAACAGCCTTTGAAGACTCAGTTACAGCACTTCCTAGGTTAGGTGGCAGTATCTTACAAGGCAGAGGCAATGTCCTCCAGGAGGCTGTATATAAGTCAGCATCCAACACATGGTGCTATTTCTTCCACAATTTATGGCTCTGGGAATCAAGGAGTGGACATTAGTGTGGCATCACCTGCTATTACCCCAATGATCCACTAGCAAATTTTTGCTTCATGTCTCCATGACCTTATTATGTTCTACCTGTCTAGAGGACAGATCTATCAGATGTTCTACTTGTCTACTTGTCTAGAGGAATCTATCTATTTCTTCCAGAGGAAGGAATGCTTCCATAAGGACACAAAATAATGATTCCATCATACTGGAAGTTAAACCACCCAGCTGCTTTGGATTCTTCACGCATTTTACTTCAATAGGCAAAAAATGGAGTTTTGAGACAGATCCACACACACAGTGAAGGTCATGTGAAGAGAAGCAAATGTTGGAATGATGCTACCACAAGCCAAGGAATATCTGTAGCAACCAGAAGCTACACAAGACCAGGAACAGATTTCTCAAAAAAAACATTGGTTTTTAAGCCACCTTGTTTGTGGTAAATACTATAGAAGCTACAGGAAACTAATGTATTTATTAAAGATATTTGATTGGTTTAGTTTTTTGGTAAGTTTGTTATATCAGAGGTTTAAAATGCATAAAATGATACTCAAATATGTACATCTAAAATGTCATTTAAATAATTAAAGGAATGCTATTAACTAAGTTATGAAAGCATCCTTGATAGTGATTATTATAACTAACTGAATTTTAAAATGTCTGAATCTTGAATTCAAAAGAGTTGTCTTTATTAAATTATTGATTAATTGAATACTCATTTTTTAAGTAACATCAAATTATCCTCTTTGTGGCCCTCTTAACAGCCTCAAGTAACAACAACAAAAAAAAATCTAACATTCACATAGAACAGTCTACTGTTCTCTTTGCTGCAGAGGAAAGTACATGATGCAAGATAAGCCGATTGCCGAGCTATCCCTCTAGATATAGTAATGTTGCAAACACTTAGGGATTTGACACAAGTCAAATTATGCCAGATAAATCAGTCTTCTACTGAATTTTCCAAATTAAAAAGAGGCATACGCTCTTTTCCTTTGAATTCAGAGTTATGAGGATGAGTAATACTCATAATGAATGAGGGCAGTTAAGTACAATTCATATAAAAGAACTATGGTTGTTAGTCAACTCACAAACAGAAAAGAGAAACAGTTCGGTGCAAGCAAATCCAGATTCTATTTGAATCACTGAATTCAGGCAATCCTAGAACCTATTCTAGATCTTTATTTTTTTTAATTATTAAATCCTTTTTATTAGTTAAATTTAGTTGATTTGTTTGTGGTACTTGTAACCAAATTTCTTCATTAAACATCTGGAATGAACATTGGATTCGTGGTTAGCAGGAATTCTATGACATTTTTTCCCAAATGACCATGTTATTTTCCAGACTGAAAAATAGACTCTATAAGTCCTACTTGCTCTGCAAAAGAAACAAAGCTGGGGCGCCTGGGTGGCTCAGTTGGTTAAGCGACTGCCTTCGGCTCAGGTCATGATCCTGGAGTCCCTGGATCGAGTCCCGCATCAGGCTCCCTGCTCAGCAGGGAGTCTGCTTCTCCCTCTGACCCTCCCCCCTCTCATGTACTCGCTCTCTCTCATTCTCTCTCTCTCAAATAAATAAATAAAATCTTAAAAAAAAAAAAAAAAAAGAAACAAAGCTGAAAGTTATTTCTTGAAGCCATGAGAAAAAGATATTCCAATAAGAACAAACCTAGATGCATACATTAAATGTGTTTCTTCACCAATTCCATGAGTTCTAACAGGCTGAAACCATAATCTGTATAAAATGAGGAGTATAAATCCTTTGTATGGTAAAAGGGAAATTACCAGTAAAATGCTATGCTAATTTAACTCTATGATTATACAATAATTTAACAGTTTTAAGAAAAACCCTTAAGTTCATATGATTTCATATAACTGAAGCCTTCCCTCTAAAACATTGATAATATGCTAAACATGTCCATTTTACAAATCTAATTTTATCTTTGCTTTTGTACTGCAATTTACACATTTTCTATTCCATGACTACATTTGTTAATGTTTTCTTAAAAAGTAAAATTAAGGGGGTTGACTTTAGGAAGCACAGATACAAGTTTAACAAGAATCATTGACTTTAATTTTTTTTCTGTCTAGATGCAAAATCAATTATTACTGTGGGCCTTTAAATGCTGCCATTATCTAAATTATTTCTGAGAAAAATGTCAGTTTTAGGATAATATATTTGAAACTGTTTATGCTCATTAAGGACAGTATATAGAAGTAATTAGTCACATTTTAATTTTTCATCATCTTAATTGTGGAAATCTCTGGTTGGTTTGTATGCTGAATTTATGAATGAAATACTATTCCATTTGGCTCCTCTTGAAAATTTTGGATTAAGCTATTAAATTACATAGAATGGCTTAATTTCCTAGTATATAATTAGATCACTTTAGCAAAGCTCCTCTTCAAAAAAAATATTTAATGTAATACTTTTAAATATAATCGATCGGATATAATAGCATATTCTGAAATCTTTTCTACTCCATTAAGATAAACAGACAGAGATGTTAAGAGCCAAAAGTCTGAATGATCTGTGTGGCCGTTCAATAATGAGATCAGCCATTAATGCTATTTTATGACTAATTAATAATTCTAAAGTTCTATAGAAACAAAAAAAAATTTTTTTTTTTTTAAACAGCTTCCTAGCTTCCTTCTTTGTGGAATCAAAGTTATACTAGGAAAATCACATTATTTAAAGACTGAGGTCCAAGTGAAATGTTGGTGCCTTGGAATAGAGTTTTCAAGAATTACCTAGGTCAGTGATTTTCAACTTACTTGGAACCAATTTGATCTTATTGGGTATTTCTATTAAGATTAGTTAGACTAGTTAATTTTAGCCATTCTGACTGGTGTGAGGTGGTATTTCATTGAGGTTTTGATTTGGATTTCCCTGATGCCAAGCGATGTTGAGCACTTTTTCATGTGTCTCTTGGCCATTTGGATGTCTTCTTTGGAAAAATGTCTGTTCATGTCTTCTGCCCATTTCTTGATTGGATTATTTGTTCTTTGGGTGTTGAGTTTGATAAATTCTTTATAGATTTTGGATACTAGCCCTTTATCTGATATGCCATTTGCAAATATCTTCTCCCATTCTGTCGGTTGTCTTTTGGTTTTGTTGACTGTTTCCTTTGCTGTGCAAAAGCTTTTTATCTTGATGAAGTCCCAATAGTTCATTTTTACCCTTGCTTCCCTTGCCTTTGGCGATGTTTCTGGGAAGAAGTTGCTGCAGCTGAGGTCGAAGAGGTTGCTGCCTGTGTTCTCCTTTAGGATTCTGATGGACTCCTGTCTCACATTTAGGTCTTTCAACCATTTTGAGTCTATTTTTGTGTGTGGTGTAAGGAAATGGTCCAGTTTCATTCTTCTGCATGTGGCTGTCCAATTTTCCCAACACCACATGTTGAAGAGACTCTCTTTTTACCATTGGATATTCTTTCCTGCTTTGTCAAAGATTAGTTGACCATAGAGTTGAGGGTCCATTTCTGGGCTCTCTATTCTGTTCCATTGATCTATGTGTCTGTTTTTGTGCCAGTACCGTGCTGTCTTGATGATGACAGCTTTGTAATAGAGCTTGAAGTCCGGAATTGTGATGCCACCAGCTTTGCTTTTCTTTTTCAACATTCCTCTGGCTATTTGGTGTCTTTTCTGGTTCCATACAAATTTTAGGATCATTTGTTCCATTTCTTTGAAAAAAGTTGATGGTATTTTGATAGGGATTGCGTTAAATGTGTAGATTGCTCTAGGTAGCACTGACATATTCACAATATTTGTTCTTCCAATCCATGAGCATGGAACATTTTTCCATTTCTTTGTGTCTTCCTCAATTTCTTTCATGAGTATTTTATAGTTTTCTGAGTACAGATTCTTTGCCTCTTTGGTTAGATTTATTCCTAGGTATCTTATGGTTTTGGGTGCAATTGTAAATGGGATCGACTCCTTAATTTCTCTTTCTTCTGTCTTGTTGTTGGTGTATAGAAATGCAACTGATTTCTGTGCATTGATTTTATATCCTGCCACTTTACTGAATTCCTGTATGAGTTCTAGCAGTTTTGGGGAGGAGTCTTTTGGGTTTTCCACATAAAGTATCATGTCATCTGCAAAGAGTGAGAGTTTGACTTCTTTGCCAATTTGGATGCCTTTTATTTCTTTTTGTTGTCTGATTGCTGTGGCTAGGACTTCTAATACTATGTTGAATAGCACTGGTGATAGTGGACATCCCTGCCATGTTCCTGACCTTAGGGGGAAAGCTCTCAGTTTTTCTCCATTGAGAATGATATTTGCTGTGGGTTTTTCATAGATGGCTTTTATGATATTGAGGTATGTACCCTCTATCCCTATGCTCTGAAGAGTTTTAGTCACAAAAGGATGCTGTACTTTATCAAATGCTTTTTCTGCATCTATTGAGAGGATCATATGGTTATTGTTCTTTCTTTTATTAATGTATTGTATCACATTGATTGATTTGCGATGTTGAACCAACCTTGCAGCCAAGGGATAAATCCCACTTGGTCGTGGTGAATAATCCTTTTAATGTACTGTTGGATCCTATTGGCTAGTATTTTGGTGAGCATTTTTGCATCCATGTTCATCAGGAATATTGGTGTGTAATTCTCCTTTTTGATGGGGTCTTTGTCTGCTTTTGGGATCAAGGTAATGGTGGCCTCATAAAATGAGTTTGGAAGTTTTCCTTCCATTTCTATTTTTTGGAACAGTTTCAGAACAATAGGTATTAATTCTTCTTTAAATGTTTGGGAGAATTCGCATGGGAAACCATCTGGCTCTGGGCTCTTGTTTGTTGGGAGATTTTTGATGAGTGCTTCAATTTCCTTAGTGGTTATAGGTCTGTTCAGGTTTTCTATTTCTTCCTGGTTCAGTTTTGGTAGCTGATACATCTCTAGGAATGCATCCATTTCTTCCAGGTTATCTAATTTGCTGGCATATAGTTGCTCATAGTATGTTCTTATACTTGTTTGTATTTCTTTGGTGTTGGTTGTGATCTCTCCTCTTTCATTCATGATTTTGTTGATTTGGGTCCTTTCTCTTTTCTTTTTGATAATTCTAGCCAGAGGTTTATCAATCTTATTAATTCTTTCAAAGAACCAGCTCCTAGTTTCATTGATCTGTTCTACTGTTCTTTTGGTTTCTATTTCATTGATTTCTGCTCTGATCTTTATTATTTCTCTTCTCTAGCTGGGTTTAGGCTTTATTTGCTGTTCCTTCTCCAGCTCCTTTAGGTGTAGGGTTAGGTTGTGTATTTGAGACCTTTCTTGTTTCTTGAGAAAGGCTTGTATTGCTATATACTTTCCTCTTAGGACCGCCTTTGCTGTCCCAAAGATTTTGAACAGTTGTGTTTTCATTTTCATTTGTTTCCATGAATTTTTTTAATTCTTCTTTAATTTCCTGGTTGACCCATTCATTCTTTAGTAGGATGCTCTTTAGCCTCCATATATTTGAGTTCTTTCTGACTTTCCTCTTGTGATTGAGTTCTAGTTTCAAAGCATTGTGGTCTGAAAATATGCAGGGAATGATCCCAATCTTTTGGTACTGGTTGAGACCTGATTTGTGACCTACGATGTTGGTGAGGATGTGGAGAAGGGGGAACCCTCCTACACTGTTGGTGGGAATGCAACCTGGTGCAGCCACTCTGGAAAACAGTATGGAGGTTCCTCAAAAAGTTGAAAATAGAGCTACCATACGACCCTGCAATTGCACTACTGGGTATTTACCCCAAAGATACAAATGTAGTGATCCAAAGGGGTACGTGCACCCCAATGTTTATAGCAGCAATGTCCACAATAGCCAAACTATGGAAAGAGCCAAGATGTCCATCAACAGATGAATGGATAAAGAAGATGTGGTGTATATATACAATGGAATATTATGCAGCCATCAAAAAAAATGAAATCTTGCCATATGCAGCGATGTGGATGGAACTAGAGAGTATTAGGCTAAGTGAAATAAGTCAATCAGAAAAAGACAAGTATCATATGATCTCACTGATATGAGGAATTCTTAATCTCAGGAAACAAATTGAGGGTTGCTGGAGTGATGGGGGGTGGGAGGGATGGGGTGGCTGGGTGATACACATTGGGGAGGGTATGTGCTATGATGCGTGCTATGAATTGTGTAAGACTGTTGAATCACAGACCTTGCCTCTGAAACAAATAATACATTATATGTTAAAAAAAAAAAAAGAACTTAATAGGAAGGGAAAAATGAAAGGGGGGAAATCAGAGGGGGAGACGAACCATGAGAGACTATGGACTCTGAGAAACAAACTGAGGGTTCTAGAGGGGAGGTGGTTGGGGGGTTGGGTTAGCCTGGTGATGGGTATTAAAGAGGATATGTATTGAATGGAGCACTGCGTGTTATACACAAACAATGAATCATGGAACACTACATCAGAAACTAATGATGTAATGTATGGTGATTAGCATAACATAATAAAATAAAATTTAAAAAATAAAGTGGTTGAAGTCATGCAAAAAAAAAGATTAGTTAGACTAGATCAGAGCAACTTTTACTTTTAGGGTGATCATTACTTACTACTAAGATCTTTCTGAAAACTGTACTCAATGCCCCTTGAATTATAAAATTTTTTAGTCTAGTTGGTGAGAATAGGCACTATTTCTAGCCTTATGTGAGTGCCAGGCACTATTCCCTCTATTCCCCTGAAGAGATTGTGTCTTCAGTCTTGGGTAACAGGAGGACACATGCCACGGTTAGTACTTTACCAAATAACTGAAGGGGACTTCTGCATATTTCTAAAGTTGTTCTCTGTACAGCTCTCTCTGCTTCAGTACCATGTCCTGTAAATACTAGTCACATTGGTCTTACTAAATGTCAGCTCCATCTCCTCAACTGCCAAGCTTCATGTAGGTTTCTTCTCCTGCACTATGGTTAGAACTCTATAAAGACATGTAATGGACTGAAAGTTTGTGTCTCCCCAAACTTTGTATGTTGAAGCCCTAATCCCCAGTGTTGTGTTTGGAGATAGGGCCTATCAGGAGATGATAAAGGTTAAATGAAATTAAAAAAAAATGGTGCCTTAATCTGATACGGCTGGCACCCTTATAAGAAGAGGAAGGGACACCAGAGCTCTCTCTCCACCATGTGAGAACACAGTAAGAAGGTGGCTGGCTGTAAGCCAGGGAAAGCCCTCACCAAAAATCAAATTGGTCAGCATCTTGATCTCGGACTTTCCAGCCTCCAGAACTGTGAGAAATAAATTTCTGTTGTTTAAACCACCCAGTCTATTGTATTTTGTTACAGTAACCAGAGAAGAGTGGGACAAGACACTAAGCTGGGGTAATCATAGAGCTCAATTCATTTGTTACCTCATGTCTGGGAATACTATCCTTTATTGCTTGATATCCTGTGTCTTGAAAACCATTGTTTCATTTTTTTTTTTTTTTTTCAAGAAGGAGATTACATTTGGTTACTGCTCTACCTTATCTTGGCCAGAAGCATTAGTTTTTTCCAGCATTTATTTGATTTATGTTTTGTGGTATACCTTTTCCCAACCTCTTTACTTTTTGTCTTCATATCCCTAATTGGTTTCTTACAGACAGCATATGGTTAGGTCATTTCCCCCCCAGTTACATATAATATGATTGTTAATATAATTTAATGTACTTCCATCATTTTAACATCTATTTTTGGTTTAGCCTTCTATTTTTTCACTATTTCCGTGTTTCTTTTTTTGTATCATTTGTATATATTTAATATCTCCTTTTTATTTCACTATAGTTTTTATTTCATGGCTACATCTTTTTTTACATTATCTTCTTAGTGTTACTCCAGGGAGATTATTTATCTCCAAGATTTGAGTGTCTACTAGTGTTATATGTTACCACTTTTAAGTAAAAGTAGAAGTGCTACAATAATTAAGTCCTTTTTCCAATTCCCCATTCACCCATTGAATGATATATTATAATGACACCAAGCATATTACATCTACTCATTTTGAAAACCCATCAGATATGCTATAAGTTTTAGTTTCATCACTTTGCTTAAAATTAATTACTTTCCACTTCAACTGAAATATTGAAGTTTTACAACCATATAGATCCTTTTATTCTCACTTGCATCTTGACAGACACTAAAAAGCACCAATGTTACATTTTTGCTTTCAAAAGTCATAGACTATTTTTTAAACTTACAAGGAGAAAGATACTCTTTTATATTTATTCAGAGTAATATATAAAAGAGTATCTTGCTCTTTCTTTCTAATTTCAAACATTGTCTATGGTGACATTTCCTTTCATATTGTAGATATTTCTTTTACAGCAGGTCTGGTTGGTGACACATTCTTTTAATTTTTCTTCACCTGATAATGTGCTTACTTTTCTGGATATAGAATTCTGGATTGGCAAAGTTTGTTTGTTTTTCTTTCAGTACTTAAAAAGATGCTTTTGCCTTCGCTTCTGGCCCATGGTTTTTAATGAAAAGTTCACAGTATTCAAGTGATTATTCCTTGTGTGTAATATGTACTTTGTCTCTAGCTATTTTCTAGGTTTTTAATTATCTTTGTTTTCAGCAGTTTGATTATTATGTGTTTGGACATGATTTTCTTTAAATGTAGTCTGTTTTAGATCTAAATTTAGATTTAAATCTACATATTTACCATATTAGGGGATATTAAACCATTATTTCTTCCTGTATTTTTTCTGCATATTTTTCCATGTATTTTTTTTATCCTTCTCCTCTTCTTCTTCTTCTGGGACTTCAATGACATGAATAGTAGATCTTTTTTTTTTTTTTTTTTTTTTGTATCACAGGTCTCTGAGATTCTGTACTTGTTTAGTATTTTCTTCTCTTTGCTCTTTTTATTTCATAGCTGATAATTTCAAATAATCTAACTTCAAGTTCACTTTTTCCTCCATTATTGCTATTTTGCTCTTGAGCCTATGCTATGAATTTTTATTTCAGACCTTTTTCATTTCTGAAATTTCCATTAAATTGTCTTCCAGGTCACTTATTTGTTCTTCTGCCTCACTTACCCTTGCTGTTAGATTATCTAGATTAGATGGGATCTCATTGATAACATTTTTAAATTCTGCCAATTCAGCTTTCATTTCTGCCCTTAGAGACTCTATGTCGCCATTAATTGATTTCTCCATTCTAGCTATTGTCTTCACAATTGCTAGCCTGAATTCCATCTCCGACATCTTGGTTATATCTGCATCCATTTGTAAATCTGCTGCATAAGTCATAATCTCTGAGTCTTTTCTATTTTGGGGGTTCCTCCTCCTAGTCATTCTGTTGATGGGTGGTTAAGGGAATGTATAGAGTCCAAATTATTGACCAGAACCCAAGCAAGATGCACCTGTTTTCTAGGGACCTTAGGGTTGCTGGCCTCTTGTTCTCCCAGCCTGTCTTCTGGGGGAGGGGCCTGCCACATTGTTACTCAGGCAACCCTGTTTGGGGAGAGTTGCCCTGCCCCCCTGTGGCAGGGGATGGGCTCAGTGGGAACCAGTTTTTGGGGCTTTTGTTCTCTGGCAGCTTTCCCTGGTGGCTTTCTGCATCTCTTCTGAGAGTCAGAGCAGAAGAGACTGTTTCCAACCCTCTGCCTCAGAGCAGAAAGATCGCAGTCTGTTCTTCAGTGAGCTCTCCAGGCTACACTATCTCCATTTCTGTCTGTGCTGCTATAAACTGCAGCATCCTGGGTTGTGCGCCCCTCCACAGCGCTCCCAGTCCTGCCTCCAGGTCGGGGCACGTCTCTGCCCTTTGTGCTTCTAAAACCGCCAGCCACCCCCAGTTCACACACGCGACCCCACCACTCTGGGTTTCCCTCCCGGGGGCTGCCCTAAAGTCCTTTCTCCACCGCTGCAGGTCTGCAAGTCTGTGCTCCGTCCCCAGCATGCAAGGCTGTTGCTCACCAGCGGTGTAGGATCCCCATGGCCAGGCTCCCTCCTGCTGCTGTTTATCCTCTGATATCTGCCTGTGGAATCATGGCTCCCAGCTTCATACCGTGAAACCAACGGCCTGCGATATTCTGTTTGTAGAGATCCAGATCTATTTTCTTACATTGCAGGCTGATTTCGTCGGTTCTCAGAGTGGTCTGGTAGATATCCAGCTCAATTCCAGGGACCAGTTGAAATAGGGTCCCCTACTCCTTCGCCATCTTTTCTCCTCCATTTCTGAAATTTCCATGTGATTCTTTTTCTGTAGTTTAATTTGTCTGCTGAAAACTTTTATTTTTTCATTTGTTTCAAGTGTAGTTACTTTTATATCATTGAGCATAGTTATAATAGCAACTTTAATGTCTTCATTTGATAAATCCAATACCTGGGTCATTTTAGATTGGCATCTGTTGATTGTCTTCTTCCTTGAGAATTAATGTAATTTCTCTGGGTGTTGGTTTATTGAGTCATTCTGGCTCTTATACTGAAGATAAACTCTTGATCCCATTAAAATACTCTACTGGAGAGGTAAACAAACTTCTTATGTAAAGGACTAGAAAGTAAATATTTTGAACTTTGCATACAATATGGCATCTATTGTGACAAATCAATTCTGCCATTGTACTTCAAAAATAGCCACAGATGATATATTAATGAATATGTGTGGCTGTGGTCCAATAACACTATTCACTAGAGTAGTCAGGAGCTGGACTTGGCCTATGAGCTTTAGTTTGTCAACAGTTTGCTCTTGATAATATTGATGTATTTGTTTCAGCAGAAACAATCCCAGATTGACCACAAATTCTGCCTTGCCTTCTGTGGTCTGTAGTCTCAATATCAGTTCAGCTGTCAAAAACATTGTTCTGTTGTTTGGGTCTTTCCCTCATATGTTAACACTTAGGAATTAGTGTGAATTTCGGGTGGTTGCCTAAATTTTAGTCCATTTCTCAAAGCTTTGCCATACTTCTTTGTGTCTTCCCAATGCATGTACAAAAGTTTGATAGTTTGGTGGAAATGTAAACAGGTTCAGTTCTCTCAGACTTTGCTTTGTTGCTTTGGGTCTATCCTTTTCACATGCAGCACAGAGGTAACCCTGGCACTTGTGCAGGCTTCTATACTCATTTACAGAAATAGGAGATTTCCTCCAGCTTTTTTTTTTTTAAGATTTTATTTATTTATTTGAGAGAGAGCAAGAGTGAGAGAGCACAAGCAGGGGGAGCAGCAGAGAGAAAGGGAAAGGCAGGTTCTTTGCTGAGCAGGGAACCCACCAAGGGACTCTATCCCAGGACCCTGGGATCATGACCTGAGCCAAAGGCAGATGCTCAACTGATTGAGCCACCCAGGCACCCCCATATCCTCCAGCTCTTTTCTCTCTAGGATTTCCATAAGTTCTGTCTAAAGATTTTTTTCCTGGTCCTTTGGCCCTAAAATATTTTGTTTTAAGCTTTAGCTGCCTGTGCCATGACCTCCATGGCAAAACTTTTTAATTAAGGTCTATCTAAACTTCGGACAAATCTTCAAGAGAAAAGAGGAAACTCATCCCCCTTATGTTTGCATATCCAGGTTTAACTCCCCTCTACAACCCATCTATTCTGTTTACCTTTTTGGTACCTTACATAGTTGCTTTCTGTGTTTTGTATGGAGTTTTTAGATGTAATAAGCAGGAGAGATAGATTGCAGTATGCTTACTACATCTTTGCTTATGCAAGCAAACAAATTTTATTTTATTTATTTATTTTTTTTAAATTATTTTAGTCACCATATAATATATCATTAGTTTTTGATGTGGTGATCCATGATCCATTGTTTTCGTATAACACCCAGTGCTCCATGCAGTACGTGCCCTCCTTAATACCCATCACTGGGCTAACCAATCCCCCCACCCCCCTCCCTTCAAAAACCCTGTTTGTTTCTCAGAGTCCATAGTCTCTCATGGTTTTTAAAAACTTAAGCCTAGACTCCTAATTAGCACTTCCAGTGCTGGTAACAAAATATGTGACCCAAAATTTTCAGACTCATATTTTCTGTTATGTGTCAAGGCCTCCTTATTTCCAATCATGGAGAATTTGATTAAACCAAGGAGATAGCTTAAATACTGCCACTATGGCAGGAACCAATTTAGTGGAACAATCATTTTAGGGAAGATATGGGATAATACAGGGAACTCTACTCGCACCAAAATTATTCACAGAATGAAAACAACCCTAAAAAAGAATCATCTGACTTTGGAAGTTATATAGGCACGGTTACTTTTTAGTTGAATTATTGTAGATATCACACAAGCACACAGACCAATATGCAGTTAATTAATAAAAGCTAGTGTTAAAAATAGATGATTGGAGGGCACCTGGGTGGCTCAGTCAGTTAAACATCCAACTCTTGATTTAGGCTCAGGTCATGATCTCCGAGTCATGGGATCCAGCCCCACAATAGGCTCCATGCTGAGCGTGGACCCTGCTGGGGATTCTTTCTCTCCCTGTCCCTCTGCCCCTCTTTCGTCTCTCTTCCCCTCCACCCACTGCCCCACACATGTTCTCTCTCTCTCCCTTAAAAAAAAAAAAAACTGGTGATGGGATTAAAGTGGAGGGACTATTTAATCCTAAAAGAGGACTGGAAAAAAATTCTCTCAATAAAATATGATTCCTTTAGGAAAGGGAACAGATAAGATATACAAAATTTGTCCTAAATCAGTCTGGTTATTCATAATTAAGAGGTTCTTTGTAGTAGGTATCAAGTGCCTTCGTATAATGAAAGCCAAGTGAGAGCTTCATATAATGAACGCCATATTTTGTCCTATTACTATATTACCAGGTAGCACATTATAATAATAAAACTTCCTTACTTCCTTAAGAGACTGAAAAAGAAATAAAATTGTCTTTATTAGAAGAGGATATCATAATCTAGGGAGAAAATAATAAAGACTCTACTTAAAACAATTAGTACTAATGCATAAAGGTAGCAAGTTTGGGAAATAAAAACCAATATAAAATCAATTTTATTTCTTGTATCACCAGCAAACATGGGGATTTGAAATTATAAAACAATATAATTTGTAAGACATCCAAAATAAAACCATACATGCACAAAATACTTAGGAAAAAAATGAACAAAATATGTGTCAGACCTGTACACTAAAAATTTCTAAACATTTCTGTGTGGGACTAAATAAGCAGAAAGATTTACTATGTTCATTGACCAAAAGACTCAATATTATTAATATGTAATATAAAATAATATGTAATATTATTAATATGTAATGCAATTACATTAACATGTAATGTAAATTAGTGTGTAATTAATATGTAATAGGTATTAATATCTAATATTATTAATATAAATAATATTAATATTATTAATATAATTAATGTAATTAATATGTAATTTTCTCTAAATTGGTGTGTAGAGATTTAATCCAATCCAAGTCAAAATTTCTAGAGGGTTTTCTTTTTTTCCTCTAGAAATTTAGAAGCATGATCTAAAATTTGTATGTAAATGTATAGGAGAACCTAGATTATCCAAAACAATTTAGATGAAGAACAAAATGAGAGGACTTACACCATGCGATTTCAAGAGAATTATGATCTGCAGTAATGGTATTGGTATAAGGATAAACATAGAGATGAGTGGAATGTGAGGTACATACTACATATGTTTTCATTAGGCCTAAAATATTTTCTTGAAGCATGTTTGTGTGTGTGTGTGTGTGTGTGTGTGTCTTGAGAATTAAAGTATGGTGCAACATCAAAGAGACCTACTGATATAATTTGCCACATTCATACTATAGAAAAAATGGTATTATCTTTGCATGTACATAAAAAACATTTGAGATAGTTCAAAAACCGAATGTAATATAAAAACTCTTTTAAAAATCTAAAAATAGGGGCACCTGGGTGGCTCAGTCATTAAGCGTCTGTCTTTGGCTCAGGTCATGATCCCAGGGTCCTGGGATGGAACCCCGCATCAGGCTCCTTGCTGAGCCGGGAGCCTGCTTCTCCCTCTCCCCCTGCTTATGTTCCCTCTCTAGCTGTCTCTCTCTCTCTGTCAAATAATAAAATAAATAAAATAAGTAAAATCTTTCTTAAAAAATCTAAAAATAGATGGAAAGTTCCTTAGTTATGTAAAAGTACCGAAAGTACACAAAATATCATATTTGATGATCAAATGTTTCACCTAAAATCAGGGAAATGACTTGGATACCTGCTTAAAATTATAATATAGTGGCAGTAAGGACCAAAACACCCAGGCATACATCACACTTCAGTTTCAGTCTTAATATTTGGCCCAAATCTTCTATTAACTTTCAGCCCTAGTATATAAAATGTCAACTAGCCAAATGCATATTTCAACATCATTTATGGCCTCCTTAAAGTGTTACAAAAATTCACCTATCATTCTATCATAGTGATGATTCTGAAATTAGTATTCATGTCTTGAAACCTGAGAAATAAATTTGTTATTCTGAGGCTCCCAACAATCCCACTTCCTGGTACTCACTGTAAAATCCTCTCCCTTCTTACGTGGACTGAAACCAGTTACTTGCTTCCAATAAGTAGAATAGGGCAAAATTGATGGATATTGGCCCCAAAATTAGTTTATTAGTGACTTTCATCTTGCTTATACTTTCTCCTGCCCTCTCACTTGAAACAAGCTGCCAACTTGTGAACTTCTCCATGGAGAGGCATGCATGGCAGGAAGCTGAGGGTTATCTTCAGTTAGCAGCTAGCAAGGGATTGAAACTCTTTGTTAAACTGCCAGGAAGGAGCACAATCCAGCCAACTACAGTTGAGTATGGAACGGTGAGTGTGGGAGTGATTCTTCCACAGAGGAGCCTCCAGCTGACTGACTGCAGCATGGTGGCCACCTTGATTGCAATCCCTGAGAAACCCTGAAGCAGAGGCTCCGGATAAGCCAGGTTGTACAGGCTCCTGAGCTATAAAACTGGGAGATAATACATGTTGTTCTAAGCTGGTAACTTTTGACATATACTCAGCATGCTATAATGGAAGAAACTATCCCTGTGTCCTGATCGCAGTTCTGGGATGTGAATTGGGCTTATCTCATTCATTACTTTCTGGGGAAAAGTTCTGCTTTGAGCAAAAGCATGTCTTGTGTTATATTTTCTCTCTCTCTTTTGTTTTAATGAATTAATTAATTAATTTGGGGGGTGCAGAGGGAGAGGGAGAGAGACAATCCTGAAGCAGACTCTCCACTGACCATGGAGCCTGACAACGGGCTCGATCCCAGAACCCTGAGATCGTGACCTGAGCCAAAATCAAGAGTTGGTTGCTTAACCAACTGAGCCACCCTGATGCCCCTTATATTTTCTCTTTATTTCATTTAAAATATTAAGGCTATAACTAAACTACGAAAGGCAGCAATTATGGTGATTATGTAATATTGCTTTAGAAGTTTCCTTTTTTATTTTTTTTCTAATATTATCAACATTTTCCATGACTGAAGGTTGTAGAGCAGTTTTCAAAACTTGCTCTGTGAATCTCTCATGTTCTGTATTTATGCTTCATGTGTTTATAAAAGGCTATATTCCTTTAATATTTAAAACACTAACATATTAAATATATATATTTTTTTTACTTAATAACATGTAAGAGAGAAGAACAGACTAGATATAAAAAGCTCATTGTTTTCTTCTCAGTAACACTGTGAACACATTTTTTAGGTGACAACCTGCTATGAAAATAGAATCGGTAGCATTTTGTATCTAGTGCAGTTGATGATTTAACAAATGCTGAGAATATGTGAAATGTTTTCAAGTAAACTAATGAAGTATGAATATTGTGAAGCTCTCCATTTTGTTTATTTGATGTCACATTTTAGATAGGCAAATACAAGGAAGATTTATTACTTTGTAAAACTTTTGACAAAGGGAGTTTTCAAGTCTTTATGCTCATTTTTAACACGCCATTAAATAAACTGGCAAAAATATATAGTGACATCTGTACTCATGGTACAAAAACAAAAATAAGAAAAAGGATTAGTTCCAAATACAAATTAAAAGTTATTGTACATTCCCTGGATAAGTGCTAGGTCATGAGAAGGGGCCCACATTTTTTCTAAACAGTAGCTATTAATGTTGTACAGATTCTCAAATTTGTGAAACTATGGTTTATGAATATAAGCTTTTCAATTTTTTCAATATATACTGTGATCTACAGAATTTGCCAAAATCCTTTGGCTGACAGTCAAGTGGAGCACAATGGCAAGGACATAAAGAATTTCCTTTTTTCTTTTCTTTTTTAAATAATTAAGAATTTCCATTTCTCAAATATTTCTCAAATATAACATGAGAGGACCATGTTTTTGACTTTAATAACATTGATAGACATAAAAAATTGAGTTGGACATTTCAAAATAATGGATTTATAATTTTTTAGGATTATATTTGATAGAACTCAAGACATATTTTCAGATAGCAATGTTGTAGAATTTTGTATGGTTTATGCAATAACTTTTTCAAGGATATAGAAATTATGTGTATAAAAATCCAGGAAGCATCCCATAAAAATACAGCTGTGCATTCTCACCAACTTACACTTCGAACCCCCACCCCCAGAAGTAACTTACATTTTGAATTTAATGTTTATCATTTCTTTCTTTTTCTTTTTTAAAGCAATGTCATATATGTATCATTTATAAAAATATTGTTTATGTTTGTTTGGTCTTGAGCTTTCTAAAAATGATATTTTTTGTCCTTCTTACATTATATTTCTAAGATTCATTTTCTTGGTAACAGTGCTTTGTCCCATCAATATCTGTTATATTGTATCTTATGTATGTACCATAATTTTTCAATATTTCTATTAACCCATGCTTTGAATGTTTCCAATTTTTGTATTACAAATAATAACACTGTAAATAATGCTACTATGAACAGCCTCTGCCTGTACTTGACGTATGTAAAAATATTTCTCTACCTTATGTAACTAAGATAGAAACTGCTGTACCCTAGGTTATACACGTGTCTAATTTTATCAAACAAGTTCAGATTATTTCCCAAAATGGTTATGCCAATTACACTCTCACCATCTATGCTTGAGGTTTCTGTTTTTCCACATCTTTGCCTTCACTTTGGTTTTGGCCTAACTAGTGGTTATAACATATCATCTTACTATAGTTTACTTTCCATTTTCCTAATGATGAATGAAGTATAGTATATTTTCATAGGTTTGTTTGCAATTTTAATTTCTTCTATGAAATGGTTGTTTTTGTCTATTGCCCTGTTGTCTGTCTTGTAGTTTATCTTATACAGAATTGAAAACAATTATGAAATTAAATATTTTGCTAAATAATAAGTATACACTCAGAAAATGATTTGGTGCTCCTTCAAAACTGAACATTTTTAAATTGAGAGTGCTATAACTTTGAATAAAATGTTTTTTCAAAATTATTTTTATGTTTATGTGAATAATGTACTGATTTCCAGGAAGACTTAATAGATAGCATTCCTCACTTATATTTTTGTAAAGGATGATATTTTAAGTATTGTGTAACCAAACAAAATATGTAACATATGAAAATATTTTGAGAAGTTTAAAGTTATATTAAAATGTAAGTCTTGTTACTCATTTACCCTAAAATTTGAAAGCATGGACTATTGTCAGTGGATAATTGTACCTTGAAAGCAGAATGCCAAACTGTTGCATTACCAGCTAAAAGCTCACAATTAGAGAAAAATCTATAAACTCCATTTCCAAGTTAGTTCTTTCAGTCCTAGCAGTCTATAATCCACAGTGATAGCAGTGTCTCGTCCTAGAAGCCACGTTACTTGGCTGTCTTAACAAGAATTATACCCTGGGGTCAGCATCTGTTTCAGAGGCTTGGTGCAAAGCCTCAAGCTTAATCCTAGATAAAGTATGAAATCAAAGTAATTCTGAGACTCCTGCTATGGAGAAACATCATTGTAATGCACACGAAGCTAGTGTTTATAATTCCATCATGAAGTCTTGTGGCTAAGTGTCTGGAAGACAGTCCATATTGCAGCAATGTTTGTGAAGGTATTTGTCTCTTTAAGATATGATTTACAGCCCCAAGTACATTTTAGATTGGTAAGTTAGTTTCTAAAACAACCCAGGTAATAATTGAGTTAAGCCATTAACAGGCCGTGTACTGAGTCATCCACACCTCCTGTGTACTTTGTGTTTTGCAGAGCACTAATTGTGGTGCTGGGAAATCCATCCTGCAAACACAACTAGGCAATATCATTTGATTCAGAGGACCCACCACTCCCCCCAGGCATATTAGTCTGGTAGAATACATGTATATTTATAAAATATATCAATTCCCCTCTGGAAACTAACTTTTTCTGTATTCCCTCAATAATAAATATATGGTTAAGAAGCCACTTTCTTGGGGCGTCTGTGTATGCTCAGTCAGTTAAGTGTCTGCCTTCGGCTCAGGTCATGATCCCAGGATCTGGGATTGAGCCCCACATTGGGCTCCTTGCTCAGGGGTGAACACGCTTCTCCCTCTGCCTGCCGAACCCCCAGCTTGTGCTCTCAATCTCTATCAAATAAATAAGTAAAGTCTAAGAAAAAAAAACAAAAAAACAGAAGAAGCCACTTTCTTCTTGGGAGGCAAAGCTATTTAATGTGAAGTTAGGATTTCTGCCCTGGACATGGCTTTATCAGGGATATGATGACAGAGAAAAAAATTAACTCCTTGAGTGAGAATACCTTACTTGGAAGACAGTCTCATACCCATGGGTCACAAGGAATGCTGCCATGGAGGTGACTTTATGTCATTGTAATAAAGAGGTTTCAGACTTGGAGATAGGAGTAGATCAGAGAATGATGTCTTTTTTGCTTGGGAAGGAGATCTTCCCCATTTTCACCCCATTGACCTGATAGATGACATAAACTTTATTTTCTTTTTTTGTTATTAAATAAATTTCAGTTCTCTTTCTGTGTTCTTATAAGAAAAAAAAATTATCAAGCATTTTGCTAATTTTGCTGACAAATCACACCCAGTGGTAAATAACATTTATTGTAAGTGCTAATTTTTTATTAAATAAACTCATCTTTACAATTAAATATTCATATTACCATGCCAGAGATGCTTGGAGGTCATTTTAAGGGAAGTTATTATATTTTCATGTCATTTTTAGTGTTACCAAAAGAATTAGATTACTTATAAACTATTTTACATTGTAGCTAAAAACTATTTAGCTGTACTGTGCCAAAGAATAGGGGATTAAATATGCTGCTAATCACTTGTGTTATCTACCAAATTGAGAAAATAAAGCAAAGAACATCAGAGAAAAAACTGATTATGTGTGCTTGGAGTTAACTATAAATTGAGAATTTCTAAGGTAGAAAGGAATGACCCTGGTGAGGGACTGCTAACCGATATAAAGTTTTTGAGGAGGTGATGTTAAAAATGTTCAAAAATTGATTATGATGGTTGTACAACTCTGTTAATGTATGAAAAGTCATTGAATTTTATACTTTAAAAGAGCTAATTACATGGTATATAAATTATATCTCAATGATACGCAAACACATTCTGTTCTATTTTAATACTCTTACTACTGGGAAATACAACAGTAGAAACTACAGTAAGAAAACAATAATACAGGGCACCTGGGTGGCTCAGTTGGTTAAGCGACTGCCTTCGGCTCAGGTCATGATCCTGGAGTCCCTGGATCGAGTCCCGCATCAGGCTCCCTGCTCGGCAGGGAGTCTGCTTCTCCCTCTGACCCTCCCCCCTCTCATGTGCTTGCTCTCTCTCATTCTCTCTCTCTCAAATAAAAAAAAAAAAAAAAAATCTTTAAAAAAAAAAGAAAACAATAATACAAACCAATAACACCTTCTCTTTGGCATACTACTTACTTTCTTGGTACTATACAATCTAAAGGAAAAGAAATACCACCAGAATGGTTAATAGTGCCTTGTAAAAAATACAGCCTTATTAGAGGAATAGGGATTATTTGAAGATGTTGGGGTATTTTTTAAGTAAATACGTTGTCTTCAAATGATACATAAAGCCCAGATCATAATGGTCTATATTGCTAAATAATCATTTTCTTATCAAAACATCATGGATATTTTTATGACAAAAATATTCAAGTTTCAAGTGCTAAATAATTTGCCCAAAGACATATACCTTATATATAATAAAATGTAGAATAAATGGAAACAACATTATTTCTATGATTAATATGTGGCCATTAAAATGAAAACTTTTTCTGGATAAAACAAGTAGCATGGTGGGGCACCTGGGTGGCTCAGTCGTTAAGCGTCTGCCTGGCTCAGTCATTAAGGGTCTGCCTTCGGCTCAGGTCATGATCCCAGGGTCCTGGGATCAGGCCCCTCATCGGGCTCCTTGCTCGGCGGGGAGCCTGCTTCTCCCTCTTCCACTCCCCCTGCTTGTGTTCCCTCTCTCGCTGTCTCTGTCAAATAAATAAATAAAATCTTTTAAAAAAAGAACAAAAAACAAGTAGTATGGTGAAATATAGATTAAAATAGAACTGCATAGCAAAACAAGTAATATGGTGAGATATAGATTAAAATAGAACTGCATAGCTTAAAGTGATCATATAAACCCTCCCACATATATGCATAAATATTAGAAGACTTCAAATATGCAATTTCCCATTGTACCTATGGGGATATTTTCACAGGTATATTTTTTTCAAATTAATTGTATTGCATTTAGAATTGTACATTACATTACTAAGGGCCTATTTATAATATTATGTATGTTTTAGATATATAATATTAAAACAATACTTATTTTATGTATTTTCCCCCAAATCATAAAATATATATCCAATGTTTTAACTGGACAATTTTTATTATAATATATAGTTATAAAAGGAATTATAAATAGAGGTCATGTGTATTTTAATTCTGCATGAAAAAGTGTATGGGATCAAGAGAAATTGAATCTGGTTGAGTCTTATATCTATTCTAATTACTCTATTTCTGATGGGCCCACTCATTCTTAAATAATCAACTAGGCCTATATATGTCTTTGTACATTGATCACACTGTGCTTTCTGCAAGGAATGTTCTTCCACCTTCTGTCCATCTGTCTGAATGAATCAATATTCTTCAAAAAGTCAAGAACTCAAGGATGCATATGTGCAACTAGTCAATGCGGACTAGTAACCTAGCAACTACTGCATGATGGCATGGTGAATTCACAAAGTCACGGACAGCAGGGAAACCTAGAAAATATTTAATGTTTCACTGAAGCCCAACTTCAGGACTGTGGCTTCATTAGATGGTTGCATGCGTGGCTGAAGGTGCAAGACCAGGAACATTTATAAAAATAAGGAAAGAAGATGGTCTTTAATGAGAAAAAGTTCTGGACTAAGGGGGCCAAAATGTCTAAGACACCTTAAAATGGCATGTCAGGGTACAACAGACTGTCTTCCTATGGGCCACAAATGCCATCTGAAATACTTATATTTCTTTCAAATAACTTGCCTACAATTGTCAATCCATCTTCTGTTTTGTTCAATTTTCTCACATCTGTTTTTACATTTCCTGGGGAATCCAACTTTTCTAATACCTAAGATTAAGCCATTGATACATGATAACTTTTTTAGTTGACAATGTATACATTTGTTCATTTCTTTAAGATTTACACCTTGACTACTTCCAAGATGCATTATCATAGCTTTAGTTCATTTGCTTTATTTTTTAGCTCACTTTTAAGAAATACATCCCTGTGGTGCTAGGAAATAATCTGTCATTCTCTGGAATGGGTTACCAAGTCATGAAAGAGAATACACAATAAATGACCAATTTGGTGGTGATGATATGATCTTGAAGTTGCATAAGTATAGGCATAATTTTAGACAAGAAATCTTAGTTTATACAAATCTCTACCATTGCTCCTACAAATATTGTCCTTTGGAAATTAATTATCTAGAAAAGAATGTGTCCAAATCAATCATAATTAAATACAACAGAAATTCCCCATAAGATCTAAAGGTACACCAAATGAGTGTGAATGTTTTTTGAAAATATTAACTATTTTTAAATGATAAAATTATTAATGAGTGAAACAAAATTCCACCATTAGAATAATAAGTTTGTATAACCATAATTTTAAAATCTGCTTTCTTACCCAATATGTCAATTAAATAAAATTTGGACATAAACTAGAATTAGGGAAAAAGTTGATGTAGAAATTTAGAAAAATCAGAACTGCAACTGAACTTTTAGCCAGTTTAGTGAGTGGTTAGAAGAAAAATTACAACTGATTAATGAAAATATAATCTATTTAATTTGGTTATCTTATCACTGTAAAACATATTGTGAAATTGAAACATAAGCTGGATTATTTTCCTACACAACCACCCATTCCTCTTTGTATATTAACCACTGAAGTTACAGCAATTTACATTTAGATTCAAATAGTAATGTAGGAGAAATGTTTTATTTTTATTTTATTCTTTGATATCTCTAGCCTCTTATGAAGAATTTGAGAATATATTTTTGTTTTTAGACACAATTTATCCTTCAAAAATAAACACAATTTCTAATTTTGGAAGAAACTAAGTACATGCTTTACAAAAGCCAAGAATCCTGTTATACTCTTTTCCACAAATTTAGATTGGCATACAGATACTATGGATCATTAATATATATCAAATATAGCTTGACTTTTAATTATTGCCTTAAAAATAATAATTTTTTAAAATAAGAGCAATTTCAATTTTTGGGATCCTCAAGCACAAAAAACCCTAGGTGAGTGAAAGAGAAATTCCTCACCAAGTTGATGATTCATATATCTCATCACAAAATAAAGCATTTCTTTTTAGATGCAGTAGATGTTTTCTCATGATTAAGGTTAATGACATATCTCATTGCTATTCAAAATCCTACTGAGAGACAATTTCAGAGCAAAGTACCAGTAGGAAACAGCTACCAATATTTAGTAGAGTACCACAATGGAAAATTGAAAACTGCAGTGTGCTGGTCTTACAGGAATCCTGGTATGCATTAGCAGAGCAAGGACTTCAGCCTTTTACCTCATGTAAACATACATGACTTCGGAGATAAGAAAATGGCGCGGAAAAAAGCCTGAACAAATAAGGAGATACACAATGAGAAAAGCAGCTAGATATTACTTTGTTTTCTATTCAAAAACTATTTGGTCCCCAGGAAAATATCTTAGGAAACTATTTGTGATGATTTGTCTCTAATGGAAAGGAACCATAGTGTAGCTATTGTTAAGAGCAATTAACATCCATTTTCAACGCAAACTGAAAGACCTGGTGTTGTGTTGACAAAAAGGTATGGGGCCTACAACTGCTACATGCTGGTATATAATAAAGGGGTTTTGACATAGAAGTTTACTCAGGCTTAAATTTTCTTACTCCAACCTACAGGAGGTTTAAAATAAAAATCAAATTGTAGTCAAGAAGTTAAATGTGGAGACAAGCTAAACTACAATTTACTTAGTCCCCCAAAGATTGTTCTGAATCTAAAGAGTGGTAGAAGCCTACTTACTTTACTCTCAGAAAAATAAATACTCTCCATTAAATTGTCTTTTCCACTCGTCCTATACAGGGTGATTGTCACTATGGCAAGGGAAAGAGGGATGTGGTTCTCATAGTGTTATAAAACCTAATGAGTTAAAGTTTGTGGACACGTTGAGATACACATTACATGTGGACTCCAAAGTCAACTCTCTCCTCTATTTTTCACTTGGGGGATGCCACCTGCCGTTTTGTGAGGACAGTGAAGAGCCTTATGGAGAGGCCCACATGGTGAACAACTAAGACATCTTGCCAACAGTCATGTAAATAACACAACACAGGTGGATTCTCCTGTGCCCAGTCAAGCCTTCAGGTGACCGCAGCCCAAGCTGATATCTTGATTGCAAACTTTGAAAGAATGGAGCCAGAGTTGCCTAGCTAAGCCATTTCTAAATTCCTGATTCACACAAACTGTGAAATAGTAAATGCTTGTGTTTACAGGCCTCTAAGTTTCAGACTATTCTTTGACAGAGCAATAGATAACTAACAAAACACAAATAACATTGAATGATTTACTGTGAAAGGAAAAACTATAGAAGGATATCATTCAAAAAAGAAACATGAATTGTAGAGAGAAAAACAAAACAAAGATAATTTCCAAAGCTACAAGTTAAAGGTTAATCTTAGCTCCTTAGGAATGAGGGCCAAAATTTTGTATCTTTTTAGAATTATTTATATATTCATATGTGTATTAAACTGTGCATGATCATTGTTCTGAATAGGGATCCATTCCTTATCACAGATCTTTTCTTTTCTTCAATATTTTTCAAGTTAGGTAATTCCTGTAGGTATTACTGTATCTAGATACCCAAAGTGACAAACTCTATTAAAATAAATATTCTGATATTCATAAAAGTAAGCCCATTTAAGGAATATTCTTTACAGAATTGAGTACTGAATATTTTACTAGTCAAATAGCCTCCCAAGGGCGACTGGGTGGCTCAGTCATTAAGCGTCTGCCTTCGGCTCAGGTCATGATCCCAGGGTCCTGGGATCGAGTCCCACATCGGGCTCCCTGCTCGGAGGAAGCCTGCTTCTCCCGCTCCCACTCCCCCTGCTTGTGTTCCTGCTCTCGCTATCTCTCTGTCAAATAAATAAATAAAATCTTTAAAAAAAAAAAAAAGCCTCCCCAAATTGAAAGAGTTAATAAAGCAGTGTATATATATTCAAATTAATTTTATTACTAAATATTTCCTTTCTCTTTCTCTGTCTAAATAATTTCAAGAAACTTATTTTTATAATTTTCTCTTTTTTATAGGAGAAATGTGAAACAAGATTATGACTTTTTCCACTGATTTCTCATTACTCTAAGCTAAAGGGAAAAAAAAGTGTCTACTAGAGTTGTGTTTTGTTAGATTTTACATGCAACATGTATGTGTGTCAGTGTGGGTGTGTCTGAGAGTTTATGTTTTACCGACGGACTGTTTTTACACTTTTCCTAATTCTAATAATTTTCTAAAAGAAGTCTTATTTATTTGAAACAATTTTGCCAATTCTCAAGGATAAATGGTAAATTAAAAACTACAAAGTTGCTGCCCTTATAAAGCATACAGTCTACTGAAGAGTTCAGAGGAAAAAATATACAAAAACATAAAACAAGAAAATGCAGTAACAGTCATGAAGGAAAAAAAAAGTGCTTAATTGGACCTACCTTCCTAGCATTCTTATAAAAAGCATCTCTAAGCAGATGAGACTTGAGCTGAGATCTGGAGGATAGAATGAGTGGGCACTGAGAATAATTAGAGTGGAAATTAAGAGAATTCATCTATGAAAACTGCTTAAAGAAAAGACAGTTTGGGAGAGGAATGGGAAGACCAGGATAGCTTGATCATACTGATCAGGGGGCATGTTGACTAGAAATGAGGCCAGAGAGGGTGATATGGGTGAGATGGCAAATAATGAAGATCTCATTTTATGTGTAATGGGAATTATTGAAGCATTTAGTATAGGTGTAATGTAAATTATGTAATATATGTCTTATGTTTACAAAGTTAACTGGTTAAAAAAGTGATAGTGAATACAGATAGGAAAGGACAGAGAATTGGATGTATCCAACTGAGAGATAATGCTTGCTTGGGGGATGATAGTTACAGTGGTGATGGATAGAAGCCAATTAATTCAAGAGACATTATTAAATAATATTGGCAAGTATTAATGATTTTATTAATTAAAGGAGATAAAGAAGGCTGACTCTCTTAGGTTTCTGAATACAGTTTCTGGGTGTGTGGTTGTCAATATTTAATTAAACTAGGAAAATATGATAATTATTGCTTAGTAAATATACGGGAATTGGTAGAAAAATAAAGATGGTCTTTGATATTGAAAATATTGTCATTCTTACTCTAGAGTTTTGCATACAACTGTGTTCTCAGTATCATATTCATATTAAAACATTTTCCTATTGGTGATGTAACATATTGTATAAATGGTGATGTTAGTTATCATTAGTTTTTGATGTAGTGATCCACGATTCATTGTTTTCATATAACACCCAGTGCTCCATGCAGTACGTGCCCTCCTTAATACCCATCACCAGACTAACCCATCCCTCCACCCCCTCCCCTCTAAAACCCTTTGTTTCTCGGAGTCCATAGTCTCTCATGGTTCATCTCTCCCTCTGATTCCCCCCCTTCATTTTTCCCTTCCTTCTCTTAATGTCCTCCATGCTATTCCTTATATTCCACAAATAAGTGAAACCATATGATAATTGACTTTCTCTACTTGACTTATTTCACTTAACATAATCTCCTCCAGTCCCATCCATGTTGATGTAAAAGTTGGGTATTCATCCTTTCTGATGGCTGAGTAATATTCCATTGTATATATGGACCATATCTTCTTTATCCATTCCTCTGTTGAAGGGCATCTCGGCTCTTTCCACAGTTTGGCTATTGTGGACATTGTTGCTATGAACATTGGGGTGCATATGGCCCTTCTTTTCACTACATCTGTGTCTTTGGGGTAAATACTGAGTAGTGCAATTTCTAGGTCATAGGATAGCTCTATTTTTAATTTTTTGAGGCACCTCCACACTGTTTTAGAAAGTGGCTGTGCCAACTTGCATTCCCACCAACAGCATAACAGGATTTCCTTTTCTCCACACCCTCTCCAACATTTGTTGTTTCTTGCCTTGTTAATTTTTGCCATTCTATCTGGTGTAAGGTGGTATCTCAATGTGGTTTTGATTTGAATTTCCCTGATGGCTAGTGATGATGAACATTTTTTCATGTGTCTGTTAGCCATTTGTATGTCTTCTTTTGAGAAGTGTCTGTTCATGTCTTCTACCCATTTTTTGACTTGATTATTTGTTTTTTGGGTGTTGAGTTTGAGAAGTTCTTTATAGATCTTGGAAATCAGTGCTTTGTCTGTAGTGTCATTTGCAAATATCTTCTCCCATTCTGTGGGTTGCCTCTTTGTTTTGTTGACTGTTTCCTTTGCTGTGCAGACACTTTTTATCTTGATGAAGTTCCAAAAGTTCATCTTTGCTTTTGTTTCACTAGCCTTTGGAGATGTATCTTGAAACAAGTTGCTGTGGCCGATGTCAAAGAAGATACTGCCTATGTTCTTCTCTAGGATTTTGATGGATTCCTGTCTCATGTTTAGGTCTTTCATCCATTTTGAGTTTATATTTGTGTATGGTGTTAGAGAATGGTCGAGTTTCATTCTTCTGTATATAGCTGTCCAATTTTCCCAGCACCATTTATTGAAGAGACTGTCTTTTTTTCCATTGCATATTTTTTCCTGCTTTGTCAAAGATTATTTGACCATAGAGTTGAGGGTCCATATCTGGGCTCTCTATTCTGTTCCATTGGTCTATATGTCTGTTTTTGTGCCAGTACCATGCTGTCTTGGGGATCACTGTTTTGTAATATAGCTTGACATCAGGCAATGTGTTGCCTCCAGCTTTGTTTTTCTTTTTCAACATTTCCTCGGCGATTTGGGGTCTTTTCTGATTCCATACAAATTTTAGGATTGTTTGTCCCAGCACTTTGAAAAATGTCATTGGAATTTTGATCGGGATGGCATTGAAGGCATAGATTGCTCTGGGTAGCATAGACATTTTAACAATGTTTATTCTTCCGATCCATGAACATGGAAAGTTTTTCCATCTTTTTGTGTCTTCTTCAATTTCTTTCATGAGTGTTCTGTAGTTCCTAGAGTACAGATCTTTACCTCTTTGGTTAGGTTTATTCTGAGGTATCTTATGGTTTTTGGTGCTATTGTAAATGGAATCGATTCTCTAATTTCTCTTTCTACAGTTGCATTGTTAGTGTATAAGAAAGCAACTGATTTCTGTGCATTGATTTTGTATCCTGCCACATTACTGAATTGCTGTATGAGTTCTAGTAATTTGGGGGTGGAGTCTTTTGGGTTTTCACATAAAGTGTCATGTCATCTGCGAAGAGAGAGAGTTTGACTTCTTTACCAATTTGAATACCTTTTATTTCTTTTTGTTGTCTGATTGCTGTTGCTAGGACTTCTAGTACTATGTTGAACAATAGTGGCGAGAGTGGGCATCCTTGATGTGTTCCTGATCTTAAGGGAAAGGCTCTCAGCTTTTCCCCATTGAGAATGATATTTGCTGTAGGTTTTTCATAGATGGATTTTATGAACTTGAGGAATGTTCCGTCTATCCCTATACTCTGAAGAGTTTTAATCAGGAAAGGATGCTGTATTTTGTCAAATGCTTTTTCTGCATCAATTGAGAGGACCATATGGTTCTTCTCTCTCCTCTTATTAATGTGTTCTATCACATTGATTGATTTGCAAATATTGAACCACCCTTGCATCCCTGGGATAAATCCCACTTAGTCATGGTGGATGATCCTTTTAGTGTACTGTTGGATCTTATTAGCTAGGATTTTGTTGAGGATTTTGGAATCCATATTCATCAGGGATATCAGTCTGAAATTCTCCTTTTTGATAGGGTCTTTGCCTGGTTTGGGGATCAAGGTAATGCTGGCCTTATTGAATGAATCTGGAAGCTTTCCTATTTGAAACAGCTTCAGGAGAATAGGTATTACTTCTTCTTTAAATGTTTGGTAGAATTCCCCAGGGAATCCATCAGGCCCTGGACTCTTGTTTTCTGGGAGGTTTTTGATCACTGCTTCAATCTCTTTACTGGTTATTGTCCTATTCAGTCAATTTCTTCCTGTTTCAGTCTTGGGAGTTCATAGGTTTCCAGGAAGGCATCCATTTCATCCAGGTTGCCAAATTTATTGCATATAGTTGTTGATAATAATTTCTAATAATTGTTTCTATTTCCTTGGTGTTAGTCATGATCTCTCCCCTTTCATTCATAATTTTATTAATTTGGGTCCTTTCTCTTTTCTTTTGGATAAGTCTGGCCAGTGGTTTATCGATCTTATTAATTCTTTCAAAGAACCAGCTTCTAGTTTTGTTGATCTGATCTACTGTGTTTCTGGTTTCTAATTCATTGATTTCTGCTCTAATCTTTATTTCTCTTTTAATGCATGGCTTAGGCATCATTTGTTGCTTTTTCTCTAGTTCTTTAAGGTGTAAAGTTAGTTGGTGAATTCAGGATTTTTCTATTTTTTTTTTGAGTGAGGCTCGGATGGCTATGTATTTCCCCCTTAGTACTGCCTTTGCAGTATCCCATAGGTTTTGGACCAATGTGTTTTCGTTCTCATTGGTTTCCATGAATTGGTTAAGTTCTTCTTTGATTTCCTGGTTGACCCAAACATTGTTGACCAGAGTGGTCTTTAGCTTCCAAGTGTTTGAATTTCTGTCAATTTTTTCTTGTGATTGAGTTCCAGTTTTAAAGCGTTATGGTCTGAGAAAATGCAGGGAATAATCTCGATCTTTTCATATTGGTTGAGATCTGATTTGTGACCCAGTGTGTGGTCTATTCTGGAGAAAGTTCCATGTGCACTGGAGAAAAATTAGTATTCTGTTGTTTTAGGGTGGAATGTTCTGTATATATCTATGAGGTCCATCTGGTCCAGTGTGTCATTCAAAGCTCATGTTTCTTTGTTGATTTTCTGCTTAGATGATATGTCTATTGCTGAGAGTGAGGTATTGAGGTCTCCTACAATTAACGTATTGTTATCAACATGACTCTTTATTTTGGTTAACTGTTGCTTATGTAGGTGGCTGCCAGAGCAGAAGAGACCATCTCCAACCCTCTGCCTCAGAGCAGAGAGATCGCAGTCTGTTCTTCAGTGAGCTCTCCAGGCCCCACTATCTCCATTTCTGTCTGTGCTGCTATAAACTGCAGTGGCCTGAGTTGTGCGCCCCTCTGCAGCGCTCCCAGTCCTCACCTCCAGGTCAGGGCATGTCTCTGCCCTTTGTGCTTCTAAAACTGCCAGCTGCCCCCAGTTTGTGCCCCGAGCCCCCGCTGCTCTGGTTTCAGTCCAAGGGGGCTGCCCTAAAGTCCTTTCCCTGCCACTACTGGTCTGTGTATCTATGCCCCGTCCCCAGCGCAGGAGGCTATTGCTCACCCGCAGTGTAGGATCCCACGGCCAGGCTCCCTCTCGCTGCCGTTTATCCTCCAATATCTGCCAGCAGAATCACGGCTCCCCGCTTTGTACCTCAAAACCAACCACTTGCGATCTTCTGTTTGTAGAGATCCAGATCTATCTTCTTACATCTCAGGCTGATTTCATGGGTTCTCAGAGTGGTCTGGTAGATATCCAGCTCAATTCTGGGGACCAGTTGGAATAGGGTCCCCTTCTCCTCTGCCATCTTTTCCCCCCTTGGAATCTATATATTCTGTAGTTCTTTGACAATCTTGAACAAGTTCTCTCTCACTCATTGCAGTATCAATATAAGTTCAGTACAATTGTCACAAAACTCTCTGGCTATTTGTAACCCAAAGTCAAAATTACATAGAAGATTGTCATACATTAACATCCCAGGTTTTAAAAGGTTGAAGAGAAAAGAAAACAAGGAGAGAGAAAGAGGTAAAATCAGAGTTTGTGTTGTTTTTTTGTTGTGCTCATAAATAAAATGTCCCATTCATAGTCAAGTGCAATCTGATAAAGAGCTTATCCAAGATCATTTACAATGTGAGACTACTGTTCTAGAACCTCCATCTGGTAAGACAGCCATCATTTGACAGACAGCATTTTATAATAGTCTATGTGAAACAAGGTGATAAGAAACCGTTCTATTTCTTAATAGCCATTCTTATTCCAGTCCATTTTCCAGCTTAATATGCTTTCTTGGCACCCAGGGAGTCCCAGGTGTTACTAATGAATTTGTGTGAAATTCTCACCTTTCTGCACACTTGAATATGACCATGAATGTAGCACAAGTAATCAGTTGCCCAATATGTTCAGTGAGATGCAAAATATGTAGAAAAACAGTTGGCAATATGTGTTGTGGTCCTAATAAAATTTGGTTAACCCCTGTTAGCCATATGTACTGCATTTTAATTGTCTACTTTTGCAAATATTCTGGCTCACTGTAGTCTCTATTAGAAATTGTTTATATTGGTTATATGTTCCATTTGCAGTATTAGTTACAAAGGTAATTAGTGAATTGAGTGGTAGGATATACATTCTAGAAAGAAGTTGCTAATAATCTTTTATTATCGAAATATTAATTATACAATCAATTATAGTGAAAAATAATAATATAATTTGTTGTTAAATTAACTTTAATAACTGATAATGTCTACCTCTTCCATGAGCCAAGCACATCTTGGTTTCTTGGTTTTATTTTTGGTTTATTTTTTTACAACATTTTTTTGGTCTGGGTTATTTACTACTAGCATGTAATATCACATTTTTAACCTGATCTTCCTTAATCTTCTCTGGTTACCAGCTGCCTTGGGTTGGCTGTTGTTCTTCTCCCCAGTGTCTGTTGTACTGGAAGATTCTTCCCAGGCATCCCTCTTTAACTGGTTAAATTACCTTTTTTTTTTTTTTTTAGATTTTATTTATTTGATGGAGAGAGAGAGAAAGGGAGAGAGCAAACACAAGCAGGGGGAGTGGCAGGCAGGGGAGAAGCAGGCTCCCTGCTAAGCAAGGACCCCTGATGTGGGACTCAATCCCAGGACCCCGAGATTACAACCACAGCCAAAGGCAGCCACTTAACTGACTGAGCCACCCAGGTGCCCCAAATTATGCTTTTTCTTAAGACCACAACTCAGTTATTATTTTCTCAGTTATTATAATCCTTCTTGATAAATCCTTAAATTACAGCATGAAGATATGCCTTGCTTAGTGCCTATCATAATTGAAAGCTTGTATTTCTTTATACCATCCTTTAATCTTTGATTAAGGTCTCTTTTCTTCACTAAACTATAAGTCTCCTGAGGATGGAATCTGTATCTTTATTGCCTGATATAAATTAAATTAAGTCACCAAAATACTTTATGGAAGAAGGAAGCAAAGAAAGAAGAGAAGAAATCCATTTAAGTTTTAAGTGGTTTGAGCTAGACACTGCATTTATTATTTCAATAAGACATACTAATCTCTTGGGGTACCTGAGTGGCTCAGTTGGTTAAGCGTCCGACTCTTGATTTTGGCTCAGGTGGTGATCTCATGGGTCATGATCTCATAGGTCTTGAGATTGAGTCCTGCCTTCAGATCCCCACTCAGCGGAGAGTCTATTTGAAGATTCTCTCCCTCTGCCCCTCCCTCCACTCACACACATACACACATATGCTCTCTTTTTCTCTCTCTAAAATAAATAAATCTTTTTTTTAAAAAAAAGACATCCCAATCTCTTTATATGAGAGCTATCATTATTTCTATTTTTCAGAGTAGATTAGAAAATTAATTTTTACAGATGAAACAGAACACTGAACTGGAACATTCTAACTCACTTGTCCATGCCTTTGGTCACTATTTTATCTAAATTCATAAAAAATAAAGAGAACCTCTAGGAGCACTCATTTTAATTACCTCATTTTATTCTCATAAATATTCCAAACAGAATCACTTATCTTTTTTTTTTTAGTTGGAGACTACATATTTTTACAACTAACCATTTCACTGTGTGGTTTCAAAAAGGTGATATTGACCAAAAAACATTGTAAATTCAGTGTATTGGGATAGATATACAGTACTAGTGGTAGAACTGGAGATAGGTTTGAGCTTCAATTCCATTACTTACTAGTTACATAAGCAGTTACTACTTTGAATATTAGTTCCCTATACAAAATGAGGATTATAATAATACAAATAAAAATACATAAAATTTCTTAGCTCTGTTATGAGCTGGGCACTGTGCTAACACAGAATTGTGAAACATATGATAGATTGTGTCAGCAAATGTACTTTAAAGTACTGTATGTATTTTATGTAATACCTAAAAACATCGTTTTTTTTCTTATTGATGTATACTATTTACCAAACTCATTCAGATGAGTTTGCAGAATTCTATTAAGTTCTCCCCACTGGAGAGACCTACAATCTTATTCTGTGCCAGTGACTGGGGTAAACACAGGTGTTTCATTCAGGGATAAAGATGAATGAGCCATAGCCTAAGAAATGTGTCTCAGGGTCAGCTTCATTACTAACAAAGGTGAGAGTTAGATCTCCATCTGTCTTGAAACTTGAATCTTTTAATTGGTTTTGAATTCAGATAACAAAGAAAGTTGGTATTTATTAGCCCCACAAAAACCCCGATAACATTGTTTTTATACTTAACTCTTTAGCATTTGACATTTAAAAGATTGAGTGTAACTATCAAAATAAAAATAATTAATATTCTAATATTCTAAAAGTATTCATTTTAAACTTACTGTGTATTGATTGTCTAAATTTGGATATACTTGTTTTAAAAAAATTGATTGTCTAAATATGGATATACTTGTTTTAAAAAAAAAAGGGGTAACCAGCTTTCCCCTTGATTATGAGATGAACCAATTTAAAGTACTTTGTAAATAATAAATGCTATAATTGGTAAGCTGCTATTAATATTTTTACTAATTATATTTATTAATTTAAAAATTATAGGAAAGATATAATCTTTCTGTTTAGGGTGTTGGCCCTGTCAGAAATTGAGTAACTTATGGACAGGGAACACTATACTTTCCCAAAGTTACAGTAAGATAAGTATCTCATTGTTTTTAGAATTGCCTGAAATGACTGGCTGTAAATAGATTTGAAATAATAGATGTCTCTAGAGTTTAAAAGGGGTTCTTGCTACTCAAAGTATGTACCCTGGTCCAACAGCATTATACTGTTACTGGGAGTTTCTTATAAATGTAGATTCTTAGAGCCTTACTCAAAACTTACTGAATCAGAACATGCATTTTTTTTCCAGATTCCCATGTGATTATATTTTTAGGAGTATTTGAGAAGCCTTGATAAAGGACACACTCAGTGAAATAAAATCACAGAAGTAAAGTAATACTACATCTGTGCCGTAAAGTCAAGATATTTACTTGCTAAAATATTTATGCACCCAAGATGATTTCTTACTGATCTTCCAACAATGAATAAATTAAAATGTGCTCAGTTTCTCTTATTCTATTCCCTGTGTGATATATGAGAAGCATCAGTGTTATGAGGGTGTCTTTCAGAGTTTCCAGAAAACTAAACCATGGACTCATGTTCAAGATGGATTTTTTCATTCTATTCTATGCCTCCATGATTGAGTTCAAACATTAACAGCCTCTGAAATTAAGGAGAGCCAATTGCTCTTTATCAGGGTATGTATCATGGCAAGTAATATTCCACTGAACATACATTTCAGCCTGGAAACACTATAAATAATGTAGACAATATGTGTTGATTTGCTGAGTATAGTCCTCGATTATTCCTTTCATTTTTGCATAATTAGTAATGGTGCCCCATTTACACTTAAAGTTATCTGGTTTGAATAATAAATTCTACGGTCACTCAGTCTATAAATAAACTAAACAAGAATACCTGAATGACTGCCTAAGGATTGTCATCAGATAACTTACTATTCTCAGGCTTAATTTTACAATACAAATATAATTTTAGGGCAACTTCTACTCCCAATATGTTTGAAATAGAGTCTTTTTGAGGAAACTTCCTACTGTTTCCATAGTGGCTATACATTTTGTATTTTTTACATTCTACCAACAATGTACAAGTGTTCGAATTTCTCTACATCCTCACTAACAATTGCCTTTTTTGGGGAGAATGGGGTCGATAATAGCCATTATAAGGAGTAAAGTGATATCTCTTTTTTTACTTGTATGTCCCTGAAGTTGAGTACCTTTACTTATACCTGTTTGCCATTTGTATGTCTTCTATGAAGAAATGTCCATTCAAATATTTTTTCATTTGTTAATTGGGTTATTTATTTTTGTGTTGTTAAGTTGTAGGAGTTCTTTATATATTTTAGAAATTAACCCCTCATGGGATATATGGTTGGCAAATATTTTCTACCATTCTTTGTGTTGCCTTTTCACTCTGTTGATTGTTTCTTTTGCTGTGCAGAAGCTTTATAGTTTGATGCACACCCACTTGCTTATTTTGCTTTCATTGCCTGTGCTTTTGGTGTCAGATCCATGAGATCATTGCCAAGACCAATGTCACAAAGCTTTTTCCCTAGGATTTTTACAGTTTCCAGTCTTAAGTTTGTCTTTAATCCATTTTGAGTTGATTTTTGTGTATAGTGTAAGTAGGAGTCCAATTTCATCTTTTGGCATATTGCAGTTTTTTTTGGTATATGAATTATGCCTCAAAAAGCTGAAAAAAAAAACAGAAAATAAAGTCTTGCTAAAATAGAGATTTATAACTAAAATGTTTCTGAATGGTTTCTTTCTCTCTTCCATGCCCTTTCTTCCAAATACCACTATAAATAATCTAATTTTATTTATTGAACTGAAATAATGTAGAAGTTGTGATTACTTCATGATGAAAGGTTTTATATTTGGCATACTAGAAATAAAGCACTACCATGTGACAGATATTGTTCTATATCTTGTTTAGGACATGGAATTCTTCACCTAACATTTCTCTATGTTCTGCAACTAGAGAGGAGGAGAACTAGACTAGAATATGAAGCTCCAAGCCCATGGTTATTTTCACTATTCTTCACTGTAGATTTCTGGATATTTTTTTATACTACCACCAGTATTCCCTGAATTTAAGGGAAAAGCTTTGTGACATTGGTTTTTCAGATAGGGAACACAACCAAAAGACATAAGCCTAATGATTCCTTTAGAAGCCTGTTTTCTTATAGAAAGCTGTTGCATGCTCCTAGAAACAGACTTTGAGATGGAGAGTAGAGTACGGGAGTCTTGTTAGGTATGACCTTCAGATCATTACCTATATACAGGAAAGGAAACAGGATTGGCAAGGGCAGAAAATTGGAACAAAAAGCAGTCTCAGAAGACCTCACAGGGAACTCTATAGCCAGGATGGCCCATCAGAACTATCTCAGATTTATGCAGGGTTGCTAGGTCTATGCATACTCCTCATCAACAAGCTAAACTCTCTGAACCTATGGTTTCTGACTCAAATTGCTGGGAGAGAGAAAAGAAGGAAGGCAGGCCAACCAGGATGAAAGAACCTATTCATGTCCCCTTCCAATGAGGCTTTTGTATGGACCGAGATAAGACTGGACAGGAATGGTTTTGCACAGCTCAGTATGTATTACTATTTCTAAATAAGAAGGAGTTCATGCATGTAATGAAGTATGCCTACAAACATTTTGGAAATTAATGTTCAGAATAGAGTGTTCTATTTGAAAGAGGCCCCAACATGAGTCAGTTATGCCCCTGTAAACGACACTCTTCTCAAGTGATTTGTAGGGATAAAAAAAATGTTAAATTGGGCAATGAATCCCAGAGTATGCTTGACTTTCTAAAAATATTGATCCTTTTAAATAGCTTAGATAGTAAACTCTCCAATTTTCATGATTTTTAGTTTTACACCAAATCATAATATTGGGAGAAATATCACAACTTGAGTAAATTGCAAAGGTAGAACAGCAATATGATTTATTTCAACTCAAGTAAAGAAAAATGATGTACCTCCCAAGATGCATGTTGGAAGAGAGTTATTGTAATAAATAAGTTACACAAAAATTTTCTCTTTTGGTAAATAAATAATTGGTAAATGCTTTAGATTTGCAACACATGTGGGACTTAGACTGCCATAGGCAGAGATTTAGGGCTGGCTAGTTTTGTACTTTATGCCAGGTGCGAGTGTTGGCAGGAAATATCTGGAGAATTGAAAGGATATAGAGAATTACTTGGCCACATAGTTGTTTAGCATAGAAGAGATGTGTTATCCTGCACTGATGCCATGGAGAAGCAACTGCCAAAAACTCAGTTCTCTTACTAATGTTAAAACCACATTTCCTGCTCTAGATGATAAGGAAACATAAGTAAATCTAAGACTGAAAATATTGGTTTTATTTTTTTCTGTCATTATCTGCCATCACTACCTTTTTTCAGGAGTATAATATCCAGGGCATATGTAATTATATACATTTACTGAGTTTAAAAGCCTCCTTTATCTGGTGCCAACACCACTGGTAGGAGCGCGTCGTCTTTCCTCTCCTTTCTATCTCGCCTTGGAGATACATTCTGAAGTTGTTATGCAACTAATAATTTTTAAAAATTCCAATGTGTTTGGGCAACTTATTTGGTCAATAGCATTGAATAATTGAAGGAACACATCACTTAGAATCAGAAATTTGGGGTTCAATGGCCATTTACTAGCTACACCTTAAAATTATCATTAATCCTCTACCTATACTGCCATCTTCAAAATGGGAAAATATGTTTCTCAAAATTCACACCAGAAATAAAGGGATAATAGAAAACTAGGCAGCAATACAGATCTCCCAGCACCCATCTTTATAATTTTTCAGGTCATTTATAATCATTTCCTTCAGATGGATAACTTGTAAGGTGGAAAAATCGACTTGATTTTAAGTAGATAAAACAAGTCATAAAATGAAGTGACATGACTCAAAATGTTCCTTGAGTTTTGGCCTTAACTTCTGTGTGAAATGATGAATTTAATGGCAACTAGACAGAAACAAAGAAAAACATTTCAGGAACAATTATCAAGCTGCTAATATCCTCAGTGAAGCACAGCATGATTTGTTTCTGTTGCCTTGTTCCGTTCCATTTGGCTAGAATCCCAGTTTATCCAGGCGTTCATGTATGGGTGAAATTAGTGAAAGTCTCATGCTTCCAGATTTTTTTCAGTTCTTTGTCTAATACAACACCTGCTTTCTTAGTGCTTTTCTTTTCAGACATCCAGAACCTGAGAGCAAAGTATACAGGCTCATTTCTATTCTGATCCTTGAAGATCATTTTCCTTCCTGTTTTTCTCAACTTTCAAATTTGTTCACTATTAAATTTCCCTCTACATATCCCTTGTGTTTTGTTTTGCTTTGTTTCCCAATTCTACAAGTGCTTAAAAATTAAACAAAGAAATTGTCTTGGCTCTAACCATACCTATTTGAGTTAATATTTCCTATCTTAGAAATAACTGAATAGAAATATTATCTAGAAATAGTTATACGACTAGTTATAGCTACTGAAAGAAGACAAATATGGAATAGTGCATGTTCCACTTATCTGCTTTCTTTATATCCATCTTCTTCTCTCTACAGTCGTTCTACAAGGAGGAGACTTTAGCAAACTCAATAGCTTAATAATTAGAATTTATTGCACATCACTTAAAGAGGGAAAGGCCAACTGAGGAGAAAGAATCAAATTCTGGTTAAAATTTTTGGTATTTTCAAATATTTCTGATAATTAAAAAATCTTGTTTAATTGTTTGGTTCTTATAGCCAATAGAAACAAACATAAGCATTAAATATATTCGTGTATATATATAATATATTTAATATATTAAATATATTAGTTTCAGAAATATTAAGACTAAATATACACAGAAATGATATCTGAAGATTAAACATATAGAAAGCCTTCAAAAACAATGTGAGAAAAACAAAATGAAGAAAAAGTGACAAGCTAAATTTTTAAATTTATGTTATAAATTTGTTACCAATCCAGTGCATACTAGACACACACACACACACACACACACACCCATAAAATCTCCACATTAACTTGGTGCTACAAAAAGTGAAATACAGAAAATTAGTTTCAGATCTGTCCCAAAGGCACATAATTCAGATTTGTCAGGCACACAGAATGCAGAATAGAGGTGAGTAGAAAAATCCATGTTAATGCTCTGCTTGTGTTGCTATTGGCAGAGCTTCCCCAGCTGAGGGAGCAGACCTTTAAATGTCCATATAAAATGTAAAAGAAACACAAAAAGACATTTAAATGTGACTTGATACAGCATTAAGTTCTCAACATAATCCCAGCATTTTAACAACCATCAATATCAGTCATTCAAACAAGAGTTATGCCAAACTCAAGCCAAAGCTCCTTTAAAAAAAAAAAATGTTTTCAGCTAGAAAACATTCTCTTTCATGGGCTTGCAAGAGGGACAATATCAATGGAAATGGATAGAAGCAGAAGGTATTCCATCAGAATGAAATGCAAAGGAGAGAAGAGGAACACTTAAAAATAGATTTTCAAATTTAATCATCTCCAAGTATAGTATTTGTTAGGTTTTTAAAATGCAGAAGACACATGGCAGTATTTTGTTTTAAGCTCAGCAAACTTAACAGGCTAATTTGTGACACCTGTCCCTATTGCTATTTAACATACAACACGTATCGAGTATATGTGCAGAAACCTGAAAAGCTTAAGTATATTTAGCATAACCAACATTCTGTGAGATTCTAGGTGCAGGTGTTATGGTTAAAAAGAAACTTATAAATGTACCTACAAAACCCTGACAGATGAGTAAGTAGAAACTGCAATGATCTTGCGCTGTTGGATAATAGAATACTACTAATTAATTACAATACCTACCATTTTCTCTTAAGCTACAGATTTCCTTTGACAAAAATACAAAGTTAGCTTTGTAAATGGTAGGTGCATAGAGCCATTGCTTCTCAATGCCAGGTGGTAGTCACTGCTGTGATTATAAGTATCATTATAATAAACATTTTGATGCATAAGCTTTCCTTATATTATCCTTCACAGAAAATGGGGTCACGACAATACAATAGGTACCTGTTTTATTGGCATTGCTCTCATTTCCAGACATCCTTGCTAGTTTACTCAACCAACCACCATAAAATCTCTGTGTTTAACCAAAGACTAGGTTGGAAGAGCAAACACCTGGATTCTAGTATGCACTCTTCTATTGTTTATTGTAAATTACCCATGGCATTTTTTGCTCTGCATTATTTTGAAATAGCTAAGCCACTTGTGATATGATCTCTCAATCAATGACAAGATACCCTTGTCATCGAAGCATTTTTCTCACCACGTATTTTTGCATTGTCACAGATTCCAAGGCTCTCTGCTATTTATAGAAACTTTCACATATCTGTCACCTGATTTTTAAAACACATACAAGGGACACCTGGGTGGTTCAGTTGGTTAAGCATCTGACTCTTGATTTCAATTCAGGTCATGATCTCAGGGTGGGGAAATTGGCTCTTCACTGAGCATGGAGTCTGCTTGGGATTCTCTCTCCCTCTCTCTCTGCCCCTCCCCTGCTCACGCTCTCTCTCTCCCTAAAATAAAACAAAACAACAACAACCAAAAAAAAAAAAAAACCACACACATAGGAAAATGTGCAAGAAAAAATTCCAAATAAAAGACTTTAGTATCAGCTTTTACACTACACACATACGTCTATAAATGATTTAGCCACTTGTCATAATGCAACTGAGGGGTCTTTAGGTATTTTTAGGGCTAATTTGCTTAGTAGACCTGAAGGAAGAGAAAGATGTATTTATCTCTTTCCTAAGTGGTTCCTTATAACTATTAAGATATCTTTAAAATAGAAACTGTAGGAGTTGGCATTTTAGAATTCATTCTGACTTTCAGGTAATTTTTCTTTCACACAGTCTTTGGAACAATATATCTCCCCCAGAGGAATTTAAGGAAGTTGATGGCAGCTATTAGAATAATAGTAATCGACTATGAGAGACTATGGACTCTGAGAAACAAACTGAGGGTTCTAGAGGGGAGGGAGTAGGGGATGGGTTAGTCTGGTGATGAGTATTAAAGAGGGCACGTATTGAATGGAGCACTGGGTGTTATACGCAAACAATGAATCATGGAACACTACATCAAAAACTAATGATGTAATGTATGGTGATTAACATAACATAATAAAATAAAATTAAAAAAAAATCAGTGATTTCATCTACAAAAAAAATAAAAATAAAATAATAGTAATCCTATGTCAATCAGAGGTTAGCAATACAATTAAATTCCATTCAAAAAGTATTTACAATGGGCCTAATTAGAGTAAAATACTAAAAAAATTGGTATAATTTGCAAAACTTCATCAAATGGTAAATACCATAGATATATATTCCCCTACTCACAAGCATATACATCTATAATAGAGGTACCTATCTGTGTGCTCACTACTAAAAGGAAAAAATATAGAGAAAACCATGTTGCATTGACTACAAATGTTAAGATTCACCTTGGAAAAAAATTCGACTAATAGGGAATTTTAAAAAATCATATCAGAATTAAATAATCCATGAGTTAAACCATCTTCTTAGATATAACTCAGCAATTAGGTAAGACCAACAAGGCCTTGATTAAGTGTCTAAGCCAATCATGGTGTGAACCAGAAGCTCAATTTTTAATCAATTATCTTTTTATCAAACAAGTGATTTCACTGTGTGTTTTCTAAAGCCTCTTTTTACACTGACAGACATTAAATTTGCTTTAATTTTTTCTTGCTTACGCATACTAAAACTTCTATCACAAGATCTATCCCACTTTCTTTAGTTTATTGATAAAATTAATCATCTTCATTAAGCCTGATATTGCAAGGATTCTAGGCCAATGGTCAAAAATCATAAGCAGGACTATGAACCTCTAGCAATAGTTATCAATATAGCTCTATAAAGTTTTCTGGATAATCTATCAAACAAATTTAATTAATTTTCTACTGCTGTGTAAAACTGCCCCAAAATTCAGCAGTTTGAAACATTGAAATTTATTAGCTCACGTAGAGATCAGGAATCCAATAGTGGTTTAAAAGCTGATCCTGATTCAGGAGGCTCTTTTTTAAGATTTCTGTCAAGCTGTCAGCTGGGACTGGAATCATATGAAAGTCTGACAGACACTAGAGCATCTGCTTTCATGATAGCTCACTCATATGGTCAGTGGTCAAAGGACTCAGTTGTTTATCACCCGTGTTCCAGCACTGAGCTATGCTACATTGTCAACGTCTAGTGCGTTGGGGTCCCTGGGTAAGGGTCGCGAAA